>NW_015539869.1:163032-173314 GCF_001515605.1 Sinocyclocheilus anshuiensis
CTCTCTGTGTGTGTGTGTGTGTGTGTGTGTGTGTGTGTGAGAGAGAGAGAGAGTGTGTGTGTGTGTGTGTCTCTGTGTGTGTGTGTGTGTGTGTGTATGTGTGTGTGTGTCTCTCTCTCTCTCTGTGTGTGTGTGTGTGTGTGTCTCTCTCTCTGTGTGTGTGTCTCTCTGTGTGACCAAAAACCATATTTTGGGGACAAATGTGTTTCCAGAATTGAGCTAAACCTGACAAATCTCCCAAAACCTCTTTTTGGGGACGTCCTCATTTGTAAAAATGGTATAAAATGTTATGTTTAGGATACAGTATTTATCAATACCTGTCTATAATACAAAAGAAGAACAGCTGGGTAAGTGTGTGAGACAGAACCAGAAGCAGCTTTGCAGGGACTCTGCGTATGACACAGCAGAATTCAATTCCCTTTTCTCTTTATTTATTTTACTTTAGTTTCATAATGAATGCATTTGAGTCCCTCATGTCATTCAAACCCTGACGAGTTTCTTCAGTGAAACACAAATGATATTTTGAGAAATGTCTCAGTATTTATTGTCCATACAGTGGAAGTCAATGGGGTCCAGTGCTGTCCGGTTCCTCAGCGTTCTTCAAAATATCTTTTGTGTTCCTCTGGTCTGGAGAAAGTCAGGCTTTTACAGAAGCGGGTTATCTTCATAGTATTGCAGTGATATCAATATACAGAGCTGGGTAGTATTGTACATATAATCTGGATTATGCATTCAAGTACTTGTAATTAGATTGAATTACATTTTAAAATACGTGTAATCAGACTACAGTTGCTCTTTATGCATTACATGGTTACATATTAATCACACAATAGCAATAAACTCATAATTCATAATTCATTGATTCTCCATAATTCCTCTTTTTCATCTTTTAAATTTTCCTATCTTAAATAGTCTACCTAAAATGTGTGATGTAATGGATTACGTTACTGACTACAATTTTTGTCATGTAATTTGGAATCAGTAATGGACTGCAATTTGTAAGTAATTCTCTCAGCTCCGCTAATACAGTCAAACCAAAATATATCCAGACACCTTCAACATTTATATTCACATTATATCACAGTGTATTCGCTATAGTTTAGAAAATGGTAATACAATATAACAAGAACTCAGAGTTAAACTGCGTCAGAACAAATTCAGCTTGATAATGTCAGATAACTTTGATGGAAAGGTAAGTAAAGTAGCTGTCAGCTGTTACATGTAAGTACACTATTAGATAATACCAGTTTAGCTCAACCAATTACCAAGCAATGCCGTCAGTCTGGGCACTCTTAAAAATAAAGGTCCCAAGCGGGTGTCCCAAGGGTAGATCACATGAAAGTTGAATAAATAAGCTTTCCATTGATGTATGGTTTGTTATGATAGGACAATATTTGGCTGAGATACAACTATTTGAAAATCTGGAATCTGAGGGTGCAAAAAAATCTAAATATTGAGAAAATCATCTTTAAAGTTGTCCAAATGAAGTTCTTAGCAATGCATATTACTAATCAAAAATTAAGTTTTGATATATTTATGGTAGGAAATTTACAAAATATCTTCATGGAACATGATCTTTACGTAATATCCTAATGATTTTTGGCATAAAAGAAAAATCAATAATTTTGACCCATACAATGTATTGTTGGCTATTGCTACAAATATACCCCAGCGACTTAAGACCGCTTTTGTGATCCAGGGTCACATTTTGCTATCCACACTTACATAAATGAACTATAGTGTCCTGCACCCACTATAAAGATATCCAACATTAAATCTGATGTGTGAATAATTCCTGGTCTGACTGTATCTAACAGAATCAGTCTGTATTTCTCCTCAGGCGTCTGATCGGCGTGACGCTGCTGTCTCTGCTGTCTCTGGAGTCTCTGGCCGTCAGCAGTGTGGGGTCAGATATTACACTCATTATTAACCCTCTGGAGGACCACAGAGGGACAGTAATGTGTGTGTGTGTGTGTGTGTCTCTTACAGCCCCAGTAACTCGTCCAGCAGCTTCTGCAGCGAGTCTAGAGAATGTCTTCAATTCGATCTGCTCTGCCGGACGGACGAGTACGAGGTCAGGCGGTCCTCGTGTGTGTGAGTGTGTGAGTGTGTGAGTGTGTGTGAGTGTGTGTGAGTGTGTGAGTGTGTGAGTGTGTGAGTGTGAGAGTGTGTGTGAGAGTGTGAGTGTGTGTGTGAGTGTTTCTGGACTGCGCTGAGCTGAAGTGGTGCTGCGGTTTATAACCCGAGTGTGTTTGCAGGTTCGTCGTTACTCAGCCACGCGGTGGGTCTCTACAGACGCCGAGGCGTATTTCCTCGGGGTCGGAGCCGCCATGGCCTTCAGACGCCTCTATCATTACATCTCTGGAGCCAATGAAGAGGGTTTGTGATGGAGTTCACATCATAAACACCAGCACAGATGAAGACAGCAGTGACTAACACAATGTGTGTGTGTGTGTGTGTGTGTGTGTGTGTGTGTGTGTGTATGTGTGTTTGTGTATATATATGTGTGTGTGTGTGTGTATATATGTATGTTTGTGTATATGTGTGTGTGTGTATGAATGTTTGTGTATATATATATATATGTGTGTGTGTGTGTGTGTATGTTTGTGTATATATGTGTGTGTGTGAGTATATGTATGTTTGTGTATATGTGTGTGTGTGTGTGTGTGTGCAGGTGTGAGGTTTGAGATGACGGCTCCGGTGCTTGTTGAAGTCCCAGAGGAAGTGAAGATGTGGAAACCGGCGATCTACACGCTCAGCTTCCTGCTGCCATCAGCCTATCAGGAGCATCCGCCCACTCCCACCAACGACAAGGTCAGAGCCACCAACTCTAAACGCCACAGACACGAAAATAGTACTGTAATATTAATGATGCTGTTTTGCTGTATTGGTTGTATGTAGTTTTATCTTGGTTTGTTCAAATCTTTTTTTTATTTTAATATAAAAAAATACATATATATATTTGATATATATTTAAAATTTGTAATATTTTATCTGAATATTTGTTCATATTTTACTGTAGTATTTATATTAATATTTAATGATTATTTTAGTGTTCAATTAAAAATTAAGTTTTTTGAATACTAAAATACAAATATTCAATATTAATATTGAATATTTTATTGTGGCATTTATTATATAATAATACTATTTATAATATTTATTTTTGTAGTATTTATTTTAATTTTAATATATATATATATTGGTTTTCAAATTTATAAAAAAACAACAACATAGCTGTATTTCTCTGACATGCCCGACATGGATGTGTATGTGAGGAGTTACGGCGGCTGGATGCTGTCAATCACCTCCCGACTCCACGCCCACCTGCTGAGCAGAGCACTGCTGAGAGCCCACGCCCACTTTAACCACACCCACCACTACACTGTGGGCTACGACAGGTGAACACACACACACACACACACACACTCTACACACACTCACACACACTCACACACACACACATACACATGTACACACACACTCTACACACACACACACACACACACACAGGTTTGTTTTTGTGAAAAGTGGGGACATCCCATAGGCGTAATGGTTTTTCACCTACCCTACCCCTAAACCTACCCCTCACAGGAAACTTTGTGCTATTTCAGATTTTCAAAAAACTTAATTCTGTGTGATTAGCTTGTTTACCCGTGGGGACCTCAATTTAGGTCCCCGCCATGACATGAGTCCCCATGAGTCTGTGTGTATTCAGGTTTAAGTACCCACCAGAATAGAAAAACAGGTACGCGCACACACACACCCAGAGGTGTAAAATCCAGGGGTCAGAAAGTAAAAGTCCTGCCATATGTTTATTCCACCCATGAACTCAGCAGCTGATTTCAGCAGAGGAGGAACCACGTCATTCCTTTCAAGTCTCAAGTCAAATCCCAAGTCCTCAAAGAGTTAAAGTTAATGTGATAATTAAGTGACTAATTAAATGATGAGTGTGCATTAGTGATGAACACCTGCTGTTATTGAGAATTACAGAGGATCAGATGTTGATGTTGATGTTAACATTGTTAACTGTTTTTATTTATAATATCTGCTGCTTTGCTTCTGTGAAAATGAATAGAGACATCAGCCTTAAACTTTGTTTTTGTCATTTACATCAGTTATATTTGTATAAGATAATTACACATTATTAAATAAAAAGCGTCGCAGCACGAACCTCTACCTCCGCCAGCAGGACCTCAATTTCAGACTCAGTAAAGTTCTTTTCTTTTCCAAGCATAGAAGAGACCATAATCGTGTAATAATTTATTTTATTATGATATGAAACGTCCAATTTTTTTTTTCAATGTTTTTTTTTCAAGTTTTGCAAGAATTTCCTGACATTAAACTTTTTATTAGTTGTCATAGCAAGTGATTTTAATATTGGATGGCTTACTTTTTATAAGATGACTGAAAATTTTACTTGAATTCGTAGTTTATTCTTACTTTTGGAAACCTAATTGTTTTAGAATTACTATTCTATTATTATTTCTGTTGTTTCTAGAAGTAGTAATTTTGATAATAGTCAATAGAAAAAAATATAACCACACACACATTTATATGGTAATGATATTAATTAGGGGGCGTGTACAAGCTGGAGATCTGACACCAGTCAGCTGCGCACAATTTCAACATCATTTGCGATTTATAAATGCCACATCTGGAAGAGAGGCGCACGCACGTGTTTTTGTGCACACGTTCGTTTTCTCTGAATCACACTTACGCACTTTTGAGAAGTGATCTTAGAACAAATTTAGGATGGTTTATACGCAACATTTTATAAATGAGGCCCTAAGTGTTTTAGAATGTCCCAAAACCATGCCTTGAATAAGCACTGACTGTATTTCTTTATACTTGAGTCCAAGTTCAAAATAAACACACTCTATGAACCGCTCCATTGTGAACGTACGAGCTGTATGAACCACTGCCAGCTGTAAAGTGAACAGGAAGAGTTTGTCCGAGCTCAACTGGTTTTGCGAGAGAACGCACAGTTTCTCGAGGGAATGTGAACGAAATGTTTTTTCCTCCCTCCTTGAATTGTTTCCACTCACTCCGATTTTTTTCTACCACCATGTCCCTTTAACGGCTCTGTATTTTTATTTTTTTTTACTTCACAGAATGTTACAAAACTTGGGAAAGGTTTTGGCACTTTATATGTGAATATGAAAAAAAAAAATAATGGACATGATTCAAAAAGGTTAAATGGTCCTAAAAAACAAATGGCTACTGAAAGCTCATTTTTAGTGATATCAACCTCAAATTTGGAACACAACTTGTTCAGATTTATGGCTTTGATTTTCTTTAAGTTCTAGTTTAAAACATGTTTTAAAAAATATACATTTAATGTATAATTTTAAAGTAGTAAAATAGTATGCCATGTTTTTTTTTTCCATTAAAATAAACTTAAAATTGTATAACTTTATTTGACTTCAGCAACAATCTGCCAAGTGTTTTCTTGAAAGGGTTATTAAAAAATGTAAAAAAAGGTTAACAGGTAATAAATGAATCATAACTATTTCATAAATACAATTCAGTACCATATCCCCCCAAAAAAAAATACATAAGTACATTAACTTTTTTGAAATAATAATAATAAAGCCTGAACAAAACCAGAGGGTTAATAATTTTCCGAAACAAGATTTCAGTTCACGTCACCAGTCCTCCTGTGATATTTTATCCTTGTTGAATCAGCTGTTTCTCATGGCTACTTTTTATTTCTACTAAATTATTTTTTTAAAGAGGTTGCATGATAATTAAAATAAGTATAAAATTAAAAAAGAACAAAACAGTACTACTATCTTAATTCAAGCTTGTGGTCTTCTTGTGTCTGATTCATTGCTGCGTGTTATTCCAAATAACATTTCCCTGTTGTTTTCAGATTACAGAAGTAAAAAATTAGTTTCATGACAACTTTATTTCTATTTTTTTTACTATATTTATTAGGGCTGGGTAAAAAATATCGATATCTCTAATAATAATCGATTCTCAGTTTTACGAAACGATATCGATTCTTAAATTAATTCCAATAATCTATTAGTCTGGCCTGTTTTCAGCTAATGGATGAAACATTGAAGTGCACTTCCCATCCAATAAATCACAATAAGCATTGTGCTTTGGTGCTTTTAATATGAAACAAAGTCTCAGATTTCAAATTCTGTCCATTGTATTGCAGGATTCAAACAATAAATGCCGTTTTGGCGCTGTTTAATGTGGAGTGACAGATCGCTGTAGCGCACGTGAACTGATCATCTCCTCCACTTTATTACTAGTTATAGCACAAAATAAACATGACTAAACATCCGAAGGTAAGTTAAAGAAAGAGTACAACTTTACAATCAGTATCCTGTCTCGTGTAATCGCTCAATCAGTGTTTCAGCTGCGCAAAGATGTCAATATAACGGCTTGTAAACAATGTCACGTAACGTCACATTTACCTCAGAAAAACATATTCGGTGACCATAAACTCAGTCAGATAGAAAAATAAACCGTAGAGAGGAGCATTTTGCTAAATATATGCACCATGTAACATATTAATTATAAATTTTACTGTTCTTCAGTGTTTAATTTGTTTTTTGATGATAGCCACCATTTAAATGTTTATATTTCAAAAAACGAACTGAAGTAGAAATGTCATGTAATTGTAACTTTTATTATAAAAACTTAATTGTGTGATTTAAGCAGTTGTAGCCTATAGCCTAAAAAATCAGTCAGTTTTAACCTTCAGTATTATAGTAATGTAGCACCAACTGACTCTCATGTATATTTTACAGCATTAGTTGAGAGATTCTTTTTTCCTCAAGAAAATTTTGCATGTGTACCAGATATATATCCAAAATAATCGAATCGAATTGAATCGCAAGCTTGTGAATGAGAATCAAATCGAATTGTGAAATTTGTGTCAAAACCCAGCCCTAATATTTATTTATTTTTTCACGGAAATCTTGATACGTTTAACTGCTAACTTTATTTCTTTGCGTGTTTTAGTCCCCTGAAGCTGCTAAACAGGCATAATGAGGTGTGGTACGTGGTGGAGGGAGACCCGGTCTGCGGAGAGGAACACACTCCAGACACACACTGAACAGGTAACACACACACACACACACGCTCGACCCAGACGTGTGTCAGTGTTTGATCTGAATGTCTTGGTTTCCTTCTTCAGGTCTCACAGGACGCCGATGATCTTTCTCTGTATGTGTGTTTCGGTGAAATCGTCTTCATCCCTCAAACAGCAGCCTGAATCTCGTGTTCAACAATAATCAAGACATCTACTGCTCTGTGTATTTAGTCTCCTAGTGACTGTCATTAAACCTCCAGAACGACTGTACAGTAGTATTTCAGTGCAATAATCCGCTTCACTCATCTCAGATCAATAAATGTAACATAAATGATGAATGCTGTGTTCATTGATGGCTAATAAACTTTGACTGCTGACATCTTTGTGTCTGTGGCTTGCTTTGTGAGATATTATTGACTTTGGTGAATAAACACAGAGCGGTTCAAGAGTTTGAGTTTTATTGATGATGGTCACATGACACTGTAGAGAGACATCAGCGTTCGATTGGTTGAGCTTTGATGACATCAGCACCACCATGAAGACCCGCTCATCGCTCCACTGGACATTATATCTATAGAATCAAGAGAGGAAAGATCTCATTAGTAAAATCTCACGTATGTCTTTCTAAACTGACCTTAAAAGTGTCTCCATAAAACACGGACGTAACTCAATCAGTCACGTTACTGGACTAAAATTAAACGTAGAACCAGGTCATTTCTTCAACAAAATAACCGCATTTTAAACCGTCTATTTTGTAAGTGTTAGCCTGCAGCAGGGCTATTATCGTTAACTAAAATTAAACCTAAAACCATAGAAACACATCTTTGTTATCTGAAATAAAATAAACGTCAACTGAAATAAAGGAATATATTAGAACGCATGACCCTCACAGTGCATTGTGGGTATTTGCTAGCTGTTGAGTGTACTTCGGTTATAGACTCGTTATCGCGGTGCATTATGGGATTGAATGAGGTTTATACCCCAATTTAAGGGCATAGGGGGCGATTTTAGACACAGTTTAGACCAGATAAACACAATCAGCGCACTGTGACGGATCGTACCTCAGCTGCTGGACTGCCTGATGACATCACTGCATCCGCTGCTACCCCCTCCAATGACATCAGAGCATACCCTGTTGCTCCGCCCACCGCCGTCTCGCTTGCGCCGGAACCACCTGACTGCGCTTCAGAGGGGGTGGGGACTTCGACTCCGCCCCCTGCACCTGCGACCAATCACAATCATGATCACAGACACTCAAGTCTTGTCATTTTAATAACAGGTATAAGATGTAACAGAAAACAGTATACACTAAATGTAACAAATGTTTTAAAAAGATTACATTCTAAAAGATGAACCATTAAAGAACAGTAATTAAGAATCAGAACATCTTACCCCAGACAGCAACATAGTGTTGGCCCAGATCCAGCCCACATCTGGCCCATGTGAAATCCATGCGGGCCAGATGTGGGCCAGATCCGGGCCGAAACTGTCTGCTGTCTGGGACGATATGCCGTGTTTTAGTCCAAATTAAAACGTTAAATTGTTTTAGTATGAACAAAGGTTTGAAAATAAATATGAAGTCTGTAAGAAAACAAACACATTTGCACCATGTTTTTAGGAGTAATATGTTGTATGAATCAGTGTGAATGATATATGAGAGGTATAAAACTATAAGTTTTGGTGTTTGTAAGTGCTGTAAGAAAGTGTAAGAAAGCTTTGAAAACATGAATTGGAATTGAAATCTACAGATAAACCGATAAGGTGCATTAAAATAAACACTTAAATGTGTATTTTGGATGTTTTCTTTCCACTTGTCTGAACGTAGACATGATTATGGAAGCAAAGTAGACCAAAATCTCAAAAGTGATCAATGCATGAAAACAACAACGCTTCTGTCTGTAGTGTTTCGCGTTAGCATTTACATTTATGGCAGTGCACGTTCACTACCACGATTTAACATATTACCAAATATCAGCTTTGTAATCAGGATTTTTGTAGTTTCGAAGTCCGAAATTTTCACACGTTAAAAAATAAATACGATCTTACGTTGTGTCAACCATGTTTACACACTGCATCTGATACTTTTTTTGGTCATAAAAAAATTCGGATCAGGTTTGTTTTTCTGCGTTTTCGCACCCGTAGCGAGCATTCTGATAGGAAAGGATGACGAATACAAAAAAACGCATACGGAAATTTTGGACTCAAGGTCAGTCAAGGTCAAGGTCGTCTGAAATTTTCACACGTTAAAAAATAAATACGACCTCACGTTGTGTCAAACACATTTACACACTGCCTCCGAAACTTTCGTCCATCATAAAAACAATTTGTATCAGGTTTGTTTTTCTGCGTTTTCGCATCCGGAGCAAGCATTTTGATAGGAAAGGATGACGAATACGAAAAAAAAAAAGAAACGAAAAAACACATTCGGATATTTTGGACTCAGTGTGCAAGGACCTTGAGTCCGAAATTCTCGTCTGAAATATTAGTAATGGATGACGAATACAAAAAAACGCATATGAAAATTTCGGACTCTGTATGCAAGGACCTTAAGGCGTAACTCACCGGCAGCGGCTGATGAAAGCAGACCGCTCTTCACAACCTCCACCTTCAAGGCCGGCGTCTTGAGCGCGGCGAGGTTGCTGGGCTCTCCGGCGCCCTCCAGCAGAGCTTTATACGTGCCGATCTCGCGCTCCAGCTGGACCTTGGTGCTGAGGAGCATCTGGTAGTCACGGCTCTGCTGCAGCGTGTTCTCGCGCACCGAGGTGAGCTCGCCCTCCAGAGCGCCAGCCAGCTGAGCCAGAGAGAAGAGCTGAGCCTGGTACTGAGCCTGCGCCTCCACCAGACGCTGCTCCAGATTCCCCTTCTGCAGCACAACACAGGTGATCCGGCAATTAAACACACATCTGACGCATGATGTGCATGATCAAATACAAAATAATTCTGCATTAGCATACTGACTATACTCTAATAATCATTAGTAAACTTAGCACAAAAGATGTCTCTTCTGCTCACCAAGGCTTACTATTTACTGTAAAAATTGTGAAATATTTATACAGTTTAAAACAGCTGTTTCTATGTGAATCTATGTTAAACTGTAATGTATTTCTGTGATGCGCAGCTGTATTTTCAGCATCATTACTCCAGTCTTCAGTGTCACATGATCTTCAGAAATCATTCTAATATGCTGATTTGCTGCTCGAGAAACATTTCTGATTATTATCAATGTTGAAC
>NW_015539869.1:176360-182296 GCF_001515605.1 Sinocyclocheilus anshuiensis
GCTCTTCACAACCTCCACCTTCAAGGCCGGCGTCTTGAGCGCGGCGAGGTTGCTGGGCTCTCCGGCGCCCTCCAGCAGAGCTTTATACGTGCCGATCTCGCGCTCCAGCTGGACCTTGGTGCTGAGGAGCATCTGGTAGTCACGGCTCTGCTGCAGCGTGTTCTCGCGCACCGAGGTGAGCTCGCCCTCCAGAGCGCCAGCCAGCTGAGCCAGAGAGAAGAGCTGAGCCTGGTACTGAGCCTGCGCCTCCACCAGACGCTGCTCCAGATTCCCCTTCTGCAGCACAACACAGGTGATCCGGCAATTAAACACACATCTGACGCATGATGTGCATGATCAAATACAAAATAATTCTGCATTAGCATACTGACTATACTCTAATAATCATTAGTAAACTTAGCACAAAAGATGTCTCTTCTGCTCACCAAGGCTTACTATTTACTGTAAAAATTGTGAAATATTTATACAGTTTAAAACAGCTGTTTCTATGTGAATCTATGTTAAACTGTAATGTATTTCTGTGATGCGCAGCTGTATTTTCAGCATCATTACTCCAGTCTTCAGTGTCACATGATCTTCAGAAATCATTCTAATATGCTGAGAAGCATTTCTGATTATTATCAATGTTGAAAACAGTTGTGCTGCACAATATTTTTGTGCAAACCGTGATGCATTTTATTTTTCAGGATTCACAGATGATTAGAAAGTTCAAAAGAACAGCATTGATTTGAAATGGACATTTTAATAGCCTATAGTGTCACTTTTGATCAATTGAATGCGTCCTTGATGAATAGAAGTATTAATGTTTTAAAAATTGTACTGACCCCGGACTTCTGAAAGTGAATGCAAATAAAACTATTTTATTTATATTATATTATATTTTTAACGTTTAAAATTGAAACGTGTTTATAACTGACTTTTTCATTCATTTTGGATTCTTTTATTTTTCTTTGAATTTTTCGCATGCAGTGCATTCTGGGATTTTTTTCTGTAAGGATACATGCAATGCTGTTGTAGGATTTGGCCAAAACCATAATTTTTCTTAGTTATTAATTATTTTTGCATATCTTCATGTCAGGAGGGAATGATGCCTTATAAAGACATACTCGGCGAAAAGGAGACGTTCAAAAGTAACACTCTCATAATGTTTGCATAGCAACGTTCCCTTAGCGTTTTTATGCAAGAAAAAGTTACTTAAACACTGGACATTTTTTGAGCATTCAAAAGTAACATTCTCATAATGTTTGCAAAATAATAAACAATCTACTTAATGTGTTCACTAACATTCACATAACCATGAAAAAGTGTTTTTAAAACATCTAAAAACAGGACATAACTTAACATGTTTTTACCTCCACCAGCGCGGCGTCCAGCTGCGTCTGCAGACTCAGGCTCTGTTTGCGGTTGCCGGTGATTTCGGAGCTGCCGCTGACGGTGGTCTCTGTGATCAGCTCCACCTCCGCCTGCTTCTTCTCCACCTGAACCACAGCAGCAGCAGCCTCAGTGTTGACAATGTTGCTAAAAGTTGCTACAGGATGTTGTGATGTCATTGGGTGATGATGACGTCATCATGTAACGATGACGCAAAACTGCATCATCGCATAGAATCCACAATACATAATTCAAAATATGTTCATTTAGATTTGTTGATAAAAATAAGAAAATTTAATTTAGACTATCTGTAAAAGTAATATGAACACAACATGTTAATGATTAGATATTTTCACGTTTCAAAACTACACTGAATTGAACCGTTGCACATTTTTGAACAATTACTTGTGATGCATTTTCTTATAAACTATAAAACTACGCATTCCGAACAATTATGATTTTAAGCAGTATACTGGTAGTTAGTTAGTATGCTACAGTTTCAGAAAAGTCCATAAGAACAGGGCACAATATTAATTTTCCGTATTATTTTTTCACAGGTGTTTTACCTGTATTTTACATTCCGCATTGTATTTTGTGTTAGGTTTACAGGAAATATCTGTAAACTTAACACATAATATCCTGTCAGAAAATTACCAGTACCTTTTCTGCTTGTCTTACAGTGTACCTAACTGATCAACAACAGACAAACTAATAACAATGAGTATCTTAAATGAAGAAATATTATTTAACTATTACTGCTAGGCACTTCTCTCCAACTCTCTACAGACTGGCTTTTTGTGTAATTTAGAGGGAAAATCTATGCCTTTTTATCATTTTATTCACTTTTAAAAAGTTGCTAAAAGTTGCCAAATTATTTTTAAAAATAGCTACATTTGTTGCTAAGTGCTTTTTGGAAAAAAAGAAGAAAAGAAAAAGCTAGATCTTGCAACAAAACTGCTGAGATGTCCAGACTGAGCGCTGTGTTGTTTGTACCTGTTTGGTGTACCAGTTCTCGGCCTCCCGGCGGTTCTTCTCGATGTCCGTCTCGTACTCGGAGCGCATCTCAGCCAGCACTCGAGACAGATCCGTGCTCTCGATCTCCTTCACATCCACCGTCACGGTGCCCATCATCTGCCCACGCAGGGCTATCATGTCCTGAGTTTCACAAAACCAGTTTAAAGAGGCCTGGAACTAACATTTTAGCTTGTGTTGTTTAGTGTGTTTAGCAAGACAAACATAAAAAAAAACATTAAAAACAATTGACTCAATTGACATTTAATTTTTTTTCTCCCTCTCCCTATCACTCTATATATTCATATGTGACCCTGGAGCACAAAACCAGTCAAAAGGGTCAATTTTTTTAAATTGAGATTTATACATCATCTGAAAGCTGAATAAATAATAGGATAGGACAATATTTGGCCGAAATACAACTATTTGAAAATCTGGAATCTGAGGGTGCAAAAAAATCTAAATATTGAGAAAATCATCTTTAAAGTTGTCCAAATGAAGTTCTTAGCATTGCATATTACTAATCAAAAATTAAGTTCTGATATATTTACGGTAGGAAATTTACAAAATATCTTCATTAAACATGATCTTTACTTAATATCCTAATGATTTTTGGCATAAAAGAAAAATCAATAATTTTGACCCATACAATGTATTGTTGGCTATTGCTACAAATATACCCCAGCGACTTAATACCGATTTTGTGCTCCAGGGACACATATATATTAGGTCTCGCAATATTATCAAAAATACATAAATCAATTATATTTTTTTTATATATAAAATATATAAATAGTTATATAAAAATATGTACTTTCTGCTATTTATACTATTATTGCAAATAGTGGCAATTAACTGCACCTCAGTATTGTAGTACATTACGCAATAAAACGTATTGAGTGTAAATTATCGTTTTAATTTAAATAATTAAATGGATGCCACCTTATTGGGACAATGAATCCCTCCCTACACCTACCCGATACTTAATATTTTCAACTTTTCAATTATCTCCTTCATTTTTATTAAAAATAAATGCCTTTCCGAAGCGATATGAGATTTGAGGCGGATTCGAACTCGGGTCATCGCGTCAAAAATGAGATTGAGGTCTCCGCAGAGCAAAAGTGGGCGTTCCTGACATTGTGGGTGTTTTCAAACTGCTGGGTGTTTAAATGATACCCCTTACCTGACCCCACCCCTAAACCTATCCGTCACTATGACGTCAGCCAATCAGGTAACATGGTCGAAAACGCCCCTCTGTTTTGGCCTGGATGGGCGGAGTTAGTGTAAATAGCTTCTGCCAACAAGGCGAGCAATTTGCACTTAGTGTAAATAGACGCTCCGTAAAAAAATGTATTATTATACATAACTAATATATAATAAATAATAAATTTATATGTGTTTGTTTAAATATAATGTAATTATATTATTTTTTTATTATAAATTATATTACATTACAATTATATAATAATATTAAATAAATTATATTATAATATAATAAAAGATCATATAAATAAATATTTTTCATGGCTGTGAGAAAGGAAAGTGTGGTCACCTCCTGGTGCGCGTCTCTGAGAGCGGCGCACTCCTTCTCCAGGCCCGTGACCTCCGGCAGTAAGACGGCGTTGGTGGAGTCATACTCCTTCTTCAGGGTCCTCAGACCGGCGATGTCTCCCTCCACAGACTGACGCATGGCCAGCTCCGTCTCGAACCTGCGCGGCACGGTTAAAACGCTCACTTTCACTCTTCACACCATAACGACAACTGCAACGCATTAGTAATCGTTCTGCTATGAGAAAAGGAAATCCGCACCACAACTATAACGATAATGACACGGACGAACAATATCGCTGGAATCACCTACAGAGCGATTTTCTTTCCAGCTGGTGCACGATAAAAACATTGACGGCCAATCACAACCCTTTTTGCTTTAAAGAGCTCGAGTATTTAAAGCGGCAGTTGATGAAAGTATAGTTAAAGTTATCGCTCTGTGGATGCTAATATAGATATCACTATAGTTATAGTTATCGTTCATTATCGTCCACTGGTGTCAATGCTAATATAGTTATCATTCGCCAGTATCGACGCTTATATAGTTATCGTGATAATTATCGTTATAGTTAATGTCCACTGCTGTGGATACAGTTATCATTATAGTTATCGCTCATGGTGTGGATGCTAATATAGTTATCGTTATAGTTATTGTTCATGGTGTGGACGATAATATAGTTATAGTTATCGCTCATGGTGTGGATGCTAATATAGTTATTGTTATAGTTATTGTTCATGGTGTGGACGATAATATAGTTATCGCACATGGTGTGGACGTGAATGTAGTTATCGTTATAGTCATCACTCATGGTGTGGATGCTAATATAGTTATAGTTATCGCACATGGTGTGGACGCGAATATAGTTATCGTTATAGTCATCACTCATGGTGTGGATGCTAATATAGTTATAGTTATCGCACATGGTGTGGACGCGAATATAGTTATCGTTATAGTCATCACTCATGGTGTGGATGCTAATATAGTTATAGTTATCGCACATGGTGTGGACGCGAATATAGTTATCGTTATAGTCATCACTCATGGTGTGGATGCTAATATAGTTATAGTTATCGCACATGGTGTGGACGCGAATATAGTTATCGTTATAGTCATCACTCATGGTGTGGATGCTAATATAGTTATAGTTATCGCACATGGTGTGGACGCGAATATAGTTATAGTTATAATCATCACTCATGGTGTGGACGATAATATAGTTATAGTTATCGCACATGGTGTGGACGATAATATAGTTATCATTATAGTCATCACTCATGGTGTGGATGCTAATATAGTTATAGTTATAGTCATCACTCATGGTGTGGACGATAATATAGTTATAGTTATCGCACATGGTGTAGACGCGAATATAGTTATCATTATAGTCATCACTCATGGTGTGGATGCTAATATAGTTATAGTTATCGCACATGGCGTGGATGCTAATATAGTTATAGTTATCGCACATGGCGTGGATGCTAATATAGTTATAGTTATCGCACATGGCGTGGATGCTAATATAGTTATAGTTATCGTATAGTTATTGTTCATGGTGTGGACGTGAAAATAGTTATCGTTATGGTCATCATCGTGGTATGGATGCTAATATAGTTATAGTTATCGCACATGGTGTGGACGGGAATATAGTTATAGTTATTGTTCATGGTGTGGACGTGAAAATAGTTATCGTTATAGTCATCACTCATGGTGTGGATGCTAATATAGTTATAGTTATCGCACATGGTGTGGACGCGAATATAGTTATAGTTATAGTTACTGTTCATGGTGTGGACGTGAAAATAGTTATCGTTATAGTCATCACTCATGGTGTGGATGCTAATATAGTTATAGTTATCGCACATGGTGTGGACGCGAATATAGTTATAGTTATAGTTACTGTTCATGGTGTGGACGTGAAAATAGTTATCGTTATAGTCATCACTCGTGGTGTGGACGCGAATATAGTTATAGTTATAGCACATGGTGTGGACGCGAATATAGTTAT
>NW_015539869.1:182642-202487 GCF_001515605.1 Sinocyclocheilus anshuiensis
TGCTAATATAGTTATCGCACATGGTGTGGACGCGAATATAGTTATCGTTATAGTCATCACTCATGGTGTGGATGCTAATATAGTTATAGTTATTGTTCATGGTGTGGATGCTAATATAGTTATCGCACATGGTGTGGACGCGAATATAGTTATCGTTATAGTCATCACTCATGGTGTGGATGCTAATATAGTTATAGTTATTGTTCATGGTGTGGATGCTAATATAGTTATCGCACATGGTGTGGACGCGAATATAGTTATCGTTATAGTCATCACTCATGGTGTGGATGCTAATATAGTTATAGTTATTGTTCATGGTGTGGATGCTAATATAGTTATCGCACATGGTGTGGACGCGAATATAGTTATCGTTATAGTCATCACTCATGGTGTGGATGCTAATATAGTTATAGTTATTGTTCATGGTGTGGATGCTAATATAGTTATCGCACATGGTGTGGACGCGAATATAGTTATCGTTATAGTCATCACTCATGGTGTGGATGCTAATATAGTTATAGTTATTGTTCATGGTGTGGATGCTAATATAGTTATCGCACATGGTGTGGACGCGAATATAGTTATCGTTATAGTCATCACTCATGGTGTGGATGCTAATATAGTTATAGTTATTGTTCATGGTGTGGATGCTAATATAGTTATCGCACATGGTGTGGACGCGAATATAGTTATCGTTATAGTCATCACTCATGGTGTGGACGCGAATATAGTTATAGTTATTGTTCATGGTGTGGACGTGAAAATAGTTATAGTTATAGTCATCACTCATGGTGTGGACGCGAATATAGTTATAGTTATAGTTATTGTTCATGGTGTGGACGCGAATATAGTTATCGTTATAGTCATCACTCATGGTGTGGACGCGAATATAGTTATAGTTATAGTTATTGTTCATGGTGTGGACGCGAATATAGTTATCGTTATAGTCATCACTCATGGTGTGGACGCGAATATAGTTATAGTTATAGTTATTGTTCATGGTGTGGACGCGAATATAGTTATCGTTATAGTCATCACTCATGGTGTGGACGCGAATATAGTTATAGTTATAGTTATTGTTCATGGTGTGGACGCGAATATAGTTATCGTTATAGTCATCACTCATGGTGTGGATGCTAATATAGTTATAGTTATTGTTCATGGTGTGGACGCGAATATAGTTATCGTTATAGTCATCACTCATGGTGTGGATGCTAATATAGTTATAGTTATTGTTCATGGTGTGGATGCTAATATAGTTATCGCACATGGTGTGGACGCGAATATAGTTATAGTTATAATCATCACTCATGGTGTGGACGATAATATAGTTATAGTTATCGCACATGGTGTGGACGCTAATATAGTTATATCCTTATAGTTAAAGTTGTCGGTGAGGATGGGCATTTAACCATGTTTTACAGTGATTAATTAAAGCTTTGAATGTGGCTCATCCAGTCAGAAACTGATGTGAATCAAACTTACTTCATTCTGAAATCATCAGCGGCCAGTTTGGCGTTGTCTACGGCTAAAGCGATGCGTGTGTGGTCCTGCATGAGAAGCAGAAGCTGGAGAAAGAGAAAACAGATCATGTCAGATGCGTAGCACATTAATACGGTTTTATTGTTATTTGCTATTGACATACTGTATATCTCCTTTTCTTGTCATTGTTTTGAGTAGCTATAACACTATATGCATATGACAATATCATATGTAAAAACAATGATGCCAATGAAGTATTTGTAAAATTGAACACTGAAACGCATGCAGAAAATCTGGGCACCTTCTCGCGCAGTGGCTTTATCTGGATCTCGTAGGGCTCCAGGTTGAAGCTGCTCTGGACTCTGTTGACGGTGAACGCACGGAGCTTCTCATTGAGCTCGTGGTTCGTGGTCTCCAGGCGCTTCACCTTCTCCAGGTAGGTCGCGAGACGGTCGTTCAGAACCTGCATCTGCTGTTTCTCGTTGATGACGTTGGACATGGCTTCTGCGAAAGACCCTGTGCCCGCCCTGAAACTCGCCCCGACGGAGCCTCCACCTCCTGCGCTCGAGAGAGAGCCTCCAACCGTCCTCAAACTACCCGAGAGAGAACCTCCACCCGCGCCATAACCAGACCCAAAGCCCAAACTGGCTCCAGATCCGAAGCCCAAGCCGGCGCCGCTCTGCAGACCTCCAGCCATCATCGACTGACTTCCAAAGCTGGAGAAGCTGCCGGGAGCCATCGAACGGCTGCTGGCCGCGGAGAAAGACCTGCCAGAGAAACGCTGAGATCTGAACGCCATGTCAAGAGTGGAGAGACGTGAGACGGTGAGTGGAGACGATGTCAGCAGAGGCGCTGGTGTAGAGTAGTGCAAGACGCTGGAGACGGCGTGTTTTATAATCGGTCTTCATGTGCGTCAGTCACACAGTGACGGGCCCCTGAGCGAGAGCGTACAGCCCCGGGGACAGAACCGTTTCCAGACATAATGACATGTAAATATTCAAAAAAGTACTTTGATGAAGAACCATGAGAAAAGTGAGGAAACATCTCTGAGTAAGAGCGTAATTCAGGTTTACTTAATGCTCATCTGAGCTTGTTACAGTTAGAAACACAAAACTACACGAGATATACATTAAAAGCACTAATGCAGTGCAAACCTGATGTTTTCTTGGGTAAAGCCACGCTGTGTCATGCAGTGAGTTGTATTTGTGCAGTTCAGTCAGGTAGTGACTGTGCAGCACACTTTATGTTGGTTTTTGAAGAACTTCAACCAGATGTACTTTTATTTTTTAATAAAAAACCTCATCGTTCAGGAGCTGAAATAGTATCTCTTGATGTCTGAGAGTCTCACGCTCACAGGAGCCTCAGGCACAAATGCTGCAGGATCTTCTGTGTTTCTCATCAGCTCTCTCTTCACCATCTGCACATTAAACAGGCAAATTAATCATTGCTGTGAGGATTAAACAAAACTATGTAAACGCTCAGTGTGTGTGAACCGTGTGTATCGGTGATCTCATCAGCATGGCACAAATACTTTTTGCCCTTTTGAAATACTTGTGAAAAACACCATTTCAAACATCAAATTCTGTATGAATATATACATAGGCCCTCCAAATGTGTATATGTTGCCTGAGCACAACAAACTCATTTGTTGTCAGACTTTGGAGTTGAAATGTTAGAAATGATTTTATTAACCTACACGTTCATCACAAAGTCATTATCATCATCATCATATAGCAGGAAAAACACACAAGGATGATGTCAAAACTCATATTAGAAAATATCCCAGCAGCCCGTCTCACACACACACACAGGAGGAGGCGGTGATGAGACATATATCAGACGCTAAAGCCATGAGTCCTTCATATATGATCCTGAAAGTCTCTTATATTCATTTACCATAGTACATGTACAAAAAACAGTATTATGATGCTTTTATGAGGTCATTACACTTTCACCCTCACCCAACCCATCAGTCCTGAAACACACACACACACACACACATATGAAGGGAATGTCTACACACATACAGCACATGAGCCACCAACACTGAAGCTTATGATGGAGGTCCAATGGCTTTTTAATACTGATCCAGGATCAGGTTCTCATGACCGTGACTGATCCATATTCAGCTGACAAACTCAGTTCAACAGTCCAGACATCTGCTCACACACATGAACACATGATGCCTCAGTCTTTGGACGGCCGGAGATCCATCAGGAGGAAAGCGAGAGTCATTTACTCCACACAGGTTCATGAAGAATGGAAGGGCTGATGAAATATTATAAAAGAGAGAAAGAGTATGCAGCAGGAGATTTCCTAAAATCATCTAGCCAGACAGAGACTAGATAGTGAAACCCAGCAGTGATTCTCACTAAAACTACAGTACTGGTAGACTTGAGATTCAAAAGTTTGTATCTATAAGAGGAGAGAATATAGATCACAAAAATCAGAGAGAAACACTTCAAGTGCTCAGTTGGTGTGACCATCAAGAGATATTTGGACTGAACCGATCGTTCACATGCAAACAGGACGCGTGGTTTCCTCAGTCTTTAGTAACGTGAAAACCTTAGGGTTCGTCTGTCTTCATGCAGAGTCAGAAAACATGAGGAGATCCTTCTGGTTGATCATAAACAGCTAACTCGACTCGCTTCATTATAGAGAGAGTTTGTGTTGTGGATTTAGTGCTGGTAAGATTTTTGTTTAGAGGAATGGCACTTATAGTGGGTTTATTGGGGTAGGCCTGGATGATTTGAGCAGGAGGGTTTATTATTGGTGGGAGGAGTTTATTCCAGAGAGAGTAGCTTAGGTGCCGTGATACCAACTTGTAAAAAGCGTTCACGTCCTCGAAGAACTCGTAATTATAACTTGTAAACTGGGAATTTTCTAAGAGCTACGACATGTACCATGTGACCACTGTACCACCTGACCACCTCAGTTCATAGTGTTTCCATAGGAATGCATAATTCTGAATGCATAATTCAGATCAGATTAGAACGGCATGTGTTGTCATCTCGATATTATCGTAATTATGACATGGCATGAATGCAGCATAGTTTAGCTTGGAGGGTGTAGTTATTTTGAGTGGATGGGGTTACTTGTGTGGGTAGGAGGGATTTATTTTAGCTGGAGTCATTAGGTGTGTTCGACTTAATGCAATGCTGTCCGGACCGATTGGTATATGACATCAAATTGCCGCAAGAGTGATAAGAGAGCAGACAGCTTCTTATGCTTTTGAATCGCTCTCGCGATACTTTGATCGGTCTGTGCAGCGCCGCTTCAAGTCAAACACACCTATTAGTTTGAGTGGGCGGAGTCTATTTGGATGTGGCTACTTTTGTAAATGGGTTTATTCCAATAAGAGCAGCATATCTCTGCAGGAGTGGTTTATTTTGAGTAGGCGGAGTCTATTTGGTGCGGCTACTTTTGTAAATGGGAGGGGTTTATTCCGGTAGGTGTGGCTTATTTAAGTGGAAACAGTTTATCTCAGCAGGAGTGGTTTATTTTGAGTAGGTGGAGTCTATTTGGGTGTTGCTACTTTTTTGGGCGTGCCATGTTTCTTAGTGTGCCAGAGATGGGCGGGGATAGTGAAAGCGTCGACGCTCATGCTCAGGGTACGAGATGGGAGCGTATTGAACTGTTTCCTGTCGGAGCTGTATTTATAAATGGCCTCCACAGCTGACGAGGAAATGGCACGCGGGCCAACGCCGCAGAGTCGATGCAGCTCCTCCGACTGGCCGTCTAGGGTGTAGATGGCACGGAACTGACAGTTGGCATCACGCAGGAGAATCAGGAAGTGACTGGCGGAGCTCTTCTCCATCTCCTAGAGAGACAGGAGGCAATGTGAATGTCAGAAAGTGAAAGTGCACAAAGGGAGTAATGTCTTTGTAGAAAGATGAACAGTGACGCACCTCTATGATCTTGTTTTTCTGGGATTCATTGACTTTGCCAGCAAGGCAGCAGCGTGAGAGAGCGTTGTGAATGATGAACTTGTTTGATTTAAAACTGGGTTCCTTAAATAATTTAGGACCTGAAACAGAAGATAACATTTTGACTAAACGGTGTGGATGCTAATATAGTTATAGTTATCACACATGGTGTGGACGCTAATATAGTTATATCCTTATAGTTAAAGTTGTCGGTGAGGATGGGCATTTAACCATGTTTTACAGTGATTAATTAAAGCTTTGAATGTGGCTCATCCAGTCAGAAACTGATGTGAATCAAACTTACTTCATTCTGAAATCATCAGCGGCCAGTTTGGCGTTGTCTACGGCTAAAGCGATGCGTGTGTGGTCCTGCATGAGAAGCAGAAGCTGGAGAAAGAGAAAACAGATCATGTCAGATGCGTAGCACATTAATACGGTTTTATTGTTATTTGCTATTGACATACTGTATATCTCCTTTTCTTGTCATTGTTTTGAGTAGCTATAACACTATATGCATATGACAATATCATATGTAAAAACAATGATGCCAATGAAGTATTTGTAAAATTGAACACTGAAACGCATGCAGAAAATCTGGGCACCTTCTCGCGCAGTGGCTTTATCTGGATCTCGTAGGGCTCCAGGTTGAAGCTGCTCTGGACTCTGTTGACGGTGAACGCACGGAGCTTCTCATTGAGCTCGTGGTTCGTGGTCTCCAGGCGCTTCACCTTCTCCAGGTAGGTCGCGAGACGGTCGTTCAGAACCTGCATCTGCTGTTTCTCGTTGATGACGTTGGACATGGCTTCTGCGAAAGACCCTGTGCCCGCCCTGAAACTCGCCCCGACGGAGCCTCCACCTCCTGCGCTCGAGAGAGAGCCTCCAACCGTCCTCAAACTACCCGAGAGAGAACCTCCACCCGCGCCATAACCAGACCCAAAGCCCAAACTGGCTCCAGATCCGAAGCCCAAGCCGGCGCCGCTCTGCAGACCTCCAGCCATCATCGACTGACTTCCAAAGCTGGAGAAGCTGCCGGGAGCCATCGAACGGCTGCTGGCCGCGGAGAAAGACCTGCCAGAGAAACGCTGAGATCTGAACGCCATGTCAAGAGTGGAGAGACGTGAGACGGTGAGTGGAGACGATGTCAGCAGAGGCGCTGGTGTAGAGTAGTGCAAGACGCTGGAGACGGCGTGTTTTATAATCGGTCTTCATGTGCGTCAGTCACACAGTGACGGGCCCCTGAGCGAGAGCGTACAGCCCCGGGGACAGAACCGTTTCCAGACATAATGACATGCAAATATTCAAAAAAGTACTTTGATGAAGAACCATGAGAAAAGTGAGGAAACATCTCTGAGTAAGAGCGTAATTCAGGTTTACTTAATGCTCATCTGAGCTTGTTACAGTTAGAAACACAAAACTACACGAGATATACATTAAAAGCACTAATGCAGTGCAAACCTGATGTTTTCTTGGGTAAAGCCACGCTGTGTCATGCAGTGAGTTGTATTTGTGCAGTTCAGTCAGGTAGTGACTGTGCAGCACACTTTATGTTGGTTTTTGAAGAACTTCAACCAGATGTACTTTTATTTTTTAATAAAAAACCTCATCGTTCAGGAGCTGAAATAGTATCTCTTGATGTCTGAGAGTCTCACGCTCACAGGAGCCTCAGGCACAAATGCTGCAGGATCTTCTGTGTTTCTCATCAGCTCTCTCTTCACCATCTGCACATTAAACAGGCAAATTAATCATTGCTGTGAGGATTAAACAAAACTATGTAAACGCTCAGTGTGTGTGAACCGTGTGTATCGGTGATCTCATCAGCATGGCACAAATACTTTTTGCCCTTTTGAAATACTTGTGAAAAACACCATTTCAAACATCAAATTCTGTATGAATATATACATAGGCCCTCCAAATGTGTATATGTTGCCTGAGCACAACAAACTCATTTGTTGTCAGACTTTGGAGTTGAAATGTTAGAAATGATTTTATTAACCTACACGTTCATCACAAAGTCATTATCATCATCATCATATAGCAGGAAAAACACACAAGGATGATGTCAAAACTCATATTAGAAAATATCCCAGCAGCCCGTCTCACACACACACACAGGAGGAGGCGGTGATGAGACATATATCAGACGCTAAAGCCATGAGTCCTTCATATATGATCCTGAAAGTCTCTTATATTCATTTACCATAGTACATGTACAAAAAACAGTATTATGATGCTTTTATGAGGTCATTACACTTTCACCCTCACCCAACCCATCAGTCCTGAAACACACACACACACACACACATATGAAGGGAATGTCTACACACATACAGCACATGAGCCACCAACACTGAAGCTTATGATGGAGGTCCAATGGCTTTTTAATACTGATCCAGGATCAGGTTCTCATGACCGTGACTGATCCATATTCAGCTGACAAACTCAGTTCAACAGTCCAGACATCTGCTCACACACATGAACACATGATGCCTCAGTCTTTGGACGGCCGGAGATCCATCAGGAGGAAAGCGAGAGTCATTTACTCCACACAGGTTCATGAAGAATGGAAGGGCTGATGAAATATTATAAAAGAGAGAAAGAGTATGCAGCAGGAGATTTCCTAAAATCATCTAGCCAGACAGAGACTAGATAGTGAAACCCAGCAGTGATTCTCACTAAAACTACAGTACTGGTAGACTTGAGATTCAAAAGTTTGTATCTATAAGAGGAGAGAATATAGATCACAAAAATCAGAGAGAAACACTTCAAGTGCTCAGTTGGTGTGACCATCAAGAGATATTTGGACTGAACCGATCGTTCACATGCAAACAGGACGCGTGGTTTCCTCAGTCTTTAGTAACGTGAAAACCTTAGGGTTCGTCTGTCTTCATGCAGAGTCAGAAAACATGAGGAGATCCTTCTGGTTGATCATAAACAGCTAACTCGACTCGCTTCATTATAGAGAGAGTTTGTGTTGTGGATTTAGTGCTGGTAAGATTTTTGTTTAGAGGAATGGCACTTATAGTGGGTTTATTGGGGTAGGCCTGGATGATTTGAGCAGGAGGGTTTATTATTGGTGGGAGGAGTTTATTCCAGAGAGAGTAGCTTAGGTGCCGTGATACCAACTTGTAAAAAGCGTTCACGTCCTCGAAGAACTCGTAATTATAACTTGTAAACTGGGAATTTTCTAAGAGCTACGACATGTACCATGTGACCACTGTACCACCTGACCACCTCAGTTCATAGTGTTTCCATAGGAATGCATAATTCTGAATGCATAATTCAGATCAGATTAGAACGGCATGTGTTGTCATCTCGATATTATCGTAATTATGACATGGCATGAATGCAGCATAGTTTAGCTTGGAGGGTGTAGTTATTTTGAGTGGATGGGGTTACTTGTGTGGGTAGGAGGGATTTATTTTAGCTGGAGTCATTAGGTGTGTTCGACTTAATGCAATGCTGTCCGGACCGATTGGTATATGACATCAAATTGCCGCAAGAGTGATAAGAGAGCAGACAGCTTCTTATGCTTTTGAATCGCTCTCGCGATACTTTGATCGGTCTGTGCAGCGCCGCTTCAAGTCAAACACACCTATTAGTTTGAGTGGGCGGAGTCTATTTGGATGTGGCTACTTTTGTAAATGGGTTTATTCCAATAAGAGCAGCATATCTCTGCAGGAGTGGTTTATTTTGAGTAGGCGGAGTCTATTTGGTGCGGCTACTTTTGTAAATGGGAGGGGTTTATTCCGGTAGGTGTGGCTTATTTAAGTGGAAACAGTTTATCTCAGCAGGAGTGGTTTATTTTGAGTAGGTGGAGTCTATTTGGGTGTGGCTACGTTTGTAAATGGGAGGGGTTTATTCCAGTAGGTGTGGCTTATTTAAGGGGGAGCAGTTCATCTCAGCAGGAGTGGTTTATTTTGAGTAGGTGGAGTCTATTTGGGTGTTGCTACTTTTTTGGGCGTGCCATGTTTCTTAGTGTGCCAGAGATGGGCGGGGATAGTGAAAGCGTCGACGCTCATGCTCAGGGTACGAGATGGGAGCGTATTGAACTGTTTCCTGTCGGAGCTGTATTTATAAATGGCCTCCACAGCTGACGAGGAAATGGCACGCGGGCCAACGCCGCAGAGTCGATGCAGCTCCTCCGACTGGCCGTCTAGGGTGTAGATGGCACGGAACTGACAGTTGGCATCACGCAGGAGAATCAGGAAGTGACTGGCGGAGCTCTTCTCCATCTCCTAGAGAGACAGGAGGCAATGTGAATGTCAGAAAGTGAAAGTGCACAAAGGGAGTAATGTCTTTGTAGAAAGATGAACAGTGACGCACCTCTATGATCTTGTTTTTCTGGGATTCATTGACTTTGCCAGCAAGGCAGCAGCGTGAGAGAGCGTTGTGAATGATGAACTTGTTTGATTTAAAACTGGGTTCCTTAAATAATTTAGGACCTGAAACAGAAGATAACATTTTGACTAAACAGAGAACTAGAAAGCCACACAGATCAAATAAGGTAATGACTACAGCCAGCAGGTGGTGCTATTTCTTCATCTTTTCAAAACAGAGCAAACCACTTGATCTGAATTCTTACTTACCTGTTCTACACAGTGCAGTTAAACCTCTGAAGGGTGTTATTATGATTACCAGCCACCCAGAAAACCTTATCTTCAGTCACGCTCTAGCAACCGCCCTGAAGATCCTAGAAATTGCCCGCCAGTTACTCAGAACAGCCCAGTTACCCACTAGCAGAAGACCTCAGCTAAGTTCCAGTAACCACGCAGAACATCCTATAAGCCAACTAGCAATTATTCACAACAGCCTAGCAACCACCTAGCAATGCCCCCACAAACAAAAGACCACCTTAGCAACTACTAAGCAGTGCCCTTGCAACCACTGAGAAAACCTTATTAATCCTACAGGAACATCTAAAAGATTACCCAGATCATCCTAGGAGGTGCCTAGAAATCCTTAAAATCTATTCAAGACCACCTTAGAAACAGTCTAGCACCACAAAAAACTTCCTAGTAACCACTCAGAACAAATTGGCGACCACATACAGAACTACAGATGACTTAAATAGCTCTAAAATTTCACACTAACCCTAACTTCTTTTCAAACATGGAAATTGATCTTAAAATCAATAACCGGCTCTTTACCTGTGTATTCTGGGAGTGAGGCTGGAGAGGAGGCATTGAAGGCATGTTCCCAGTCTTTTTCCCCATTCTGATTGGCCAACTGCCCTGATGACATCACCTTTGAGGGCGACTCTGAACAACTGAGATGTAGAGTGAGAGAGGAAGCTTTAGACAAAGTAAAGACAAAGATGTATGGAAGACAGAAGACAGAAAGACATGGCAGCTCTGGTACAGTACCTCGCTGGCTTTTCAGTTGATAGAGATGCGCCAACTTTCATGTTAGCGACAACTGTGTGAGTGAACAAAACTGGTTTTAGAGCAAAATACAAAACAGCTTCAAACTCTACTTCCATCTGACACTGCTCAACAAACAGGTTGACAGTCCCGTCCCAAACTTATTCTGGTTGAGCAAATGTTGCTGTTTCACTCATACAGCCAGATAGCAATTCTGTTTGGTGACGCTAGTAGTTACCCACTTCAGGTACTAATTTAAGTACTAATGATGTGTGATTACCTGTTTTGTTCTTCCCCGGTGAGCGTGTGTGAGTAAGTTCATGGTTGTTGTGCGGTTTGTGTGCATGTTGTTTTTTGCCGCTGTGCTTTGCTGGTTTCTGTTTGAGAACCTTCCCTAGATCAGCCATAATCTTTAGCTGCAGACGCCTTTCATACTCTGCCCTGGTAAACTCTCCTCGCCGCAGGGGCGTTCCTGGGGGCGTGGCTTTTGATGGAGGGGGTGGGGTGTATGAAGTGGGCAGTGACTGTGAAAGCAGCAGAGTTTGAGAAGGTCGCAGGTCATCCAGAGAAGCCTGTGGACTATTGGAGAAAGCAGAGATCAGTGAGTCCTAAATGAAGGTCCTGAATGAACGGGTTTGGACAAGTAGATGTTCTTACCTGTTCTCAGGGTCTTGCTCATGTCTTGCACGTTTCTTGATCTCTTGAGCCCGTCTTTGCTGTCGTTCCAACAGCAGAGCCCTTTTCTGGGCCATCTCCTCCTCCGAAAGACCCTCCTCCTGAACACCCACAAAGACACACGTTACAAACACCTCAGACATGTACAATTAGCCAAAGCGCAAGCAGACCTTCACAAACCTTAAAGAACACATCGAGCCCCATCTTGCTCTCATTCTCTGTCTGGTCGCTCATGGAATCCGATGAGAATATTTCTGCGCCCTGTTCCAGATCCGTGTCATCTCCCACCGTCCCTGCACCCTCGGTCTCATCTTTCACCAGGACGCTGC
The DNA here is from genome assembly GCF_001515605.1 of Sinocyclocheilus anshuiensis. Taxonomy (NCBI): domain Eukaryota; kingdom Metazoa; phylum Chordata; class Actinopteri; order Cypriniformes; family Cyprinidae; genus Sinocyclocheilus; species Sinocyclocheilus anshuiensis. Next base: position 194,415 of record NW_015539869.1, read on the forward strand.
TAAGCAGCATGTCGCTTTCAAATGAGCACTCTGATGGGGCTCCTGAGCTGCTCCCACCTCCTAACAGTTCAGCTGGGAGTGCAGAAGGAGGTCCAGCCTCCAGCTCCAGGTTGAAGATTGGGGTGTGATGGTCACTGGAGCCAGATTCTGAGGTGCTCTCTTGAAGCGGAGCAGGTTGCGGTGGAGAGTCCTGGGGCGTGCATGGACCACCGAATCGCAGCGAGGAGCAGGTCTGCACCTGGCACTGGCTTGGAGAGACTCTCCGCAGATGGGGAAGCGTGTCCACGTTCTGTGGGGGCGTAAGGACACGTGTGAGAGGCTGGAAACCGAGGTCTGTGGGGCGGGAGGGACGTTGCCGTTTGGGGCTCTTGGAAGCAGCACCACGGGATTTGCGTGGAGCAGATGCTGCTGAACTTTTAGGGGATCTTGGTGTGTCAGAAAGTTGTCCGGAGCGTGATGGAGATCCAGAGGGTGAAATTATACGGGTGGACTCTGTAGAAAGATGAGGGGGTGTAGCAGGGGATTTGGAACCAGACGGGATGACCCAGGCCTTGCTGGAGGTAGGTGTCTTATTTGAGGGGGTGTTTTTCGGAGAACTAAGAGTTTTCTTTCCCATGAGCTTTTGCTGCTGTTCTGTAAGGCGCTGCATGTCCCTTTGTAGGGACTGTAGGGTGGAGGTTAGCTTGGCTACTGCCTCATTATATTCCCCCAATGGTGGCTCTTTCCCCTCCTCTTTCTTCGTTTCAACAGAGAAGGTAACCTGTTTCTCCAGTTTAGGTGGAGCTACTACATCACCAGTGCTCTCCATCTTCTGCTCTCCATCATTTTCTTTCTTCTCCTCCTCCTTTTTCTTTTTTTCATCCTCCTTCTCTCTGTCCTCCTCTTGTTGGAGCTGCTGCTCCATTCGTGTCAGTCGTTCATCCAGAGTGAGGGATTGTCCTTCATCTTCCAGTTCTTCCCCCTGTTTCTTCTGGAGTTGAAGGAAGGCAGTCTTGCCCAGCCTCTGCCTGTGCTTGGTGAAGATGGCCTCGATCCGCCTCTTTTGAGCTTCGATAGCTTTACGTTTCTCCTCCAGACGTGCACCTAGCTCCTGCGCCTCCACTGCCCCAACGGGGCTCATCATTGCAGGGCTCAACAATGACTCCACTTCCTGGGACCTGGAATTACTTGGGGATTCTGGCATCTTCTTCCTGCATTCAGCAAAGTTTGTCATGCGACCAGTCTTGGGCCCGTTGGCTGGGCTGGAGGAGGTTTTGGGAGAGTCTTCAGGTGTGTCGCACTCTAAACCTTCATGGTTTTCTTGTGAACCAACAGGTTGTCGTTTGCGGTTCCCACAGCTATCAGGCCCTCCTCCAATTGGTCGATACATAATCCCCGACCGGCAGGGAGCAGAGCTGCTCAGTCTGGCTTCACCCCCCTCAGGGGAGTGGAGGTAAAAGCCAGACGGAGCTCCCTCTGGCCGCAGCCGGGGCTCATTGTTTACTGGACGGGAAGTATGAAAAATCTGTAATGCTTCTTCTATGGTAGGTAACTCTCCTAGAGGAGCGTGACCAATGAGTTTACTCAGATCCTCTGGGGGCGTGTAAGGACCTGGGTTGGTTACCATTGTGAGGCTGTCTGTACTGACGGAACGGAAGAGAGGATTGCCCATAACAACATCAACATCACTGTCCAGTGGGAATGGGATGTTGAAGGCCACAGCGGAGAGAGGACGGCTGAGACAGAGAAACAGAAAAAGATCCCTGTTGCTTGAATGAATTATATAAATAAAAATGTTTAATGATTTAGAGTACTATTTAGTCACATAATTTTTATCATAAAAATGAAATTAGTCGTACTTTCTTGAATTGAAAGGTCATTATACAAAGACATACCTAATTTGCTTTTTGGTCCAGCCCCGTCCTTCTACATAACATCAAATATGAAAATAGTAGATCAGTTACATACAAAACCCAAAAAGGATATATATTTGCAAATATAAAACTACAAATTCTAAAAAAAGCACAACTTGTAGCCCAAAGCCTAAACTGAGAAAACAAACTCCACATGCAAAACAAACGAGAATCCACATCCCAGAGAGCTCTCACCAGACACAGAAGAGGACTGAGGCAGGAGCGACTGCTTCAGAAGGAAAGATGGAGTTCCACTGGAAGAAAGATATCAAATCCCATGATGCAGTTCAACTGCTAACAAGATAAAGCAGCTTCTTAGTGTTTTGTAAAGAGAGCTTTACCTGTTGCTGTTGCCACTGATCGGACTTGTGCAGTCGACCAGATCTGATGCATCTGTAGGACAACAGAGAGCTTGTTTAGGATCTGAATGTGCTGTGTGTTTTTGTGTTCACTCATATGTTTATGTATGTTTATTTCCACCTGTTAGGTCCAGTGTGTGTTTGGGTTTGACAAAGTCTGGTTTCTGCACTTCGAACGTGGCGAACAGCTCCGAAAGGAAGCACATAATGTTCATCTTTTGGGGTCAAAAGACAAAATGCTTACATATTTATCATAATATTATACATTTCATGATTCTCAATAAACACTATGCTGCATGCCCATCTCACTTCTAAAATGGGTGGGACATCACTTACCTGTAAAGTGGGCAGGGCATAATGCACCTGCAAAGTGGGTGGGGCATATCTCACCTGTAAAGTGGGCGGGGCATAGAGTAAATCTTCCAGCTGTAGGGGGCAGCAGCTCTTTAGGTGACTTTCACAAAACTCTCTGATCAGCTGGAGATTGTACATACTGTCTGCCACGGACATGGTGTCCTTCAAACACACATCTACAGACAGAAAGTGAGATGAGTAGTGGGTAGTTTTCTTTTAAGGTTTCTGTTTGTCTGTAAACAGCCAGATAAACGTGTGTTTTACCCTCCAGGGGCAGAATCTGAGGACAGTAGAAGTGAATCGCAGCAGCGATGGCGCAGCCATTAGACAGATCCTTTACTCCAGAAACCACCACAAACACTGGAGTCTGTTTAGACTGAACCTTATCTTTCCTGTAACGGATCTGAGATAGGCAGACACACAGACAGCAGGAAAACTGTTCAGAAGTGTCCAGAAGAAAGATCATTTAAAATATATTTATTTAAAAAGAAATACTGTCAAAGAAAACCAGGGAGGGAAATAGCAACAAAAACACAGTCTTCTTTCAAGTGAATCAGATTCACTTTTGTTCAGTCTGACTCACAGAATCAGATTCATTCACTGTCCATTTCAGCACTATCAGTGAATGCGCATCAAACTCATCACAGTCCTTCAGTGACTGATCACTGAGTGAATGTCAGCGTGCAGGAGAAGTCGCTCTCAGAGAGCTGTTCAGATCCGCTCAACACACACTCACACACACACACACACACTCACACACACACACACACACACACACACACACACACACAGCAAAACCAGCACAAACCAGCCAGTGCGTACAATACAAACACACACTCATAATCTCATGAAAACATGTCTGGCTCACTTTTCACCCCAGAATCAAAAGAAATAAAAAAAAAATTGCACTGTACATAAAGATAATTAAGCCTATATTTAGAACTACGTTTTTTACATTTTTACAAAGTCTAACTTTAAAATTTTTTCCCACAAGTTCTCTTTACTGTAAATGCAAACATTCGTTATGCCTAAAAAAATTCATGTTTTCAATCTGCATAATTCTCAATAGTGGTTCTCATTACTGAAATAAAGCACTATAAACTATGGAATTACAATAACATTTGATTAAAATCAGTGCAAATTATAGGTTGTACAACAAACGCAGCTCATGCATGCCACTGTTTTGTAATTGCACTATTTCACAGTAATGGGTTTATGGGGGTTAAATATCATCATAACTTCATTGTGCAAATTTAAATGCTAAAAGTAGGCTATATTTATTTAAAATTTAGTTTCTTATTTTTTGGATTTGGGAGGAAATATGGAAAATGTTCATGGTTTCATGAGATTCACTCACACACAGACGACAGCAGGACAGGTGAAGGGTGACGGGGAAGAACAAAACACTGATACACATGAGTGAGTGTGTGAATATGTGAGGCTGAAATGTTGGCTTCAGTGAGGTGGAGCGCCATCCAGAGTCCAGCAATGGAAATACAGCAGGTGACGGTGAGAAACAAACCAAAGAAAGTGAAAGCATTTGTGTTAAACTGGAAGAAAACCTGAATTATAAAGTGATCTGCAACCTAGAATACACTACAAGAACCATGTGTTTCCTGCAGAGATCTGTGACAGGAGTGAAATCAAACACAGGACAGTGATGACGTCATGCTGAGGTGTGTGTGTGTGTGTGTGTGTGTGTGTGTGTGTGATGGAGACAGGAGGCGGGCGGATACGTTACCACAGGAGGCTTATTCCCCGACTCCTTCAAACAAAATGCGATGGCATGCTGGGTGCAGTATGGCAGAGAGAGCACACGGGTAAATGCCCAGGGGTCGTCGCTACGGCAACCAGATTCACACACAGTCACATGACAAACAGAAGTAACAGGGGGCGGAGACACTGCTTGATCCCCACCCCCTGATTCCTATTGGCTGGACCGATATCAGCGCACATGTCATTCAACGGAAGAGGTCAAAGGGTACATTGTGTGTTCTGAGACAGAGGAGAAAGGCCAAATATTGGTAAATATACACTAACGTCCAAAAGTTTGGGGTCAGTAGTATTTTTTTAAAGAAACTGACGCAAGGATGCATTAAATTGATCAAAAGTGATAGTGAAGACATTTATTGTTTCAAATAAATGCTGTTCTTTTGACTTTTCTATTCATCTGTGAATCCTGAAAAATAAAATGTATCACGGTTTCCACAAAAATGTCAGCAGCACAACTGTTTTCAACATTGATAATAATCAGAAATGTTTCTCGAGCAGCAAATCAGCATATTAGAATGATTTCTGAAGATCATGTGACACTGAAGACTGGAGCAATGATGCTTTGATCACAGAAATCAAGTACGTTTTAACACATATTCACATAGAAAGCCGTTATTTTAAATGTTAAAAATATTTCAGTATTTATGTATTTTTGATCAAATAAATGCAGCCTTGGTGATCAGAACAGATTTTCAAAAACATCACAAAATCATACCAACCCCAATCAAAACACGTGAATCAATCAGAATAAGGCACTTCTGTCGGGGACGTGGGCATACAGACACTCTTGATAAAAGGCTCAAACTCTGGTTTGTATCCATGATCCGTGTCATACACGATCACATATGCAATGAGGACGTCTTATTAATCATGAGAAGCCAGTGAGTCCCGTCAGTAACTGAAACTCAGGCTGATGTGTGTGTTATTAACTGTAATACTCACTGGGACCAGTTTCCAGTACCAGCGCTGTGGGCACTGAAAGGAGAGAGATGAGCGTTAGTGTCAGCATTAGTAACAGAGTATGTGTGTGTGAGAGAGAGAGTGTGTGTGTGTGTGTGTGTGTGTGAGTGAGTGAGTGAGAGAGTGTGTGTGTGTGTGTGTGTGTGAGTGAGTGAGTGAGAGAGTGTGTGTGTGTGTGTGTGTGTGAGTGAGTGAGTGAGAGAGTGTGTGTGTGTGTGTGTGTGTGAGTGAGTGAGTGAGAGAGTGTGTGTGTGTGTGTGTGTGTGAGTGAGTGAGTGAGAGAGTGTGTGTGTGTGTGTGTGTGTGAGTGAGTGAGTGAGAGAGTGTGTGTGTGTGTGTGTGTGTGAGTGAGTGAGTGAGAGAGTGTGTGTGTGTGTGTGTGTGTGAGTGAGTGAGTGAGAGAGTGTGTGTGTGTGTGTGTGTGTGAGTGAGTGAGTGAGAGAGTGTGTGTGTGTGTGTGTGTGTGAGTGAGTGAGTGAGAGAGTGTGTGTGTGTGTGTGTGTGTGTGTGTGTGCGTGCGTGCGTGCGTGTGTGTGAGAGAGTGTCTGTTCACTCACAGATGGCTGAGTCGGCTGCAGGTCCGTGCAGGGGTTTGACTTCGGATTATCCTCAACATTAGCGCTTTCTCGCAACTTCTGATTCACCTGCGCAAGAAATAAACCTCAGACGACTTCAGGATCATGCAGTGCAACACATCCAGATCTGAACTTGACCAGTTTATTTCATATTCGTTTTAAAAACTGATTCCAGATCCCTTCACTGTGTTCACACAGCAGTTAAATCCGGTTTCACTCCACTTCTTCGAAAGACACTTAATATTTGGTAGAATCATTGATTTGATGGTGCTGACACTAGCAGATGAGAACAAAACAAACTGAAATGAGCTGAATAATGACACTATTGTGTTGTTAGAGCTGCTTTACTGCAGAATTTGAATTAGTCTCATATTTGATGATGTTTGCATCATTGATTCTGTTATTTTCCTGTTTTTAACTATGAAGCTGCTTTGAAAGAAATAGTATAAAGCACTGTAGAAATAAAGCTGACTTGACTTCTGACTTTTGGCCTAGCGGTTCTGCTGAGATCTAGATCTGGCTCTAGATTGAGGATCAGGAATGAACCTTGTTGATCCAGAAGAGCAGTGAGTTCTCCCAGCTCCTGCTGGACCCAAACTGATCCGTCTCCTTCGTCATCTTAACCTGACCCACGGTTTCCATTGCACTCAGTGACATCAGAGAATCAATCACGGCCAGATGGGCCCCCTGTGACCAATCAGAGAAGAGAGATACGCCTGTCAGCCAATCAAATCAGCTGCATGCATTAGAGCAGTGAGTCTGTGTATTATTCACTCACCATGTTAATGGGTTTCTGGCTCAGCTGCGTCTCATCGACCGGCTTCTGCTGCTCCGTGTGGAGCGGGATCAGGTCGTACCGGCTGAGGAGCTGCAGCAGAGAGCCCAGGTCTCTAGGTGGCGCTGTGACGCCGGACAGAGCGTGAGAGGAAAACACTCTGCAGTACAGATCACCAGACAGCAGGAGGCGCTCCAGATCGGGAGAAACGCCTCCATCCTCCTTCACAGAAACACTCTCTACAGACACAGATCAATGCAGTGATAAAACAATTAACCACTTTGAGATTAAACTGATAAACTACAAGTTTGAGGCCAGTAACATTTTATTTTTTAAATTAACACTTCTATTCATCAACAGCTATGTTTCCATCACCCTGTTTTTCATCACCCGCATTTAAGTATCGCATGAGAAACGAGTGATGGAAACACCAAATTTCGAAAAAAAAAAAATCCTTAATTTGCAAAGGTTTTTATGCTCGCTTGAGGTGGTTTTTGTCTTGTGTGAAAAAGAGTTAATATGAATAATGGGAGATGGAAATGCATTTGCCGAATAAAGTCCTCCACGCGCATCAAAAATGTCATTGATTTGCGCTAAGGGACGGCCTTACCTGACTAACCAGCGGACCGATCTCGTTGCACAGCATCTGAAATGTTGTTATGGTCTTTCTGAAATGCCCGAGCAAAGTCTGTCATCTAAGTATTTCTGTATAATTGTATAATTGTAAATTATTGTATCCAGTGGTTTCTCCCATTTTTCTTAGTGCCAGTTTATCAGGAAGTGACGATTTTGGTCTCTTTGACTCGTTGGATGGAAACGGTGCTTATTCGCAAATGTTTAATGCGACATTCCGATTTTGCGCGCAAGTTAAATTCGCAACTTTGGATGGAAACCAAGCTATTGGCATATTAAACTGATCAAAAGTGACAGTAAAGACATTTATAATGTTTAAAAGATTTCTGTTTCAAATAAATGCTGTTCTTTCTAACTTTCCTGAAAAATAAAATATATCACGGTTTCCACAAAAATATCGTGCAGCACGACTGTTTTCAACATTGATAATAATCAGAAATGTTTCTTGAGCAGCAAATCAGCATATTAGAATGATTTCTGAAGATCATGCGACACTGAAGAAAAATTCAGCCTTGATCACAGCAATCAGTTACATTTTACAATATATTCACATAGAAAACCGCTGTTTTAAATTATAATAATATTTCACAAGATTTTCTTCAACACAACAGAGAGAAGACAATAAAGTGACTCTGACTGTGATGTGACCTGCATGAGTCTGACACACAATCTGAGAGAGTCATTCACAAGAGACACTCCATGATGTGTTTCTCTCAGTCACGCAAACCCATCACACACACACACACACACAC
>NW_015539869.1:202816-202992 GCF_001515605.1 Sinocyclocheilus anshuiensis
GACCCACATCCAGAGTCCTTGCTTAGAGCAGCACAAATGATCTGAGAAAAACGCCAGCGCTCACACACATAGAAAGCAGGACTCCTGTGTATATACATATGTGTGTGTGTGTGTGTACCTGGTATTTATCACGTTATGGGGACCAAATGTCCCCACAAGGATAGTAATACTAGTAA
>NW_015539869.1:203151-204370 GCF_001515605.1 Sinocyclocheilus anshuiensis
TTTTTGGCGTATTCCGCACCATAGGCACATACCGCCACCAACTGTTTCTAATCATACATGGACGATAGTCCCGCCTCTATTCATACTTTATTTATTTATTTTTTAATTGTTACTTTTATTTCAAGCCGAAATGTTCTGAAGTTCTGGCTGCTGCGTGTTGCCATATGGTTTCTGCGAAAACGCGGACGGGATCGCGGAGTCCGTCATAAAAACGTCATTTACTCTATCGCGGAATGCCACGGAATTCATCAATTTTGGACGAATAAATCAAAAGTTCGATTAATTCGAATCTCGATATGAACTAGTGTCTGTGAATATTAAAATGCAAAAAGACGGTTTAAATATGAATCCTGCATGTTCCGCTTGCCTCTGTATATGAATGGCGGAAACACGGTTTTGTTTACTACACAAATACTGAAGTACGCGTGATGCTCGCGGTGATTTTCGGCCTCTGCGTCTCACTATATGACGGCATGAACACAAAAACTTAATCTCCAGAGCTGCTGTGAGAGTCACTTTTAAGAATTTTGCCATTTCATTGGAGAAAACTAGCATCATCATACTGTATACACACAGAAACTTCATGGCAACCTGTCAAAATAAAAGTACGGTTTAATATGTAACAGAAATAATATTACTCTTGTATTACTTTTGTAAAGTATAATGTACATCTTTAAATATTCCATTTTCTATCAAATTTAAATAAAACAATTAAATGATAAAAATAAATATTACAACCAGATGAATCACTTAATTGTAGAAAAAAATAATAAAATTATTAGCCTATTAAAAAATGTTTTAAAGGAATATTTACACAATTTTTCTTCCATGTATTAATTTCAACAGTAAACCTCAGTTTGTTTGCCAAAAAAATAAAAGAAATAAAAGGTCATTTGATTTAAAATAAATGTTTAATGCCTTCATTAAAGGGGGGGTGGAGAAAAAGTTTAAAAAGTTTGATAATAACATATAAGAGCAACATATAATAACAGGTATTATTAAGATAGATATATATATCCTGTGATATCCTGTGATGTTTTATATATATATATATATATATATATATATATATATATATACAGATAGACAGATAAATAGATATAGATATATAGATAAATCTTAATGTCTTATACATACACACACACACAAACACTTACACACACACACACACACACACACACACACACACACACACACACACACACACACACACACACAC
>NW_015539869.1:205456-227127 GCF_001515605.1 Sinocyclocheilus anshuiensis
GGCGTAAACGCGGTTTTGTTTACTATGCAAATACTGAAGCACGCGTGACGCTCGCTGTGATTTCCGGCCTCTGCGTCTCACTATATGACGGCATGAACAAACACTTAATCTCCAGAGCTGCTGTGAGAGTCACTTCATGAGAATTTCACCGTTTCATTTGAGAAAACTAGCATCATCATACTGTATACACACAGAAACTTCATGGCAACCTGTCAAAATAACAGTACGGTTTAACATGTAACAGAAATATATTACTCTTGTATTACTTTTGTACAGTATAATGTACATCTTTAAATATTCCATTTTTATCACATTTAAATAAAACTATTAAATGATAAAAATAAATATTACAACCAGATTAATAATACAATTAATACAAGAAAAAAATAATACAATTATTAGCCTATTAAAAAATGTTTTAAAAGAATATTCACACAATTTTTCTTCCATGTATTAAAGGGGGGGTGGAGAAAAAGTTTGTAGGGCCATATAATAACATATAAGAGCAACATATAATAACAGGTATTATTAAGACATTAAGATAGATATATATATATCCTGTGATGTTTTATATATATATAGGTCATTCACCGTATGGGTGACATTTCTGTCTCCAGGACTTTATATGTACAGATATGCATGAAAAGCATGTAGTCCATGAGGCTATTTTATATGTATTTGCTAATTTTATCCTAAAATCTCAATCCTGATTCAGTCCTGTTACTCATATATATTAACTGAGTAACAGGACTGAGTAGTCATCTGATTTATTAATGTAAATATTAGGCTTCATCCATATTAATCTAGATACATTTGAAAATGCATCTTTTTTTAATCTATATTTTGGCCTTCTATCCACACTGACACAATGTTTTTGTTCCTGCATTGTTGTCTTATATTACATTCCTGCAAGTATGACAGAAAATGTAGGCTTCTTGCCATTTCTGTCCTGTGCCAGTGGAGTGTGACCTGCACTGAAAGCAAACAACATCCACAGAAAAACTCAAAAGGCATTATTTGTGACAGATTTTCAATAATTAAATATTCGTATTACTAGATTCAGTCTTTAAAAAAAAAATGGTTTTTTTTTTTTTTTGAAGCGTTTTGGAAGCAAATGGCACCCATTCGGTGGAATGACCCAAATATTTGAGATGTCACGATGGGACTATTGCCAATCAAAGACATTATCTGAACGAAAAACGCTTTTGGGACACAAAAGGCTCCGGGCCTCTTCAGACGCTCCATCTGAAACTCCAGCGAGGCTCCTGAGCGCAAAAACAAAGGCATCCTCGCCTGTGTGTGTGTGTGTGCGTGTGTTAATATTCGGGGTTGGTGGAGATAGTGTGCTATTAGTGTGTTGGAGCTGCTTCATCGCTGCTATACGACCAGCTGCTGAATCACTGGATCTCACACAGCCGCGGTGACGCCCTGCGCTCCGGTACACGCGCTCATCTCCAACACTGACGCTCACACACACACTCCTCCGTCTCTGCGGCAGCGCGCGGATGCGGAGAGTGGTGCTGATGCTGCAGAGGTTTACCTTCAGGTCCGCGGCTCCGGTCGAGCAGCCAGCGCACACCGGCGCGGGTCTTGGCGCGGGCGGGGTCGTACCGGTCCAGCGGGCAGATGTCCGGCATCGGCGCGCCCCTCTTCGCCGCGGACGCGTCCATCACCAAGCGGACGCGAGAGGAACAATGAAATAACGGGCGAAAAGGCGCTTCCTACGGCGTCATTGTGCGGTGTGACACCGGAGAGCGCGATGATCCGTCACCGAACGCGCCGCGGAGCGTCCCCCGAGCGTCAGGTGTCCGCTGGAGCTGTCAATCACACCGCGGCCGTCCAATCACGCGTCAGGATGGGCGGAGCCAAGACAGAAGGAAAGAAGGAAAAAAGACAAAGAAAGAAAGAAGGTACCTACCTTTTCTTTCTTTCCTACCTACCTTCTTTCTTTCAATAAAGAGAGAACGAAAGAACGGAAGGAAGGAAAGAAATAAATACTGAAAGACAGAGATGTCTCCTCACACTGACTAAAACACGGGAGGATGAGCAGAGCTGGACTCGATGTAGAGCTGCATTACAGGCGCTCATCAGCAGTTTATACCGTCTGGCTGTAGGCCAATTCATAACTGCTCATACATTCATTTGGATTATACTCTTTAATTCACAGTTATTGTTTATAACAATTACAAATAAAATACTATTTTATTATATGTGTGTTTCAGATGGATTTGTTAGATCTTTCTGTGAGGATTTTATATACATGTTCTGTGAAGCGGCTTGGTAACAAACATTTTTATTTAAATCTTGTTTGTTAGTTCAAATAAATAAATTGATTAACTTGGTAAATTAATGTGATGCATTATATATAATGTACTTTAGCTGACTATAAGCTTTAGGAAGGTTGTCCCTCACTTGTTTAGAGGGCCTTGCATTAAAAGTGAAACCCCAGTAAATCCAGCCGTGAAGAAATACAGCAGCAGATCCTGTAGATCAGAATCACAGCAGATCTAGGCATCATTTCCATCTCGCAGGATCTGAGGGCTCGCTGTGGTTCGGTGCGCTCCAAACGAGATACATCGCCCTCCGAAGGGCACTTCGGAGTGAAAACAATCATGGCCGCCATATTGAAGGGTCATTCCAAACCGAAGAGCTCAAAATGGCTACTTCAAAGCGCCCTTCGGCATGAAGGATATTTGTGGCGGCCCGTCACGAAATCATTTGTGGCGGCTCGTCATAGATTTTCCAAAAGGATTCTACTTCGTTGAATAAACGGAGCACTGCACGTTTCAAAATTAAATTGCAGCGCGGGTGTTTTTATATGAATGTATAATTGAAAAGAACCGACCGTCTTCAGAAAAGCTTTGATGTCATTTTCATTTCGTCTTTCCTGGCGTTTTATATTAGATTACAGCTGTTACCGTGGAAACCGCTATATCTCCCGCTCCAACAGCGCCTCCTGCTGTCAAAGAATGAATTTGCATTTGCAGTATGTGGGAAACACTGGTGTCTGTCAGCAAACATAAACTAAAAGCATGCTTCAGAACTGTTTTGAGAGGGTGCTTTGAGCACCATGTATTATTACTCTGAATTAGGCTACCACTACTACTATTACCATCTTGTGCCCTGCAATAATCATTTACTCAAACTCGCTTTTATGAGATAAAGGGAAAAAAATCGGCCAAAAAATCTGCATCATATATCGGCTATCGGCTGCCCTGATTTCTAAATATCGGCATCAGCATCAGCCAGAGAAAAACCGTTATCGGTCGACCTCTATTGCTGACACTTAAATTAATTGTTTTGCCACTTTTGCACTTTATTTTTTTCAAAAAATTAATGTTTATTTGTTATGCATGTTATGTATATTTATTAAAAACAAGTTTTGTAATAACCAATTGTTCTGGTCCGGACCTTTGAATGTAGACTTTGGAGACACAAGACTCTAGACCAGGGGTTCTCAATGTATGTACTTCAGTAGGGCTGCACAATTATGACAAAAATCATAATTGTTGATTATTCCCTTGGAATTGGAATTGCGATTATTAATTGCAATTATCACAATTTACATTGAATGATGTTTTGAATAGATTTATACCATTGTTACCATTGAAGCAACTGCATGCCATATTATTATATAAACAATTCTGCCTGAAAAACGTTTATTGCTTTTGTATAGCGTTAAGCCTCAAATGTCAATTATACATTGGTTTGGTTTCTTCTTTAAATTATATATATATAGGCCCGTCGCAAAATCAAAACTGACCGCCACAAATAGATTTTCCAAAAGGATTCTACTTCCTTGAATAAACGGAGCACTGCACGTTTCAAAATTAAATTGCAGCGCGGGTGTTTTTATATGAATGTATAATTGAAAAGAACCGACCGTCTTCAGAAAAGCTTTGATGTCATTTTCATTTTGTCTTTCCTGGCGTTTTATATTAGATTACAGCCGTTACCGTGGAAACCGCTATATCTCCCGCTCCAACAGCGCCTCCTGCTGTCAAAGAATGAATTTGCATTTGCAGTATGTGGGAAACACTGGTGTCTGTCAGCAAACATAAACTAAAAGCATGCTTCAGAACTGTTTTGAGAAGGTGCTTTGAGCCATGTATTATTACTATGAATTAGGCTACTACCATCTTGTGCCCTGCAATAATCATTTACTCAAACTCGCTTTTATGAGATAAAGGGAAAAAAATCGGCCATTGGCTGATAGCATCATATATCGGCCATTGGCTGCCCTGATTTCTAAATATCGGCACCGGCCTTATCGGTCGACCTCTATTGCTGACACTTTTGCACTTGATTTTAATGTTTATTTGTTTTGCATGTTATGTATGTTTATTAAAAACAAATTTTGTAATAACCAATTATTCTGGTCCGGACCTTTGACACTGATGAAAATTCAGATTTGGACCTTTGAATGTAGACTTTGAGAACCCCTGGATTAGGGATTAGGGACCTTTAGGGAGTCCTTCCGAATGGAACGCAGGGATTGTCACCGAAGAGTACAACTGATGGACACTTCGGGCTCCCATGATCCTTTACATGATGACGGTGGCTCCGTGTGGGCACGAGATGACGACGCAGAAGGGCACTTCCAGAAACAGTTGTTTGGTCCCCTACACCCTTCAACACTTCGAAGCTCTCGCTCCGGGGGGAATTCAGTCCGGACCCGCCTCCATTTCGTATTTCAAGAACACTAATTATTTCCTACTTTGATAAACACGTTAAACTTGTAAATCATATGTTTAGTTTTTAAAGGGGTCATATGATGCGATTTCAAGTTTTCCTTTCTCTTTGAAGTGTTACAAGCTGATTGTGCATAGATAAGATCCCTGAAGTTGCAAAGACTAAAGTCTCAAAACCAAAGAGATATTACACTTTTGCACTTGATTTTAATGTTTATTTGTTTTGCATGTTATGTATGTTTATTAAAAACAAATTTTGTAATAACCAATTATTCTGGTCCGGACCTTTGACACTGATGAAAATTCAGATTTGGACCTTTGAATGTAGACTTTGAGAACCCCTGGATTAGGGATTAGGGACCTTTAGGGAGTCCTTCCGAATGGAACGCAGGGATTGTCACCGAACCAGCAGCTCGTCACGTGACGAGTGAATGCAGAAGAACCGGTTCAGATTAAATAAAACAGGCTCACGCTCATCTCTGATCGCCTGTCGTTACTCTGCTGATTACCGGAGTGCAGATTCACTATCTCTGTCTGTGACTCGCTGGGGTCTCGCTGATCTGGTTTAGAGTCACTCATCATCTCCTGAGGGAATCTGACTCACAAACACCGGGACAGACTTTACAGGACGCTTCTCACACGGTAAAGAAACGCTGCTGGTTTTACTGATGAATGACTCTGAGCTGTATGCACTTATATGCATGTTTACTCTCAAATGAAGTATTGTGTAACCAGACAGGGATGGGCGGATCCTCCTCCAGGACTCTGTTTGGATCCAGTGACGTCAGATCCGTCGCGTCCTGGACAGGACTCAAGAGGGCGATCTCCCCGCAGAAGAAGAAGAAGAAGAGATCCTTGCTGACGCTGTTGCTCGGCGACAGCAGAAGCGCATCCCCGTCTCCAAAGAGACTGTTGCTAGGCAACAGGAGGAGGCGGGCAGCGCTGCACAAGAGATTCTCCATGAACTGGAAGTAAAGACTCAACCTGAGATGAATGTTTGGCTTTGGACCAATGAGATTCACTGTGGGCGGGGCATCAGTGAAAGGGTTTTTCATGATCTCTTGGATGTGGGTGTGATGTTCTGCTGTGAAAAGCGTGGTAAACTTCCAGCGGTGTTGAGTAACTCGTGCTTCACCGCTTTAAATCACTCTATTACAGACACTACATTAATAACTGTGAGCATGTAATCGCTGATAACTTGGGTTTATACGAGAGTTCAAGTTATATTAGACTCATTCAGTCTTCATTCACTCAATCCAAAAACTGCCTGACTTCTGTGAAACAAAAACAGTTTCCATACAAGTACAGCAATGGCTGTCAAATTTAGAAAAAGGACACAAAATATTGTAAAAATATGACCAATGCAACAAGTCAGTCATATGATGCTTTGAATAAGTCTGTTTACACCACATAAGCAAAAAAAAAAATCACATGGTAAATCATAATTATAACATAAAATGATAAAGTTATGAGACACTAAGTCATAGCCTAATTACACTATTAAAAAGTCATTTATTTTATTTGGACTTATGTCATGTAATAATTATGACAAAGTTGAAAATGGGATACTAATTCATAATTATGAAATAAAAAGTCAAAATTAAAAGATAACCAGTCATAGTTGACTAAACATAGTTATATAATTTTAATTGACATAACTCATAATTATGGCCTTCAACGACTGTCATAGTTATGTTTGTCTATTTCAACTTTCGTCAATAATGACTGTTTCTCTCATCATTTCTACTTTTTATGTCATAATTATAATCTACCAAAGCTTTTATTTTTATTCCCCCCAATGTGGCATTCATCTGCTTTTGAGTTCCACAGAAGAAAGTCACACAGGTTTGAATGACACGACGGTGTGTGTGTGTGTGTGTGAGTGAGTATGAGTGTGTGTGTATGTGTGTGTGTGTGTGTGTGTGAGTGTGTTTGTGTGAGTATGTGTCTGAGTGTGTGTGTGTGAGTGAGTGTGTGTGTGTGAGTATGTGTCTGAGTGTGTGTGTGTGAGTGAGTGTGTGTGTGTGAGTATGTGTCTGAGTGTGTGTGTGTGAGTGAGTGTGTGTGTGTGAGTATGTGTCTGAGTGTGTGTGTGTGAGTGAGTGTGTGTGTGTGTGTGTGTGTGAGTATGAGTGTTTGTGTGTGTTTGAGTGTGCGCGTTTTTGTGACAAATGAGGACATAAATTTGTATAATAACATGAGTATGACAGGAATTACAAGGAGAAGGTGACTTTTCAGGACATTACCCCATGTCCCCACTTTTCAAAACGCTTATAAATCACACAGAATGGAGTGTATTGAAAATCTGAAATAGCACAAAGTTTCCTGTGAGGGGTAGGTTTAGGGGTAGGGTTGGTGTAGGGCAATAGAATATACGGTCTGTACAGTATAAAAACCATTACGCCTATGGGATGTCCCCACTTTTCACAAAAACAAACGTGTGTGTGTGTGTGAGTGTGTATGTGTGTGCGTGTCTGTGTGTGAGTCTGTGTGAGTGTTTGTGTGTGTGTGTGTGCGTGTCTGTGTGTGAGTCTGTGTGAGTGTTTGTGTGTGTGTAAGTGAGTGTGTGCGTCTGTGTATGTGTGTGAGAGACACAATGTTCATCTTCTGTCTGTTAAAGCGGGTAAACTTCTCCACCCAGATCCCGAGGAGCGCCGGACGAACCTGCTCAACCTGGTTAATTACGGACTGCATTGTATCATTTAATAACGAATGTTCAGAGGTGTTTGGGTTTGACTCGTCTCAATTATATCTGATCTGAATGATGCCATATGAATTAATTATTCTGAATAAAAGAACACAACCCTGCATTACCGAGGCGTCCTCCCACAGATCATCCTAATAACACGGAAATAAAACTCATGTTAGACAGCAGAATCCTGACGGTGGAAATGCCCAGCGGTGAGATATTCATTTAAACAAAGTCAGTTTGTCTGTCGCGTTTCCGCCGATCGCGGAAACTACTGGCATTATGCATTAGCATATAGGTAAATAAACAACGTTAGAAGAATAACTAGAAATACAGTAAATTCTAAAACGGTTTGTGCTACAAACCAGTGTGCGTTACTTACCAGAATAAATGAACGTGATGAGAAATACCAGTTTGTAATATCAAGCGGTTTAACTGACTGTTTTTGAACAGCTAAATAACTTGAAGCGAATGCAGAAACCGCTCGCTTTCAAATTACAAAATGGCCGCGGCGCACGTTAAAACTAAAAAGGCGGTAAAATTACTACACACAACAAAGGAACACCAAGCAAGCATGGTCGGTTTTCTAGGGACGTTCAATGTAAATTAATATAAATAATTATGTCAGAAGTCATTTCATAACCAGACATTTTACACGTAGGCCTATCACATCCGGTTAAGCATAAAAGTTAAAATATTTAAATATTTCAATGAAATTTTGACAAACAAATGTTTAACTCCATGCAGATCCAGTAATGCAACAGCAATCAATGCACAACAATCATTAACAGCGTTTAAAAAAGGAAAAATTAAAACTTGAAATATGCAAAGACTACACAATGCAGTTTTAATTGACTTTAATTTTAACATATTGAATAAAGAAACGCATCTGCATGTTGGTTTTCACTGTGGTTTCCAAAATGCTGAAATTTCATCAGTATTAGGCGGCTGAAATGTTGGTATCATAAAAAAAAACGCAAAAAAAAAAATTTATGTTTGTCTTTAATCTGACATCAGTCATAGGTTTTTAAATAAAACAAAAAACATGCATAAACTCCACCGGTAAGACTTTAATTAAATACAAACCATATTTACAACTAACTCATTCATAACTACAGCGCAAAACACACACACGGTCTCGTCATCTGATGCTCATATAAATGCAGAGAGAGTGATTGACAGCTCATTCGGCCAATCAGCACGCAGCACGCTGTCAGTAGGCAGGAGTCGATCCTTCTGGTTCTTCTTCACGTTCCTCAGCTCTCGGTGGAGTCCAGCATGTTCTCCGCGTCCTTCAGCACGACCTGTCCGCCGTTAGCCTGATCGCCGTCTCCCTCGCGAGCCCTACGAGCCTGAGACACACAGAGAGCCGAGAAAACACGGGGCTGCAAACAACCGTCAACCAGTTAGACACGAGTTTAATCAAGTTAGGATGATCTCACCCAACCAGAGCTGACCCAGTGCATGTGTGTCTATGAGCGAAGCCGGACACAGGAGCTGCTTACAGGGACAGATCTGAGTCAGTCAGACTGCTTTAGGACGGGGGAACAACCATTTAGTCCCAAACGAAGATGTTTCCCCGTCCTAAACGCACAGACAGCAGACGGACAGAAGCGGCTTCATCAAGCATGTTTATTCGTCAACAACAAAACGCTGCGAAATCATTTCTGTACAACATCACGAGACATTATCAGTGTTGAATGATCAGTAGATGGAGTGAGAGAAGACACATGGACACTTTGAGTACCTGATTATTATTAACATATCTTTAAACCATAATCATAAACCACCAATCAGAACAAAATCTGTTTGTGCGTGCGTCTCATTGGCCATAGGAGGTGATTACAAACAGAGGATAAAAATCAAACCACAGAATCAACATCATCTGAAACTCACAAACTCATGCGTCCAGCTCGTAGATATTTTACACAGCGAAGCAAAATAAGTTCTTAAATATGACTCTGAAATCGTGAGATGACGAACTTCAGATGAGAGACTTCAGTACAGATTACAGGAATAAAAAAAATCTTAAAACACAACAGATAAAAGCTTAAAAAAGAGACCCTCTTTAAAAACCAGGGACATTTTAAATGTAGTTAATGCAGGAATCACGGGAACGGAGCAGCATGCTGGTTAGTTAGTGCCGCAGTTACACGAGAGCACCACTAGAGGATCAAAACCAGCTGTGTGTGTGTGTGTGTGTGTGTGTGTGTGTGTGTGTGTGAGAAAGAGAGCACGGATGTGATGCTTTATGCACGCCACTCTTGACAAACCTGCAAATATTTACATGATCAGTGCACACACACACACACACACACACAGTGAGCGCTGCACATCTGTTAGCCAGAAACGCGACCGCAGCATTACAAAGACATTAGAGGAGCATGCACAAACATGCGCGTCATTCACACACAGGAACTGGTCATTTAAAGAGAACAAAACATCATGAAAGACCCTCAGTGACACCATCAGCTGTGCATGCAGCGCAGATAAAACCTCACGAGAACCGGTTAGTGAGCGTTAGTGTGCCAACGGACGCAAATCAGGGTAAACGGAGTGATTATGGAGTCTGATTGAGGATCTAAATGCAAGCGAATCTACATACAACCCACGACTCCTGCAGCACGCGCCGTCTCCGCTGCGCAGCAGACAAGAGAACAGCAATTAGACACACACAGACACACACACACATCAACAAACACAAACAAGTACCTGCTTTAACTTGAGCACTGGTTACATGCCACTAACCAGCTGGGACGGACACGACTGTATTAAGACTGCATTAGAACGTGCAACTGGTGTTTCTAATTACGCAGGCATGCGAGTTTTGGTTAGTTAGACGCAGAACTAAATTATGATGCTATGTCTGCGCTGCCAAGCCAAGTCAGAAACCGAGTGCACTTCTAGCCATGCAGACAATTAGCTTTTCTGTTTGCACTAGAGGCTATGGAAGCTTGTTTCCACCACGGAATAAAAAACAAAAAATGGTAATTGTGACTTTTTAATTCGCAATTCTGACACAATTCCGAATTCTCAGTTCACATATAAAACTGTTGCGATTCTTTCTCAGAATTCTGAATTTACATCTTACAAGTCTGACTTTTTCTCGGAATTCTGGGTTTACATCTCGCAATTCTGACTTTTCTTTCGGAATCTGAGTCCATTCTGAGTTTTTCCTCAGAATTCTGAGTTTACAGCTCACAATCCCGACTTTTTCCCTAGAATTCCAAGTTTACATCTCGCAATTCTGACGTTTTTTTTTCTCAGAATTCTGTGTTTACAGCTCACAATTCTGAACTTTCTCCTTGGAATTCTGAGTTTACATCTCGCAATCCCGACTTTTTCCCCTAGAATTCTAAGTTTACATCTCACAATTCTGAACTTTCTCCTTGGAATTCTGAGTTTACATCTCGCAATCCCGACTTTTTCCCCTAGAATTCTAAGTTTACATCTCACAATTCCTGACTTTTTCCCTAGAATTCTGGGTTTACATCTCGCAATTCCTGACTTTTCTTTCGGAATTTGAGTCCATTCTGAGGTTTTCCTCAGAATTCTGGGTTTACAGCTCACAATCCCGACTTTTTCCCCTAGAATTCTAAGTTTACATCTCACAATTCTGACGTTTTTTTCTCAGAATTCTAGAACTTTTTCCTTGGGATTCTTTTTTACATCTCACAAGTCTGACTTTTTCTCGGAATTAAGCATTTGCAATTCTGTTTTTTGTTTCTGCTACAGAATAAAAATAAAAAGGCGACTGTTTATATCCAGCAATTCTAAGTATCTCGGAACTGCAAGAATTGTAAGAAAAAAAGTGTCAATCACCTTTTCTGGCAGACACAAGCTTCCATAAAAGGTAGTGT
This sequence comes from Sinocyclocheilus anshuiensis, assembly GCF_001515605.1. Lineage (NCBI taxonomy): Eukaryota > Metazoa > Chordata > Actinopteri > Cypriniformes > Cyprinidae > Sinocyclocheilus > Sinocyclocheilus anshuiensis. The sequence goes on from NW_015539869.1 coordinate 216,697, forward strand.
TAGTGTTTGAGTTTGTACAAATGGCGAAGCAACAGCTTGTTGAACGCTAAAATGCCCCTTTACTACAAAAGTATACAGACAAACACTTGTTTAACAGCTAGACTATAAGATTTGTTGCGCATCCGCTAGCATGACGTGAGCGTCAGCGCTGAGTTCTGCTAAAGCGGGCGCTTGAGCGGCGGTTTGACGCTGTTGTCGTGCTGGGTCCCGTCGCTCTCTGAGAGTACCTCTTGCTCGAGGGTGTTGAAGCGCACACCCGAGTGCTCGCCCTTCTGCTGCGACCCCAAACACGGGAAGCACAGGATGCGCTTGAAGGTGTCGCGCATGTCCTTGTCGCGGTAGGAGTAGATGATGGGGTTCATGAAGGAGTTGCACTCGGCCATCACCAGGAAGAACTTCTCGTAGGTCAGGACGTCGCAGGACTCACACGAACTGTCCAGGAGAAGCAGCACCAGTCCCGGCGTCCAACACACCACGAAACAACCTGCGGGACATCGGCAGAAACACACAGCCAAGAGGTGAACGCATGGAACATCTGCACATGAATATAAATGTCTGGGAATCGAGAACAAACAAAAAACAAGAGTGTGTCTTTAGAGAGCGTCATGCATCTGCTGAGAGCGACAAGAGGCTGTAAAAGGAAGGCTGTGCAGAAAAGCCTTATATATAAAGATGAGCTGGGCATGTTTGATGCAAACGAAGGTAATTTAACATATGCAAATTGCTTTTTTTTTTTTTTTTAACGAATGCATAGATTCAGAAAAACGGTTGGTCATTTAGTATTCTCAAAATTCATTAACATTAGAATAAGAACAAATTCCTGTGTGTGTTCAAATATGCTGTAAATTACAACTTGACAAATTGCTGTTGTTTCTCTATAATGATCAAATTAACTACAATTACAACTGTAATCATAATAAATATGATAACGCTAGTGATGACTACAACAATGAATGTAGTGACAACTGTAAAAATAATACAATAACGGTAACGGTAACGGTAACTGTAACCAGTGTTATAATACCAATACAAATACTATTGCAATAACTATGATAACTTACAACTATAACAAGAACAATTACGACAATAACTATAATAATTATGATCACGTTAACAACATCTTAAACTAAAAATAATAACTAACTATAACAATAACTGTAGTGATAACTATAATGTTAACTATAACGAGAACTGTAATAACTATTACAAGAACCACAGCAATAACTATAACAATAATTATAAAAATACAATAACTTTTACAAGAACTATAACAACACCGTTTACCGTTTACTGTAACTACAGTGTTTCCCCTGCCATTATATTAGGGGGCGGCCCTTGAAGGTCAAGTTAATTTTATTTAATTATATTTTCTCTATAGCGCCAGATCACAACAGAAGTCATTTAAAGTTACCTTTCCCATAGAACAGGTCTATACCTTGTTCTTTTATTAAGCAAACCAAATAGCCTTGTTATTTATCTTATTTACACAATGGCATGTCATTTCCGTCTCTACGTTACATGGTCGCGCTCTCTGTATCACGCACAGCGGAGTTCTGCCCCGAAGCGCGCGCACACGCGCACACACACACACAAGTGAGCCCACTCCCACTAGTATTTGTAAATATTAAGCCGCAAAACGATTCATGTTTAAATATGGATTCTGCGTGTCTCTGTGTTAATGAATGGCGCAGACGCGCGGTTTTGTTTACTACTCGTACTGAAATGCTCATGACGCTTGCGGTGATATTAGCATCTGCCGTCTCACTAAATGAGGACATAAATACATGAACAACATCTCCAGAACTGCTCTGAGAGTCACTTCATCAGCATTTGAGTAAAACTATCATCATATCATACACACACAGACATGTAAAGGTATTCACGGCAACCCGTCAAAATAAAAGTTTGGTTTAACTTGAGGGCACTGTGGCAGAAATATATTACTATTGTTCAGTAGAATGTACGTAATAGGCTACTACTACTAAAATTATTAAAACCTTATTTTTAAGGAATAAGCATACAATATTTATTCAATGTTTTAATTGTAATATTAAATTACCTTTATTTTCCAAAAAATAACATTTGTTTAATTTTCATTACTTAATAATGAAGATTAAATGAATGTTTTATGCCTTAAAAATGTTAATACACAACACAAAATTTCTGAGCAAAAAATCATAAGGCTATTGTAAAAATAAATGAAACTTGTTTTATGCTTTCAAATAATTAGACATGCTAAAACAGAATTTGGTAACAATAAAGCATAAGGTTGGGAAAATAAAACATTTCATAGGGCCCTAAACATGTAATATTTGTTAAACTTTTAATAAATTAATGTTAAATTGCTTAAGTTTCATGATTTTAATTAATTCGACATGCTTTTTGATTAATAAAATGTCATTTAACCATTAAAAAGGAGTCCAGAAAAAAAAAAAAGCCGTAAACCTAGGGGAAACACTGAACTACAATAATCATAATTATCGTAGATAAAAAAATATAATAATTACAACATTAATAATTCTGCTCATGGTTATAAGTATCATTATTGGCATGAATACAGTTTTTAACTACCAAGTCAGGAACTCATAATAATGGTTGTTAACTACGAAATGACAGGAAATAAGAATAAAAATAAAAATCAAGTGCTCTGATTGGCTGATTTTGCTGTGAATTACAACTTGACTAATTGCTTTTGTTCCTCTTCTGTAAGACGCTTTGCATCTGCTAAATGAAAAAATGTAAACAAATTAGGTGGAATTTTTTGTTCGTATAAATACGAATAACATAAAAGAGACCCAAGTGTTTCTGCAGGTCAGTCAGTTGGTGCTCCTTTTTCTTTTCTAGGAGACACAAATGTAAGTAAATGAGTGACACAGATCACGTGACTGTTTAAAGGTGCGTCGTTGAACTGAAGGACAAACTTTACCTCTGTCTGTTCCACGTTTTCGCTAGAAATCTAAACGTGATGGTGTCGTTCTGCCATAAACACGTGTTGCTGTGATTGATTAAAGTCATAATTGCTCTGCTGATAGTGAGTGCTAAACACTAGCACGAGGACACCTCAGGAAGCATCTTATGTGTGTGTGTTTATGGGACATGTCCAAGGCAGAGCAGGAGTTTCCAGGAATGTTGTCAGTGTCGACACTCCCGTATGAGAGCGCGCTCGGCTCTGCCAGAACATGCCCTCGTCTCTCTGTCTCTACAGAGCAGAGATAGCGCAAACACGCAGGTCTGGACAGGCCTTCCTCCTCCGCCAGTGTTTCAGCATTTCAGCGCACAGCTGCTGCGTGCTATTCTCCAAACACAGGACGGGAGTTTACTTTCTGAACACATCCAGACCACTGCGGGTCTATCAGTGTCACATCAAGTCCTGAGACACTATACAGCACCCAAAAAAACTAACTTTATTATCAGAGCTGTGACGTAGCCGTCTGAACTAAATGTGATGACACAAAACTCAAATTCACATTCTATGTGCACAAATAATGATAATGACTATGACTGTCACAAGTAGGGCTGGGTATCGTTTGAATTGTATCAATTCCGCTTATCGATTCCAAATCTTATCGATTAGAATAAGATAAAAAAAGTAAAATGAAAAGTCAAATATTTATGTCAACCATAATATTCTGTCTTTTTACAAAGTGCTCTTTTGCAACATGAGCAAACAGCCTATAGAACACTTTTTTTTTACACTTTTGCCTGTGGTTTTAACAAAAACATACCACTGCAAAAACAACTAGACTAATATAAATTTCAAACATTAAATTGTTAAAGTAAACAGTCAGTAATAAAACAGGAACAAACATATCAATTAGCAATGGCATAAATAAATACAACTGAACAAATTTTAATGCATAGAAATCGCAAAAGTTTAAAAACACTATAGTTTTAAAATTAAGAACACGGAATGTCACGGAATGTCACATTTTGAATTAATAAATCAAAAGTAGGTCATTACACAAATCAAATCGCGATATGGACTAGAATCTGTAAATATTAAGCTGCAAAAATATGCGTGTATTAAATATGTATGTAAATGTACATACTACTACTACTTCTACTACTAATAAACTTATTAAAACTTTATTTTTTAAGGAATAATCACACATTTCTTCCATGTTTTAATTTTAATGTTTGCAAAAAAAAATAAAGTTTGTATAATTTTCAGTAATTAAAAGATAAATAAATGAAATTCTTTTATGTCTTCATTTGATATCCAGTAAAATTAAAACACACAACAGAATTTCTGAGGAAAATAAAAACATTTTCTAAGGCTATTGTAAGAATACATTTTAATAAATTAAGTTGTTTTTACGCATTCAAATAATTAGACATGCTACAACAGAATTTGGTAGCAATAAACCTATGGTGAGAAAAAATAAAATATGGCCCTAAACATGTAATTTTTATTAAACTTTTAATAAACTGATGTGAAATTGTGTAAGTTTCATGATTTTAATTAGATAGACATGCTTTTTTATTAATAAAATTCAATTTAACCATTAAAAAGGAAATTAAAATGGAAAAAACGGAATTTTGAAAAAAAAAATAAAACTGATTTCATAGGGCCCTATTTTATGACTACATTTCATTTTATTTGCTTTGTCTACATATATGGAATATCCGTTTTATAAAAGCAATAATCCCCGTGAAGCCGTGGTTTACAGTGATTTTATAACAGCTGAGGGGGTTTTAGGCACTCCTTAGCTGCTATAAATTCACTGTATTGCTTTAGACAAATGATAAGATTGGCTAAGTCAGAAACGAGGTCTTACCCAGGATCATGACGACGGTCTTCATCAGGTTGACCACGGTCTCCTTGTGCTTGGCCTGCGAGGTGTGCTGGCTCATGCGGTGGCTCTTGCGGCGCACGTAGATGAAGATGCGCGTGTAGACGGCCACCATGACAGTGAAGGTCAGCAGGTTGAGCACGGCCCAGAACACCAGGTAGCTGCGGCTGTAGAGCGGCGCCATGTTGGAGCACTGCTGGAGGTTGCAGACGCAGCTCCAGCCCATAGAGGGCACCAAACCCAGCACTATGGCGATGAGCCAGATGCCCACGATCAGCAGCACCACCCGGTGGTTGGTCATCTTACTGTGCAGCTGCATGGTGAAGATGGTCTGGTGGCGCTCCAGCGCGATGGCCATCAGATTAATGACGGACGCCGTCAGACTGGTGTCGATCAAACCCTGAGAGACAGGAGAGCAGCGTTTACACCAGAGCTGCTCCTTCATGCATTACATAACCTGCCCACTGCACCTTCCGTCGACTGCTTTTCATACAGAAATAACAACTATTTAGTTAAGTTGAGAGCATCTGCGCCAAACAATGTTTAATATAAGAGGGTTTGTCTTTGCTTGATTTATTGTAGATTTTCATTAAAAATAATGAACCGCAAGCTAAGTTTTAAAGTATGGAGGGAATCCAAGGATCGTTTATTTGCGTTACAAAACAGGCTTTTATAAAGCCGTGAACAAGTATATATATTGAGAGTTCGTTTCCTTGTTTCCGTTTTTTATTGAATTGCGGTCACAAATCCAGGATTCGTTCCTTCGTTTTATTAAACTGCCGCCAAGAATGCGGATTCATTCACTAATTTTATTGAATCATAGCCACAAATCCAGGATTCGTTCCTTCATTATATTGAATCGTGGCCAAGAACGAGGATTCATTCACTCATTTTATTGAATCGATGATTTGTTCCCTCGCTTTATTAAACTGCGGTCACGAATCAAGAATTTGTTCCCTCATTTTATTGAATTGTGGCCACAGTGTTGCAGTAATTTGCTCCCTCATTTTAATTAAATCAAAAAACGAGGGAATGAATTAGTACAACATGGCCACAATTTAGTAAAATGAGAGTAAGAAGGTCATAGTAATGAATTCTCAATTTGTTGCCACAATGTTTGTTAATAAAAGCTCTGTGTTCAATGTAAGGGAGTTTGTCATTGTGCTTTTTTATCATTGTAAGAATATGAATCCACCATTTAAGCATTTGTTTGGTTCAAAGAATGGGAAAGATATAAAGATCTAACATTCAAGATCAAAGTAAGTGCTACAGTATCCTATCTTGTACAAATATCTGATTATGTCCCAAATCACGTACTACACACTATATACGATGTACTCAGTCGTCTAGTGCAGAGCTGCACAAACTTAACACAAAGTGCCAAAAACCTTTGAATATTGCATTATATCCAACTAGTCTATATTATATTAAAATGCATTACATTTACAATTTACATTACATTTTTTACATTTTTAAATAATCGAACAAAAATGGCAGCTGTGCTTGCCAGAACTACTGTACAAAAAAGGGTGGGTTTACGGTTTACAGATTTAAGTTACATTTACAGTAAAAAAAAAAAAAAAAAAAGTATTTCATTAACTGATATAATGCTAATACACCAATCTACCGAAGTACAAAAAATACAAAAAAATCACATTTATAACACACTGACAACCACCAAAACCACAGGTGGTAAAGAGAAAACCACATGAGGAATCAAAACTCCAAGCCAATCGCTGCATTGCTGATCGTGGTTTCGAGTATCGATACATAGCCCCTTTTAAACCAACCCATGAACACGCAATTATCTCAGATAACTCAATCCAGCCATACTAATCATCAACAACAGCTGCGTTCAAAGAACCGAATTAGCCAGATCCTGATTAGCGCGATGATATCATCTTGGATGTGACATTTCATCTCGGATGTAATAAGCGACGTATGAAGAACGGGCCCCAGATCTCCACTCAGCCCTGTTTACGCCTGGCGTGTGGAATGAAGTAACAAAACGTTCTTCCGCGACTAGAGGAAGCGCTTTTGACCTTCAGCGGCACGTGAAACTAGAAAAGCTGTTGTTCTTCTGTAAGTCTTGATACTGACGTGAGAGTCACGCTTCAACACCCTCATCGTGACACCTGAACTGTCCTGAACCGGCTGAAATCTGGCCTTTAACACTTCTGCAAACTCTGCATTTTCCATTTTAACCGATTAAGTTACAGTCCTCAAAAAGCATATGTAGACAATTGAATTGATAAAACTTTAACAACTTAAAACATTTTTTAAAAATATAATCATATCATAACAAAACATTTTTTAACATTTTTGGTCAAACCGTTGCATAAAGGGTTTTTATTTTTTTATTATTTCTTATAAATAGTAATACATTTCATAATTTCCTCAAGTTAAACCACTTTTATTTTTGGCGGTTTGTAGTGAAGACCTTTGAGTTTCTGTGCGTTTTTATCAAATGAAGTCCCATTGCGGATACCATCGGGTTCTACATGATTATCAGCCAAGACAGCAGGTCTTCTCCCAGAATTCCTTGCAGGAAACAGGAAGTGCAGCACATCCTGTTGATCAGCCAGCTGTCCTGCTTCATGCCGACTTTAAAATGCATTTAACCCAGGAATATTTTAATGAACATAAACATTTCCTCCCTCAACTCGTCTAAATAATTTCATTCATAAATTGTTTTAATTAATGTTTTGAAATTGCATTGCATTTTTATTCCCCTTTTTCCAAAATAAAATGCTAATCAATAAATATAAATTAAATTTTTTCAAGTTAGACAAAACTTTTATTTTGGTGCTCTTCTGCCCTGCTTCATACTGGCTTAAAACGTATTTAACCCATGAATATGAACACTTCATCCCATAAGTGTGTGTCTAAATAATTTAATTCATGTATTTTTAACGATTTAATCTATCTTTTTAAATGTAATAAAATAAAGCAAGAATTATTTCACAACAAAACTTATTTTAAATTTTTTTGTCAAATAAAGTGCTGAACAATAAAGGTTTATCATTTTTATTGAAATGCATTTTCTTTAAGGTAAACAAAACCTTTATTTTTGGCGGATTGCCTGTCTTGCTTTATACTGACTTAATGTATTTGACCTGGGAACATGCAACAAATATAAGCGCTTTTGTGCACAAAAAGCATTCTCGTAGCTTCGTATAATTGCGGATGAACCACTGATGGCACATGGATTATTTTACAGATTTTCTTTGCTACGTTTCTGGACTTGGGAACATTTCAGTTGCGTTGCTGTCTATGCGGATTTCATCAAAAATATCTTCATTTGTGTTCTGAAGATGAACGAAGGTCTTACGGGTTTGAAACGACACGAGGGCGAGTAATTAATGACAGAATTGTCATTTTTGGGTGAACTATCCCTTTAACCACGTTGGAATCGAAACAGGGAATCGATCAGCAGAATCAGAATTGATCGTTTAAACCAGGGGTGCCCAAACTCGGTCCTGGAGGGCCGGTGTCCTGCAGAGTTTAGCTCCAACCCCAGTTAAACACACCTGAACCAGCTAATCAAGCACTTATAGGCATTCTAGAAACTTACCAGCAGGTGTGTTGAGGCAAGTTGGAGCTAAACTCTGCAGGACACCGGCCCTCCAGGACCGAGTTTGGGCACCCCTGGTTTAAACGATACCCAATCCTAATTTTTAATTAACTTTTTTTTTGTAAATAAACCCTTCCTGTGAATGTGTCCGGCATCAGAATCTCAGTGCGGTTTCTATCACACACCCAGTCAGGGTTTCTCCACCGAACACCCAGAGCTCCAGGGGCCTCACCTGCCGCACAAACCACTCATGGATGGAGAGCTTGCTGGTCCAGGGGCCCGTGTGGAACATCAGGTACAGGTAGGAGATGCCGGAGAACAGGTCGGCCGCCGCCAGGTTCCCCAGCAGGTAGTAGATGGGGTAGTGGAACCTGCGGTTGATGAAGATGGCCAGCATGACCAGGATGTTGGCGAAGATGACGAAGGCGCAGACCAGCAGGCCCAGGGACACCACCACCACGTCTTTGGGCCTCCACGTGTCGCTGATGCTCTTCTTGCTGAGGTTGTAGAAGAAACTCACAGTTTCGTTGTCGTGGCAAACCATGGCGAAGCGCGCGATTGGACGGGACTGACTGGAGGGGAGGGGCTTCACGGGTCAGGGGTCACTCATGGAGGCATATGGAGCCGTGCACTTCGGCAGAACCAGATCTACTGCGACCGAGGAGAAACACAGAGATCGTTAGTCATGCTTTAATCGATCAGGCCGGGGGAACCGCTTCACCAATCAACACACACCGCAGGAAACTCCTATAATGAAACCGAACAGTGTTTTATGAGCATTAGGATTTGTGGCGTTATTTACATGACAATTAAAGCAGATTACAGTGCTTTACTGTTGGGTTACGGTCACCGGTGATTCTCATTACTGTAGGACAATTATGTACTTTTGCATTAAAATTAATATTTCTTTCTTCACATTATTGAGAATGAGGTTTTAAATTGCTGTAGTGAGAATTTGAGGCACAATGTCTATTTTATCTTTTAGATAAACACCTAAAACATGCTTTGACAAATATATTTTTATTATTTTGTGGACTTTTTATATTTTGCATAGAGAATAGGAACACCGTTTTATGAACATAAGGATTTGTGACGTTTTTATGACAAATAAGCACATTTTTAGGACATATTTCCACTAACAAAATACATCAGTGTGTCTAACAGTTGAATCATTATTAATTACCGTTTGGTCATTTTTTTCACTCGTTTAATCTGCATAAATAAAATGAAGAATGCCTTATGATGATTATTAGGATTTGTGACATTATTTTGAGGACAAATGAGAATATTTTCCCACCATATCTTGATGTTTTACCATTGAATAATTGTCATTAATGATTCTCATTACTGTATTATAATGATTCTTTTAAAGTAAAGAAAATATAATAAAACTATGATATAAAAATGTTATTTAAATAATAGGCCTAAATCTTTTCCTTTACATTAACGAGAATGAGACTTTCTTTGTACAGCAATACAAAAACGGCAAGAAAAAAACATCTACAGTATGCTTTACTTGCAATATACTGTATTTTATTTTAAAGTCACAATTATAATGTGCTTAAAGAAAATGAACAATGTTTTAGCTGAGGCAAAACAGTTTAAATGTTATGAAGTAAAAAAAAAAAAGCATTTGACTCTTACATTTCGTGGCAGTTTTGTGAGATTCACGAAAGTCTGAAAACTGGTTAAATCACTCGCACTAGAGATCATGAAACATGACCTTTACACAAAACCAGAACAACATTTCACACCGAGCGGCGCTTAACCAATCACAGCGCACGAGTCGGCGCTCCCGCGTGCTGATTGGACACCGCAGCTGTCAATCACCCCAGAGCAGAGGGTTTCCAGTAACTCTCCTCGATCATCTCACAAACCTCTGGTTCAACCCCCACAAGGCCAAACGTGTGCGTAACCATCCGTCAGCTCAGAAAACACAACATTCACCAGCTACTAACTAACAGTGTGTCCGAGTTTGTGAAGAAACTCAAAAGTAGTTCAGCTCGTGCTTCATGAGAACCTCACACACACTCACACACACACACACACACACACACACACACA
>NW_015539869.1:228097-239708 GCF_001515605.1 Sinocyclocheilus anshuiensis
ATAAAAATGTTATTTAAATAATAGGCCTAAATCTTTTCCTTTACATTAACGAGAATGAGACTTTCTTTGTACAGCAATACAAAAACGGCAAGAAAAAAACATCTACAGTATGCTTTACTTGCAATATACTGTATTTTATTTTAAAGTCACAATTATAATGTGCTTAAAGAAAATGAACAATGTTTTAGCTGAGGCAAAACAGTTTAAATGTTATGAAGTAAAAAAAAAAAAGCATTTGACTCTTACATTTCGTGGCAGTTTTGTGAGATTCACGAAAGTCTGAAAACTGGTTAAATCACTCGCACTAGAGATCATGAAACATGACCTTTACACAAAACCAGAACAACATTTCACACCGAGCGGCGCTTAACCAATCACAGCGCACGAGTCGGCGCTCCCGCGTGCTGATTGGACACCGCAGCTGTCAATCACCCCAGAGCAGAGGGTTTCCAGTAACTCTCCTCGATCATCTCACAAACCTCTGGTTCAACCCCCACAAGGCCAAACGTGTGCGTAACCATCCGTCAGCTCAGAAAACACAACATTCACCAGCTACTAACTAACAGTGTGTCCGAGTTTGTGAAGAAACTCAAAAGTAGTTCAGCTCGTGCTTCATGAGAACCTCACACACACTCACACACACACACACACACACACACACACACACACTCACACACTCACACACTCACACACTAGAAGTCATACAATCTGCAGCGAGTTTGGAGGAAGTTTCATCATCAACCATAGAAACCAAGAGAAACATTCCTGTCCAACGAGCAGAGACGGAAACGAGAGCGAGTCAAAGATTCGCTCTACATGGTTTCTGCAAGATTTTTAAGCTCAAATTTAACACTTTTTAAGACCTTTTTTAAGACCTGAACAAATAAATTAATACCATATGAGCGGGGTAGGGCAATGTAGCACCACATTAAACTGTAAAAAGCATAATTTACAGTTCAGATACAAGTTTTCACAAAAACAAAGTTTTATAAAATGATAAACTTTACATGTCAGCCTTTAAACCATTGTTAAGAAAATGGATGAGTCAAAATTATTAATTACTATATTAATTTAAACAATTATTATCAATAAATTATGATATAAATTAAATAACATAAATTAGGGGTGTGTGATATTGACAGAAAATGATATCTCGATAATTTTCTGGGATTTTATCCATAATGATAATTAGACGATATTTTGCTGAGTGTGTTATTGTGCTGATAAACACTCGAGTTAATGCTCAAATCGCTCGTGAATTATCTGATAAGCGCTCACAGTCATAAATCTGTAAAGCGCGGGAAACTCTCCCCGTTCCTCTCAGACATGACTCTCGGAGAGACGGCCGGTACTCACGGTGTGGATCAGCTCAGTCCGGGCGCTTCGGACCGAGTCTCATGTTGCTGCTCCGCTCCGCTCGCGCTCTCGCCGCCGCCGCGATCAGGCGCACGCTCACCTGTGGTCGGCTGCGGGGGGCGGGGCCTAACGCCTCCGAGGACGCGGCTGATTGGGCGCAGGTGACGCGGCTGACCAATGAGGAGCGCAGGATATTTTTAACTTTGAATTGCTGAAAAACTGACAAAAAACTTTAAAACGTGGATTTTGTGTTTTGCAATAATTTGTAAAGGTTTGACATTTGACATAGTTCGCTTAAAATACTTTAAAACCTATTAATGTAAAAGACCTGCAGCACAGTAAACTGTTAAAAGTCTTATACCTAAAAATTATGACTTTATGCATTATCTGCACACATTGAAATGTTGATCATGATCATTTAAAATATAGACTTGCTGGGTATCATGTCACATCAGCCCGAGGGCGTGTGTGTGTGTGTGTGTGTGTGTGTGTGTGTGTTTGCTCAATTATTTATCATATAGTGGCAGAAGTGTTTTCATTGTTCTTCATGTTTGTCTTTCTGCTGATGTGTGTTTGCTGAAGAACATGTTTATTAATGAACAATGATATTATTTTACAAATTTTAAACCCTGTGTGTGTGTGTGTGTGTGCGTGAGTGCGTTATGTCATATGGAGCTGTTTACTATCATCTGGTACAGATTTGAGGAGGAGGCTGCTGAAATATCACACACACACACACACACACACACACAGCCTGAGGTTGTTCTTGGATCTATAAGCATTTCTGCCCATGAGAGGTGATGTCATTTACTTTGAATGTCAGACACACACACACACACACACACACATACTGTGTAACATAACACACTAACAATGATACTCACACACACTTTCAAAACATCCTGCCTAAAAACAAGAATCACACACACAAACATAAAGATTTTTATCGGTGTAAATGACACATTCACACCTCATCCTTCACACATACACACACACACACTCACTCACTCACACACACACACACTCACACACACACACACACACACACACTCACACACATAAATGGCTGCCCACTGCTCCCCACGCCCACGGTGTGTGTGTGTTCACTGCTGTGTGTGTGCAATAAGGATGGGTTAAATGCAGAGCACTAATTCCGAGTATGGGTCACCATACTTGGCCACATGTCACGTCACTTTCACACTTTCACACACTTTCACACACACGCAGAGAGAGAGAAAGAGAGACCTCAATGGTTGAGTGTGTGTGTGTGTAACAGTAGCATGTGTGTGTTGCTCCCTCTGCTGCTTAAGACACTCATTTACATTTGTACTAAAACTCATATTAAAGCCACCCTTTCTTATTATTTCTTATTACAGACTAAAGTGCCAGTAATATCACATCTCATACATTCATCATTAAATACAGAGTCAATAACATAAACATGTTCAGCTTTATCTGTTGCAGATGTTGAATCAGGTTTCTGCAGGATTTTCAAGCTCAAATCTAAGACTTTGTAAAACCTTTTTAAAGACCTAAATGACAATGTCTATAGTAACATATTAAACTGTAAAATGACTGTAAAAAGCATGATTTACAGTTAAGATACAAGTTTTCACAAAACAAAAAGTTGTATAAAATGATAAACTTCATTTCAGTCTTCAAGCCATTTTTAAGAAAGTGGACGAATCAAAAGTATGAATTACTACATGAACTTAAACAATTAGGCTTATTATCAATTAAATAACATATAAATACATTTTACTGTTTAGATTTGTGTAATGCATTGTCTTCTTATTGATCCACCAGTTCACATTTACAGCTCTGCGTGTTTGCAGGGTAAAAACATGGGTTGAGTTTCGCATTGGTCTGAACAAAAACAGCAGGCGTATTGGAAATGCACATTTATTCTCTGCCAGCAGGAGGCGCTTTAGGAACGGCAGAAATATAGCTGTTTCCCGGGTAAAAGCACTGGACTTTAAAACCTGCAGCACTCGTGTTTATTTAATGAAATCACAGCTTTTTGAAGTTTAATCATCACATTAAATCATATCGCAATTCTGGTCTTTCTGTCCCCAAATTTAAGACCTCTTGAAATCATAATTAAAACCTTCTTGTACAGTTTAAGACTTTTTATGGCCTTAAATTTGATGCAACTAAATATAAGACTTTTTAAGGACCTGCGGAAACCCATTCAATCACACAGTCGTTACCTTTGTCCTACAAACCTCCAATATCACACAAATACATCCTTGAGGGAGAACTGTCACTATACAGCAAAAATAGCAAATAACTAAAAAACCAAAGAGTCAGGTTCTCATTAAATTCAAGTTTCTTTTGTGAACTGATAGATTTATACTTATGACTGCTAAAAACTAAAAATAATCAATTTATTCTTTAACATTGTTCTTAAGGTTGCATTAATGCTGCTCCTAATATAGATCTGTTCATACACCGCGTGCAAAATTATTAGGCACGCTGATATATTTTTTTTTCCAAGCACATTTTACCAATTCCAAACCACATCAATCTTAATAACTACTATTAATTTTGTATTTAATCATTTATAAGTGATATATAATTGTCCATGAAGCCGTGTAAAATATACACACAGTGTATATTTTATTTCACTTCATTTTTATCTTCCTTTAGTTTAAGCTGAGGAACTAAAATAACTACAAATAAACTAAACTTTATTTAAAAAAACTTTATATACATAAACTACTAAAACTACTAACATCCCACATGAAAAAATACTACAGTAATTTATAGTAAATATAGTGTCTTTGAAGCATACTATAGTAAAGTGTATTATACTGTATATATTATAGTATTTACAGCATACTGTAGTATTAACTATAGTAAACTGATAAACTGTAATAAATACTGTAGTATGCTTTAGTTTTTACTCCAGTAAACTGTAGTGTATTGTAGTATAATATACCCTATAGTTGTAGAAAACTTAGTACAGTATTGGGTCATTTGTTTATATTACTATAGTTTTTATATATTGCCAACAACATGCCTGTTAGATCCTGTACCCACTAAATGACTGAAAGAGTTGTTACCTGTACGATTTGTATTGTGAAAAGCGCTGTACAAATAAACTTGAATTGAATATATTGCAACATCTATAGGACTGCCACAACAAATTATTTAAAGTACTTTACTATAGTATGGTTCAAAAACACTACACTATTTACTATAAATTACTGTAGTGTTTTTTTTCATGTGGGATCTTAAAATTATAATAAACTTATATTAAATACCCTATTTTGTTGAATTTCCATGAGTTGCGCGTTTCAAAACAGCTTATCAGTTTCTACTAAAAAATAACCTGGAAAAAACATGTTGCTTTGTAACAAACTCGCCTGAGAACATACAGCAGAAAACACTCACACAAATGACTTTACAAACATTTATTTCCTTAACACGAGAGAAAAACAATGAGCGATACTGCAGATTAAAACATCTCTTCTGCTCTACAGGGCAACAAACGAGAGAAACGAAAAACCAGAAGGAAATGAAACGTTTTGCTTCAGCGTGTAAAGACGTGACGAACTGAAATCATCTCAAGAGGCACATCAACAGTCACATGACACTCGTATCTAATCAGAGGCGTAGAGGGGCGGAGCAATCCTGTGATTGGACGAACATGAGGCGGGCTTTATTCTGATTGGTCCGCAGGCTGCATTTCTGCCCTGACCCAGGGTCAGCTTTCATATAAAGTTCAAAGGTTTAGTATGTGGAAGTGATTCTTCAGATGGACACTAATGGGTGTTTTCCTGGCGATTACTCTGCCGCTGCGGCATCAGCGTCTCCCGCGGCTCCTGCATCGACGCCATGCTCAGCCGCCTCCTCCTCGCCCACCTCCACACCCTCCACACCCTCCTCGACCTCCTCCGCTGCTCCACCCGTCTCCATCTTCACCTCCTCTTCATGCTCCTCCCCATTTCCATCCGCTTCGGCTGTAGGCTCCGCCCCCTCCGCCAGAGGCCCCTCCTCTTCCTGTTTGATCTCATTCAGGCTTTCATTGGTGAGATCGGCCTCAGAAACCTCCATCACCATGGAGTCCTCGGGATCCTGGTCGTCCTGGTTACCGTTGAACGGGTCTTCACCCTGCGAAACGACAAACCGAACTCGTAAATGTACAAATAAAACAATATTTCTAAAGTTTATTAAGAGTACTGATTTATAACTCGCTCGTTATAAGATCCAAAATCAACACTCACCAAATGCTTGTACAAAAGTTGTAAATCAAGATTATTGTACGTTTTACGAGAAAATACAATTCAAGATGCCAGGTTTAATTCAGTTGATTTGCCATTTCTTTATCATTATTTGTAAATTCGTTTTTTTTTTTCTTTGTATGACCGATAGCAATTTTTTTTATGATTATATAACCATTGTGTGGCACTGATATTTGTTTGTTTACTTTTAAATGTAGTGGGTTTTTTTCATCTTCATGCCATAACCACAAAAACAGTATTTTTTTTTATTTACGTTTTTTTTATAGCTGCATCAATAACAATATTAACAATAGCTGAAATAATTGGAGAAAATCTAACGTTTTCAAATGGAGAACAAATGACAAAGGAGCCATTCAACTCTGCATTGAAGTAAACATTTGCTAAAATTAAGGTTTAGGTGTTTTTGTTGTTGTTGTTGTTATTATTAGGCTAAGAAGTAGAGACAGCTAGTTCACTGCAATAATTGTACATTGTCTGGAAAGCCATAATCCAAACAAGGAAACACAAATCTCGGTAAATCCGATTACTGGTCATTCTCTACTGAAAAACGGTTTAAAATCAAGGTTTAGGCGTTGATTATTTGACTAAATATCAATATCTATAAAGCCAACTAGTTCACTGTAATTATATATTGTCTGGAGTAAAAAACAATATCCAATTAAGGAACCATATCAGAAATATATGTGTCCCTGCAGCACAAAAGCAGTGTTAAGTCGCTGGATAAATGTATAAATCTCAGTTTCGAGAAAAAAACCCCTTGTGACTGGTTTTGTGCTCCAGGGTCACATATGTCCAAAAACGGTAAGTTTTCACCAAAAAAAAAAACATCTTGTTGCAACATTTTACAAAAATCAAGATCGAATATATTTGGTCAAAGTCCCATGCTATAAAAGACGAAGTGCTATGCAGGCTATTTAAGACAATATTGGCAATGACAATGCTGACCTAAAATGCAAAATGTTTGCCCTCTAGCTCTCCACCGTTCCCACATCTCAGACCTCAAGTACAAAAAATATTACCCTTTTTAGACAGTTTTTGAAGTAAAGAGTAAAGAAAATACTATACAAACCTTACTAGCAGTTGCCAAGTGGTTATCAGTCTTACTTTTCCAACACAAATAAGACCAATCTACCATTTCATAACTGAATATAAAAAGTTATGACCAGTCTGCAACTAAGACTAGTCTAAACAGTTTATGCAACGGGCCCCAGTTCTTTATTTACCCTCGTTAAGACCCCCCACCCCCCGGATCCAAGCAAATCTCACAGGTGACCTATTCACACTGGACTCCAGGTACGAGTTGGCTTGAAGCGTCCGCACCTGCAGGAAGTCGGTGGTGGGCTTGGACAGCTGATTGGACAGGAACTTGAAGTGGTCCTTGTGGAACTTGCTCTCCAGATGGACGGCCATGTCCTCGCTGTAGAACGAGCGGAACTTGCAGACGGAGCAGGCGAACGTCATCCTGGGAAACACCGGAGAACAACGCCCTCGTGAGCCACAAACACGCCCGGGAAGCAAGCACTCAGCACAGACAGCAAGGAACCTGACCTGTGTGCAGACACTTTGACCCCTGACCTTTCAAAGAAGCCTCTCCTCTTCCTGGCTTTGGCCGCGGAGGGCGGAGTCTTCTTCCCCTTGGCCTTGGCACTCTCGTCCTGATTGGATGGAGCTGAAGAGAGACAGGGTTTTCAGTGGATGTGGACCAGTTTAACTGCATATGTTAGTGTGTTTCACGAATAAATAAGTTTAGGAAGTAAACATTGTAACCAATAAGAGGCCTGTCTGTGCAAACTGGGAATTGTATTTCCTCAGATAAAGACTAGCTAACAAGCAGCATAGTTTAAATTCACAAAAGGCTGCACGTTCAGTGACAGATAAACTTTCCTGTCCACATCCAATTTAACTGCTTCGATCCTTCAGACAGGCTGTCAGCGGTATTAAATATTCATTAGACATTCAAAGATTTGTTTAAATGCACAAGATTGGACACCAGCGCAAACAGTCTTTTGGTGTTAAAATTAGTACTGTCAGGATTTACTAAAGATGCGCAGTGAAGAATTAGCGCTGAAAAGGTGTGGACAGTTGTTTTTATGTTTTACATTGAGCTGTTGCAGAAGAAAAGCCCAGAACTCACCAGCACTTTCCCCTCCATCTTCTGTTTTGGACTCCTGGAGAGCAGAGAGAAATATGATTGGTATTTCTGGATAATTCGCCATGTTTTCACAACACAGATGACACATGAACGTACCACAGCAGTGGCAGCGGTCGCTTCCTCGGACTCCTGCGTCTGTTCTCCCGCGACAGCGTCTGAAACACAACCACACTTATCAGCAATCACAGACAGGAGGCCGCGGATCAGCGCCTATCGTGGAAAACACGTGTGCTATCGTACCACTGGCTGATGCTTCTCCCGCGGCTTCGGTTTTGCCCATCTTGGACTCGGGCTCGTCGGTCGCGCTCAGAGTCTGTTTCCTCTTCTTCTGCCCGTCGCGCTGAGCTTTCACTTGCTGCCATGACAACACACATGCAAATGAGATCTGAGGGCGTGTCCGTTTGTATAGTCGTGAGGGTCAGAGTCAATGATGGGAGGATTTACAGTGTTAGCTGAGCTATCCTGACTGTGTGACACTTTACACAGCTACCCCCTTGGTGTTTGTCAGTGACTAACTGCTCAAATGGGGGTCAGACTGGGGTAGCCTCTCCTTGAGGGTTGGTGGAATGAATGCGCCTGACTGGACCCTATGTGCAGGGGTGAGCGCTGATCTCTCAGCCCCGCCCCCTGCAGGGAGCGGGCGGTACTTACTCGGTTCTGGGGTCTCTTGCGGCCGTGCTGCCGGTTGGCCCTCGGGCCCCCTCCAAAGTTCCGCGCAGGGAAGTCCTGGGGCCCGCGCTGAGACTGGAAGGCCCCGCTGTCGGGGTACATGCGATTGGCCAGGAGCGAGGGCAGCTTTCCTCGCCCCGCGGGGGAGTGGCCTTGGTGGCCTCCGCCCCGCCCACTTCCTCCCCCCATGCCAGCGGCGGAGGAGGAGGAGTCCTGCCTGCGGCCGAAGCCACGCCCCCCAGCCGATCGGTTCCTGCGCGGGGATCTCTGCTCCGCCCCCCAGCCGGAGCCCGAGAAGGCGGAGTCTCGAGTCAGCCGCATTTTGGCAGATCCGAAGGCGGAGCCATCAAAGCCGCCCCCGCCGGCTCCGCCCATGACCCCAAAGCCCACGCCTCCGCGCTGGGCCATCATGTCGCCCCGGGAGTCGCTGAAACCAAAGCTACCGGATCTGTAGAGATCTCGGGGGCCGAGGGAGGTGGAGCGCGAGTCGAAAGACTCGTATTGGGCAAACCTGCAGAGGGAGGGAGGCGCAGAGCAAAGGTCAAGCCGGCACTTCGGTCATCGTCGACTCAGATGATAAACAAACTCATCATTCAGCGCTCATTCGTTCAAGCCCTTCCACAGCCCCGTTGCTCAGGTGCATTGTGGGAAGAGACTGGCTGTGGAAAAGCTTCAGAATGACAGTTGCACAGATGGACATATAAGGCAACAACACTGCACATATTTCACAGGACTGAGGTGGAAACAGTGAGATACGGGGCCCTTCTGGGGTCTGTGAGGGCAGCGTTAGCATTATCTGTGAGCGTAGAGTCAGATCTGATGGGGCCGCCGTCTGAGGATCAGGACCAAACGGAGTGTGTTTGTGTGTGTTCAAATGGTCAGGAAGCATTCACTGAATCTACGTACTAACACAAAAACCACTGCTTTAGTTGTTCCAGCTACAAGAACGGAGCATAACACTCGAAAGCAAATAACTGCAACTTAGTCCCGGTAGAAACCATATTTAACTTCACAAATGGAAGCAAGGCTGTGAGTGAAACGCGTATATGACCGAGGCTGTATT
Source organism: Sinocyclocheilus anshuiensis (assembly GCF_001515605.1). Taxonomy (NCBI): domain Eukaryota; kingdom Metazoa; phylum Chordata; class Actinopteri; order Cypriniformes; family Cyprinidae; genus Sinocyclocheilus; species Sinocyclocheilus anshuiensis. The sequence goes on from NW_015539869.1 coordinate 237,585, forward strand.
TGATTAAAAATACAGTAAAAACGGTAATATTATGAAACATTATTAGTATGTAAAACAGCTGTTTTCTATGTGAATATATTAAAATGTAATGTATTTCTGTGATGCGCAGCTGTATTTTCAGCATCATTACTCCAGTCTTCAGTGTCACATGATCTTCAGAAATCATTCTAATATGCTGATTTATTATTGATCAATTTAATGCATCCTTGATGAATAAAAGTATTCATTTATTTTGAAACTATAAGTAGTCTGATGCAACATTCAAAATGTCTTTTCAAAACTATTTCAGGTGACAAATGTGACTGTACAAACCCTACAAACAGACTGACTGTCTATCCATCACAGCCTTGTTTTCATACAGCAAAAAATGCAAACCGGCATCTACCCTGATCACAGTCTGTAAGACGACATCTTAAGTGTACTTGTGCTGCAGGGACAAACTAAGGAGATCTTAGGCGGTCTTAAAACCATAAATTTAAAGCAGTTACTGCTGCGAATGAGCTGGTGAAAAGATCTGAACGTCTGAAGAGAGAGACAACATTAGCAGACCGACATAATCACAAAATACACTTTAAGACGAGCTTGACTGACGAATCTTGTCAAAATTCCAGTCGTAATGTCTTTATCCTCAATTAGCAAGCAAACTAGTGCTAGGTGTGACAAAATAGCAGACGAATCATTTTGATCAGGACTCTTTTAAAGGCTGGATGTGTATATAATACATATTTAAATACTAGGGATGTAACGATTCACTCAACTCACGATGCCCTACGATTCACGATACTGATTTCACGATACGATTTTCTCACAATTTATTTTTTATTCTTATTTATTTGACAAAAAGCTAAGGCTTTGCATGTGCTCTTTCCATTCAGTTAGACGCAACCACTTTTAATCATGATCCAAACAAAGATGATGCATACATGCTGTTTTTAATCTAAATTTTAAAGCCGTTTTTAATCTAAATTAGATTAAAGATTGGTGTTTGTGAAATTATGCTGCATAAATTATCTGAACAAGACAGAAACAGCAGACGGACTGAATGAGACGCAGATTCACTCTCTGACAGCAGGAGGCGCTCATGGAACAGCAGCGATACAGCATTTCCTTGGTTACCGCCGTAAACACAGCAGCGCAGTGCTCATGGAACAGCAGCAATACAGCGTTTCCTTGGTTACCGCTGTAAACAAAGCAGCGCAGCACTCATGGAACAGCAGTGATACAGCGTTTCCTTGGTTACCGCCGTAAACAAAGCAGCGCCGCGCTCATGGAACAGCAGCGATACAGCGTTTCCTTGGTTACCGCTGTAAACAAAGCAGCGCAGCACTCATGGAACAGCAGCGATACAGCGTTTCCTTGGTTACCGCTGTAAACAAAGCAGCGCAGCACTCATGGAACAGCAGCGATACAGCGTTTCCATGGTTACCGCTGTAAACAAAGCAGCGCAGCGCTCATGGAACAGCAGCGATACAGCGTTTCTTTGGTTACCGCTGAAAAACAAATTTGTGGCACCCTACAAAATTAATTTTCACAATACTTGAATTTCTAACTTCGATATGATACTTTGAAAAGTATCGATATTCTGAACAGCAGAGAAGAACTGCAGAATATACTCTCAAACAGATATTTTTAATATTATTAAATTTTTTGTCCATCAATGGTGCAATCAGTAGGCTAATTTCTAATGAAGAGACCAATTTATATGACAGATTTTAATGTAGGCTTTTATTCATATGTAAACATTGTCTAATTACCATTATAACTAGCTATCTCACAAATTTTTGCTCACTCAGTGTTTTTATTTTTATTTTACAGTGGGGTAATTTTGGTGCAGTAGCACGAGATAGCTTGATTTCAAACTTTGAATTGAATAAAAAAAATGACAAGTAAGCAGTCAGTAATAAAATAACAAATAAAGAAATTAATAATGATAGCACAAATAAATAATAACGATAGGCCTACAAATGAAATAAATTGCTTTTTAGTTTTTCAGGTAGGCCTAGGTCTAACAGTAGGGCTATTAAGATATTTAGTGTTTGTTTGTTTTTTTTACCAATTATCCAAATAATGTTTAGTCCTAGAAAGCTATTATTATCAGAACACGTGAGCATAACATAGCGGTTA
>NW_015539869.1:239718-246155 GCF_001515605.1 Sinocyclocheilus anshuiensis
AGAACACACGAGCATAACATAGCGGTTAGCAGATCAATGAATGAGAGGGCAGCGTTACCAGAGTTGCCCACATACCACACCATGTTACAACACAGTAGGGCTGTTGCAGACAGAAACAATACTGTACTACATTGATGTTTCCCGTCGGCTCGGTTTTTGAGTGGACTTTGCTGTTCCGATGAGCATGAACGGTATACGAGTGGAGCGACTGAGCGGAGCACACACGCATAGAGCGGATAATACGCAGAGCGTCACACCACGTGAAAGTGAATCCTGAGCGGTGAACTCATTTTCGCCAGCCGGCATTTCGGTGCATCTCTAATTATTGGCGACATCAAAAATGGATATTATACAATATATGGCTTTTTTGAACATTTTTTTTAACGATTTAAAAATGATTTTTTTTTACCCGTCACTGATATGTGACCCTGGACCACAAAACCAGTCTTAAGTGTCAATTTTTCTAAAGAGTAAAAATAGTTCTGAATAAATAAGCTTTCCATTGATGTATGGTTTGTTAGGATAGGACAATATTTGGCTGACATACAACTATTTGAAAATCTGGAATCTGAGGGTGCAAAAAAATCTAAATATTGAGAAAATCATCTTTAAAGTTGTCCAAATTAAGTTCTTAGCAATGCATATTACTAATCAAAAATTAAGTTTTGATATATTTCCGGTAGGACATTTACTGAATATCTTCATGGAACATGATCTTTACTTAATATCCTAATGATTTTTGGCATAAAAGAAAAATGTATAATTTTGACCCATACAATGTATTTTTGGCTATTGCTACAAATATACCCCAGCGACTTAACACTGCTTTTGTGCTGCAGGGTCACATATAAACTCCTGCCACCAACTGTATCGCGATTCGTTTAATATCTCAACCGATTTGAATAGTCACATTTGTATCGATTTTCAACCTGGCTCGCCGTGCATCGTTACATCCCTAATAAACACACATGTATATCGTCAAAAACCAGCAAGTTGAGAAATACGAGGGAGTAAAAGGATAAACAATATTTCCTTTTGCCATATTTTCTGTTTCCTCCAAAAGAAATGAGTGCCAAAAAAGATGCATAACATCCAATTTAACGCCATAGATATACATTGAAACCAATTTCTGTCTTTTAGGTCTACTATCTGGTGTTTTAATGTATAGTAGCTATGCATCAGACGGGCTGATGAGGGCAGCTGCGCACGCGAGTGTGTTTGAGCGGACGATGCGTCTGGTTTCAGGTGTGTGTGCTGCGTCACCTGTCTCCGCGAGCGCCGCTCTTCATGCCTCCCTCCAGCTGCGTCAGCATGTCCAGCCGCTGGTTGATCTTGGCGATGACGTCGTCTGCGTTGGAGCCGCTGGAGGACAGCAGAGATCCCCCAGAGAGTCCTCTCTTCATCCGATCGCTGGATCCGTACCCGCCTCCTCCGAACCCTCCGCTGCTGGACATGGAGTCCTTATACCCGTACAGGTCGTAACCGCCCGAACCTGAGCCGTAACAGAGCAGCTGATTATCTGCTGGACCAACATGTGAACGATGACGGAGCTGAACACGGCCACAGACTCACCTCTGGACGATCCTCCTCCACCCGACCCTCCCCAGCCAGAGAACCCTGAAACCAGTCGAGAACACGTCAGAGAGAGAAATTACAGCTCGTTCTGGACATCAGATTTGATCCAGGAGTATCTAAGTCTCTAGATGACCAAAACCTGTCACACTTAATCTCCTCAATGTCATCCAATTGGTAGTTTAGAGTTTTTATCCAGTCGAAGCTCTTGTAGAAACGCTTCTCGTGTCAGATCTGGACTGATTTTTATCAAGTAAAGGTCAGAATAACTGCAGTAATTCAGTAAGCATGAACACTTACTGGACTGAAGCAGCTCAGCTTTACTTGAGTCTCCATCAATCATGTTTTAGAGTCTCAAATCTGATCCTCAGGATCTTTTGAGGAGCGTTTGTTTCCAGAAGCTTTACTTTCACTGTTCCTCAGCGGAGGAATGATCTTCACAAGCCTCCAGAACATCTCACATCTTCTGAGGAGCCTTTATTTCTTCAGCTCTCAATCACTGCATTATATGTTTGGAGCATTTCAATCTCATCTTACTGAGACAGATTACTGGAGATATAGACTGATATTTAGATAATTTTATGTCAGTATCTGCTCTACTGTTATAAAGATCTCATTGATTTACATTATAAGCAACATAAATATCAGCACCTGCGGCAAACTGCTTTAATCTCTGAATAAAACTGAGCTGTTTTTTCCTCAATATTCTCACTAGGCCTATATCAGACTGAGCCATGAAAGCCTGATGGAGCAGATATGATACTCAAGAAGAAAATAAATAAATAAAAACACGTATAAAAAGCTATTATCTAAAGGTTCCAAAATGAAATCTTTCTAATTGCATTTCAGATTTAACTGTGGAGTATTAACAACCATGAAGACTTATTACTGGCTACTCAGAGTCAGGTGACATTAGAGGGCGGGGCTTTGACACTCAAAAGGACATCTGATTGGACAGAAATGTACCTGAGCCTACAGACATGGCGTCAAAAATAATTAAGATTTGTTTTACCTCAAGAGAAAATGCACAGATTTAAACTTATGCCAGTACTAGACATGAACTACAATAGCACGGGGTATTACAGATGTCAGTACACTTAACTAACTATAAACTCTGTGTATTGACACTAAACTCAAAGTAAACCGCTGTACTGTAATGTGTTTACAGGTCAGTCACTCGAGGCGATTAATCGAACAATAGAGCAGCAGAATGGAGACGGCGGCCATTTTACAACACGACTCCATTTTATCCCATCAAGTCACCGAGTAATGAAAGTGTGGCAAGAAACGAAGGCGATTCTTCCCTTTTGACTCACTGACGCGATTTTAGACGCCGAATGATCGCAGCGCGTTGCTTGATTCATTCACACGCGCCTAACGGAGAATAAAGATTATTAGTTTGATATGCCGCTGAATAAAGACAAATGTGCGACTACGTTAATGGTTTGCGTTGCTCGATGCGCGCGCTTAAATAAGACAATAACAATGCGTTTCACATCGAGTTCGACAGCAATCGATGAAAGAACGCTTTAAAATCAAAATACTCCTACTAAAGGAACCTAACTAACTCTGTTTTAATGGTGTAGACAGCGTTTAAGAAGTCTGCGCCTTATTTTTACCTGCGCCATTTTAAGCACTTAACCAACACAGACCGAATCACAGTAACGTTAAGTTACAGGGCTTAAATACAGAACAATACACGCTCCCAGCAAACAAACAGACTCTTACATAAAATAAATACCGAGTAAAACACTCACCTGAAGAATATCCTCGATCCATCCTGCAGCAGTTTTCAGTGTAGCGCTGTGATTGTGTGCGAGACGCTCGCGCAGACCGCACTGACTCCGCCCACAAAGGGGTGTGGCTAAATGACTGACGCTTGAGCGAGCCAATGAGCTGCCTCGACGGCCGGAAGAACGCTATTTCCGTATACTATTTCAAAACAAAAGTGCGTCTGTGGTTTTGTTTATGATCTGAAATAAGGCATTTATGTAGATATAGAAAAGTAAAACAAAAAAATATACGTTCATATAAACAGGTTTAGGTCTACATGAGGAATTTTACAGAAAATGTCTAGTTAAAACGTAACTTCCTTTGTGTAAGTCTGCAAATATGATAATTTTTATTAAAATTCCACAAAAAGACAGATTTTAACGAAGCAAGTACAAAAGAGTAGTGGAAAAACACATTGTATTTTGGTCCCCACGAACAGTTTTCATACGATAAATAAAGAATATTAGTGTAACCACACTTTTTAAATACCAAGCTGCAGCTCAAAATCCCAAAACATATACATAAAATATTGTGGCCTTATAAAATGACATGTACATATCTCTGTGGAGAAGGCACTTTGTCAAGCCCTTTGATTCGCCTGTTAGTGTTTCGCAGAAACACACGCACCTAATGTGTTTGGATGCAGAAAATCCTTCATGTTCAACCAACCCGGTAGAGAAAAGAGAGAATGAGACCAACCAGAACCAGCCCTGCAAAACCAGTAGTGTGAGTTTTGGTCATCCTAAACCAGAAATAAGTGTGTGATTTCATGGACCAGAGCCTGAGAGCTAATCTAACGGAATGGGATTCTGAGAAGACGAGAGGAATGATTTCAGCCGCTCACTGACGGACAGATTCTCTTCGCTGCCAGTTCCTCCACCGCAAACGTGTAGTTATACTGCAGAGAAACAATCTGTCAGTGAAATCTGCTGAACTACACACGAAACGGACAAACGATCAACACGAACAAAGGCAGATTCAAAATAAAAGTCCTCCAGAACGATGAGAAAAAATCTGATGTCTCTACATCGTCTCAAAATGATGTCTTACAATCTTATTAATGGTACTTGCAAAAGCAATAAAGCTTGGTGCAGATGCAGATCACCTCACCTCATTCTCAATGTCCTGCACTGATTTGATACGGATGTCACTCAGCGTGCTCACAGACACCTGACAGACACAACAACACGTCTGTTATGGGTCACTGTGATTGTGACTGGTTAATGACAGCATCCTGTGGTCAAAGACTTTTGTACAATAATCACTTTTTAAGATCTCTCGAACAGAACTCTCTCATCTTACCCTAAATTCTTCACTCTAGTCACAGCACATTGAGGCGTAATGACCAGATACATGCATGTGATTTCCACATGTTAATGAGTGATGCAGTGACCTCTGACCTTTGAGTTTGACTGAGACTCAAACTTCGGGTGTAGAGAGAAAGGAACTCCATCCATCGCTGAGGACAAACACAAACAAGAGTGAGGCACGTGACAAATTCACATGTGAAGATTGTTAAATGCATGATACATATGATGACATATTTATATAGGACACAGATTGCGTGTGCTCCTGTTATATGAAGCGATGATGTGATTGGTTTGTCTGTTGCTGTACCTGTGAGACCGTGGATGCTGCTGTGGTTACCGCTGTCATACACAGCCTCCATCGGGTTGTTCATGTCCAGCTTACTGCGCCGACGGCTGACTTTCGATGGGGCTTCAGGAGGGTTGCTATGGAAAAAGACAGTCAGAACACCCAAGCAACCACATAGTAATACCCTAGCAACCACTCTTAACACCTACACTCTAGGGTTTTTTCGTGTTCAGTCAGCACTAGGCTATATCACTGTGGTTTAAAGCCAACGCAGAATCACTAAAGATGATTTAAAGCTGTGAATCCAGTGATGGAGAGTGATATAATGAGACACTGGTCGAACACTTTGCTCTGAATAGATAGTTCTACCTGTGTGGATACTGCAGAGACAAACAGCTCATTTGCTTCAGTCTAATTTACCAGTCAAATCATCCAAACACTGGAGTCTGTTTGTGACATGCGAGAATCTCGTGTCATTGTGAATCCCATGATGCTGATGTTCTCCGCAGTGACAGCTGTGAAAGTACTCCACCTGGGCTTGAGAGGCTGCGGGGGACCGGTTCCTTCCAGCGAGAGACTGCGCATGTCCAGACTGACACTGCGCGGCTTGGCCTGAGGAGTTGGAGATGAGAACTGGCCTTTTAAACACCACACCACGAAGCCATTCATGTCCCTGAAACACAAACACACACAATAAACAACAAGAACAGCAGCCCAGAGCATCTGATTCCAGAACCAGTGAAAAGAGTGTCTGATTCCAGAACCTGGGTACAGCATCTGATTCCAGAACCAGTGAAAAGAGTGTCTGATTCCAGAACCTGGGTACAGCATCTGATTCCAGAACCAGTGAAAAGAGTGTCTGATTCCAGAACCAGTGTACAGAGTGTCTGATTCCAGAACCAGTGTACAGAGTGTCTGATTCCAGAACCAGTGTACAGAGTGTCTGATTCCAGAACCTGGGTACAGCGTCTGATTCCAGAACCAGTGTACAGAGTGTCTGATTCCAGAACCTGGGTACAGCGTCTGATTCCAGAACCAGTGTACAGAGTGTCTGATTCCAGAACCTGGGTACAGCGTCTGATTCCAGAACCAGTGTACAGAGTGTCTGATTCCAGAACCTGGGTACAGCGTCTGATTCCAGAACCAGTGTACAGAGTGTCTGATTCCAGAACCTGGGTACAGCGTCTGATTCCAGAACCAGTGTACAGAGCATCTGATTCAAGAACCAGAGTATAGAGCATCTGATTCCAGAACCAGTGTACAGAGCGTCTGATTCCAGAACCAGTGAAAAGAGTGTCTGATTCCAGAACCTGGGTACAGCGTCTGATTCAAGAACCAGAGTATAGAGCGTCTGATTCCAGAACCAGTGTACAGAGCGTCTGATTCCAGAACCAGTGTAAAGAGCGTCTGATTCCAGAACCAGTGTACAGAGTGTCTGATTCCAGAACCTGGGTACAGCGTCTGATTCCAGAACCAGTGTACAGAGCATCTGATTC
>NW_015539869.1:246470-260121 GCF_001515605.1 Sinocyclocheilus anshuiensis
TGATTCCAGAACCAGTGTACAGAGCGTATGATTCCAGAACCAGTGTACAGAGCGTATGATTCCAGAACCAGTGTACAGAGCGTATGATTCCAGAACCAGTGTACAGAGCGTATGATTCCAGAACCAGTGTACAGAGCGTATGATTCCAGAACCAGTGTACAGAGCATCTGATTCCAGAACCAATGTACAGAGTGTCTAATGCTAGAACCAGTGTACAGTGTCTGATTCCAGAACCAATGTACAGAGTGTCTTATTCCAGAACCAATGTACAGAGTGTCTTATTCCAGAACCAGTACAGTGTGTCTAATTCCAGAACCAGTGAACAGAGTGTCTTATTCCAGAACCAATGTACAAAGTGTCTTATTCCAGAACCAGTACAGTGTGTCTAATTCCAGAACCAGTGTACAGTGTCTGATTCCAGAACCAATGTAGAGTGTCTTATTCCAGAACCAGTACAGTGTGTCTAATTCCAGAACCAGTGAACAGAGTGTCTGATTCCAGAACCTGGGTACAGCGTCTGATTCCAGAACCTATGTACAGAGCTGATTCTAGAGCCAGAGTATAGAGCATCTGATTCCAGAACCAGTGTACAGAGCATCTGATTCCAGAACCAATGTACAGAGCATCTGATTCTAGAGCCAGAGTACAAAGCGTCTGGTTCTAGAACCAGAGGACAGTGCATTTGATTGAAGAACCAGCGTACAGAGCATTAGATTGGAGAACCATACAAATAGAGCGTCTGACTTAAAAATCTGAGTACAAAGCATATGATTGAAAAACTGTCGAATGGAGTGTCTTATTCCAGAACCAGAATACAATGCGTCTGATTCTATAACCACTAAACAGAGCATCTGGCTCATGAAGTCCAGAGTGCCTGGTTCCAGAACCAGCGTACAGAGTGTCAGATAGGAGAACTGTTGAACAGACATGTATAGTGCCTGATATGAGAACCGTGGAATAGAGCAGTGGCTCCCAAAGTGGGTGCCGCGACACATTGGGGTGCCGGGACAACTGGCTAGGGGTGCCGCAGAATCTTAGCTTTTTTCCCCATTTAAATAACCTAAAATACTATTGTACCATATAACCTTTTACAGCATATATTTTAAAAATAGGCTATATCAAAACACTAACATATGAGTATGTTCAAACTAAAAAAAAATAGTGAAAAATAAAACGGAAAAAAACACTGATATATTTCATACTTATTTAAAGTTGAAATATGTATTTACCGCCAATTGGACTGTTCTCAGGAGAGAATCGCCCCGTCCGCTCCGCCCTTTGTAATGGTGCGCGCTCAATTTTATATTTCACGCAGTGATTGACAAGACACGAAATTCGTGTTGCTGCTAATAGAAGGTGTTGACCGTTTTACGGGTGTGAAGCCACAACACCGGTTATGTCACTTGCCCACCGTCGTTTTGAGTTTTTATAGTAATAAAAATTCTTTAGTTTACTAAAATTAAAACTGAACGCGGCTGCTGAATGACAGTCGCATCACAGATCAGATTTCATTTATCATGTGAGGAGAAGCTGACAAAGAAGAGTGAAGTGAGACAGACAAGACGATGGCAGAAGAGTTTCAAAACGACTTGCAAAAGCGCCCGTTTAAAAAAAATATTTTGGATATTGAAAAGCCTGTTGACTTCTGCCATTTATCTAAGGTGATATTTGAAGTTTTTTTAAACATTTGTTTCTTATTTATTTGGTTCCACAGTGTTTGCTGATTTAAATGTATTTAAACTGTATATATATATTTTCATATATATATATATATGAAAAGTAAAAAATTATATATATCAAGTATGCCGTGTCTCCAATCTTTCTTATTCGTTTTGCTAATAAACGTAGCGTTTCTTATTTATTTGGTTCCACAGTGTTTACTGATCTTCAGTTTTGAATAAGCTACCTAAACTTTGTGTAAGTTATTTGTTATTTTATATTAAGCATAATATGTTCTACGTTGTATTTTGTTGTTGCTTGAATTGAATTGCCGAATTGCTGCTAATTTGAAAGTGAAAGTAAAATGTGCACGGCGCATTTAAGCTATTTAAAAGCGAAGGAAAGTAAGGAAAAGAGGGAAAACTCAAACAAACTAAAAACAAACAACTGCCTGATGTGGAATTGGCGCTAATTTGAAAATGAAAGTAAAATGCGCAGGGCGCTTTTACAAGCTATTTAAAATAGAAGGAAAGCGAGGAAAAGAGGCAAAACTACCCCCCTCTCTTCCTCACTGTCACAACCCTAAATTTTACCCATCTATCTCAGAATGCGCCGTCAATGTGCTGTTGCCGTTTTTTTAAGTTATAAGGTTTGAACAAATCAAATGAGAAACTAAAGAAAAAATTTAATTTGAGTTGTTTATTATTATTTAAAGAGTTAAGTATCAATCTTTAAATGCGTTTTGTTCCAATGATTCCCACATACAGTAAATGGTTCAAATCAGTCTGTTGACGTGTGTCATCCAGTTGTAAAAGACAGATGTTATTTGTTATTTTATATTAAGCATAATATGTTCTACGTTGTATTTTGTTGTTGCTTGAATTGAATTGCCGAATTGCTGCTAATTTGAAAGTGAAAGTAAAATGTGCACGGCGCATTTAAGCTATTTAAAAGCGAAGGAAAGTAAGGAAAAGAGGGAAAACTCAAACAAACTAAAAACAAACAACTGCCTGATGTGGAATTGGCGCTAATTTGAAAATGAAAGTAAAATGCGCAGGGCGCTTTTACAAGCTATTTAAAACATAAGGAAAGCAAGGAAAAGAGGGAAAACTACCCCCCCTCTTTTCCTCACCGTCACAACCCTAAATTATAGCTTACCCATCTATCTCAGAATGTGCCGTCAATGTGCTGTTGCCGTTTTATAAGTTATAAGGTCAGGTTTGAACAAATCAAATGAGAAACTAAAGAAAAAATGTTATTTGAGTTATTTATTATTATTTAAAGAATTAAGTATCAATCTTTAAATGTGTTTTGTTCCAATGATTCCCACATACAGTAAATGGTTCAAATCAGTCTGTTGACGTGTGTCATCCAGTTGTAAAAGACAGATATTATCTGATTATCAGATATTATGTCTGTTGTGATGCATTCATAATAAATTCATGCAGCGGTTTATGCTTCATTTGTTGTTTGCTCATCTGGATTTAATTTCATATGTATGTACACATGTGCGTTTAGTTTAATTGGGTTGGGATGCCCTGGAAAAAAAAACACTACAAAGGGGTGCCATGCTTTCAAAAAGTTTGGGAACCACTGGAATAGAGCATGTGATTCTAGAGCAGGCATGTGGCGTCTCTCACCCCAGGCAGGTGTACTGCTGCACCATGGTCTTATTCTTGACTGTCAGTTTGAGATCTAGAACAGCCGTCGCAACGCTGCCCACAGGAACGATCCGCACACAGATGCGCTTCTTCTTCCCGACAGACGCCTCTGTACAAACACACGCACAGTGATTACACTTCCACAGCGCATCAGGAGAGACAGACAAGCAGATCTGTGGAGGCTCTAAAGGCCCACATCTCTCAATGAACCATCTTACTGGGCTCCAGGAACTCTGGGATGTAGCAGTAACCGTGAGGAATCGTCTCTTTATCCGTAATCACCTGCACATCTGCCACAACCATCCCACCGGACAGATCCTACAGACAGGAATGAGTCTGATGAGCACGAGAGTATATGGAGACATCACATGTGTGGTGAGATGGAAGTTAAAACAACAGTATGTCAGTGTTTATGTGAGTCATTCGTGCTTTTGTGTTTCACTGAAGAAAGAATGTCATACAGGTTTGGAACCCTTTAATGCATCTTACCTTACTGTAACTCAGGTAGTATCCTGACTTGATTGCAAACCCTCGGATGAAGTTAGCGGAGGCTCCATCTTCAGTCTGAGTGATCTAAACACACACACACACACACACAGAGTTATTGACATGGTCTGAACTCCAGAGGCAGGTGAGCATGTGACCGCAGGTGTGTGTGGTTGTATTGTTCACCAGGATGAATTGACCGGGGCAGCTGGAGGCGTTTGATGCCCAGGCCACTGCAGTGATGGGCCTGCTGAAGGCGCTATACGACTCGAACACAGACATCTACAGACAGACAGATCACGAGGATCAGTACTGATGACACACTGCTCACTGTCACAGGAACATCAGCACATATAACATGATTAGACAGACATGCACAGACTGATATACACAGTTAGATGTGACCCTGGAGCACAAAACCAGTCATAGGTAGCACAGGTATATTTACAGCAATAGCCAACAATACATTTTATGGGGCAAAAATCATTAGGATATTAAGTAAAGATCATGTTCCTTGAAGATATTTTGTACATTTTCTACCGTAAATATATAAAAACTTAATGTTTGATTAGTAATATGCATTGCTAAGAACTTCATTTGAACAACTTTAAAGATGATTTTCTCAATATTTCGATTTTTTTGCTCCCTCAGATTCCAGATTTTCAAATAGTTGTATCTCAGCCAAATACTGTCCTATCCTAACAAACCATACATCAATGGAAAGCTTATTTATTCAACTTTCAGATGATGCATAAATCTCAATTTCGAGAAAAATGACACTTATGACTGGTTTTGTGGTCCAGGGTCACATTAGATAGATAGATAGATAGATGGATAGTTCTATCTCTCAGTTAATCACACTGTTAATAGTCATTAAATGATGTGTTTATCAGCTGTTATCATCTCGACGCAGCAGTTATTAGTTTCAAACACACGCTGTAATCAGCATTAACATCAGCATTTACACTTCAACTGATTATAAACAGCTTTAATGAACGCGTGAGGCTGAATTCAGTACTTACAGGCTGTTGTTATGAATTTTTTTCTCGTTTCCAAACACGAAACTGACCTGAACTCACTGCCGCAGTCAGAGAACAGGAAGCAGCGGTAGACTACAACTCCCGTCATGCACCGCGGCGACGTCACAGCGGACCGCGCATGCTCAGTGCGATTTACTGTTCAAAACCAGGAGCCGGTTGCATAAAAGGTTTAGACTAGTCGTATAAGTTAGTCATCTAATTTTTTTTCTTTAAGAGTGGTCATAATTTTTACAATTCAGTTACATAGAAACGTTTGGTCTAAGTTGAATCCAACTGTCTTACCATAGAGGCTAAGTTAATGCAACTGGCCCCAAAGAAGACAATTCAGGCATTAAAATAAGCTGAAACAAGTAAAAATCAAGATGTTTTTTATTTTAATTCAACCTCAATGCAACTTTTTTTTCTTTTAAGATGATAAAAGTGTGATATCTAGACTCGGGAAAGTCATGTAAATTAATAAAATCCGTTAAATTCATGGGTATTTTAACATGTTTTATGAATCATGCCAAGTAATAAAATATTTTATCTTAATTGTGAATTATTTTTTTTTATAGTTCTCAAAAAAAGATAAGTAAATATTGTTGTGGACAACAAATAAGGTTGAAAACTGATCTAAATGAATAATGTGCATAAAAAAGCAGGACTGGACGGAGAGTTTCTCTCATCACTGCGGCCTATAAACACAACAAGCAATTACAACATAATAATAAAAAAATAATAGAAAATAGAAAATAGAAAATTAACATCTAATTCAAAATATTACAAAAAACTACAAAAGTACCTCAATCATAACAAAATAACACTGAACAGCAAACAAATGTATAAATGAAAGGTAAAATGAATTATAATTAATATAATAATGAGATGATATTTAATATTTCTTAATCTGCTGGTTTCATATTGCTGTATTTTTGCTTTACATTTTGCCTATTTATTAAAATATATTTAGGCAAAATGATAATAATAATTCCCAAAGTTTCTGTACAAATACTATACACAAAACAGCTGACACATTTATTTATTTATTTTTGTGATATTTTATGTACATATAGAAGTGCAGTTCACTACAGTTGCTTGTTTTTCACAAATGATCTCTCAGAAACTGAAGATGCAAATGTGACCCTGGAGCACGAAACCAGTCATAAGGGTCAATTTTAGGAAAATACATAATCTGAAAGCTGAATAAATAATCTTTCCGTTGATGTATAGGACAATATTTGGCCGAGATGCAACTATTTGAAAATCTGGAATCTGAGGGTGCAAAAAAATCTAAATATTGAGAAAATCATCTTTAAAGTTGTTCAAATGAAGTTCTTAGCAATGCATATTACTAATCAAACATTAAGTTTTGATATATTTACGGTAGGAAATTTACTAAATATCTTCATGGAACATGATCTTTACTTAATATCCTAATGATTTTTGGCATAAAAGAAAAATTGATAATTTTGATTGTCTGTCGCTACAAATATATCCGTGCTACTCATGACTGGTTTTGTGAAATATATGCATATTTCCATATTTTGAGTTCTTTCTTTCTAGCAAATAAGAGGCAAGGGGAGTAGAAGTTGGCATGCGTGGCTCATGCAGGTTCAGGGTGTTTGGGGAACACGTCTCTGGAGTCAGTCGGTGCTGTTTGCGTGGCGTGTCCGGATGAAGTGCAGCAGCGTGATGTCGTACAGCACCTGGTGTCCGTTGTTCCAGGTGTACAGCGCTCTGATGCGCGGGTTGTAGTCCAGCATGGAGATGTGTGAGTACTGGTTGTGGAAGGCGATGTCGGTGTACTCGTACGAGGCCGAGGCCGTGTGGAAGGTGAAGTGCACTTTAGCTCCGGCCAGGTGTGAGTTGGTGACGTAGAGCGAGCCGCAGATGAGGAAGGCCTCGCCGGCGCTGCGCTTGGAGAAGCCCGTGTCCCAGGAGTGCAGCACCTCCAGCGTGTCGGGATGCAGGCGGCTCAGCAGCATGTTCCCGCCGCGGCCGATGCTGGAGTACACGGCCCACAGCCCCGTCTCGTCGGCCATGAGGTCGATGTCGGACGAGCCGCCCCAGGAGTACGGGAAGGTGTTGTTGAACCCGGCCTGAGCGAGCGGACGCTGCTGCAGAACGCCACCCGACGCCAGATCGTAGCGCACCAGCACGTTACTGTGGTGTTTGTTATAGTACAGAGAGCTGTTATACACCACGTGACCCGTACCTGAGAGACACAAGCACACACACACACACACACACACACACACACACGTCACAAAGCACGGAAAATCACTTCTGACAGGTGTAAAGATATAAAAAACATACGTGCAACATTTTATCTCGCAATTCTGATTTTCCCCCCTGAATTCTGAGTTTCAGCCTCACTGACTTTTTTTTCCGTAATTCTGAGCTTACATGATGTAGTTGTAATATTATGCATAATTCTGATTTCATGCTGCAATTCTGATTTTTTTTCTCATAATTCTGAGTTTATATCTCAGAATTCTGACTTTTTCGTACTTCTGAGTTTTTCAATTTTTTATTTAAATCTCGCAATTCTAACTTTTTTCGTTAATTGGAGTCTATACCTTTGATTTTTTTCTTTTTTCGGAATTTTGGGTTTACATCATGCAGTTGTAATATTTTTCGTAATTCTGAGTTTACATCTCACAATTCTGACTTTATTCTTGTAATTCTGAGTTTACGTAACAATTCTGACTTTTTCTTGTAGTTCTGAGTTGAAATCTCGCAATTCTGACTTTATTCTTGTAATTCTGAGTTGACATCTCGCAATTCTGACTTTTTTCTTGTAATTCTGAGTTTACGTAACACAATTCTGACTTTTTCTTGTAGTTCTGGGTTTACATCTCAGAATTCTGACTTTATTCTTGTAATACTGAGTTTACGTTACACAATTCTAACTTTTTCTTGTAGTTCTGAGTTTAAATTTTGCAATTCTGACTTTATTCTTGTAATTCTGAGTTTACATCTCGCAATTCTGACTTTTTTCTTGCAATTCTGAGTTTACGTAACACAATTCTGACTTTTTCTTGGAGTTCTGAGTTTACATCTCAGAATTCTGACTTTATTCTTGTAATTCTGAATTTACATATCACAATTCTGACTTTCCATAATTCTGAGTTTACATCTCAGAATTCTGACTTTATTCTTGTAATACTGAGTTTACGTTACACAATTCTAACTTTTTCTTGTAGTTCTGAGTTTAAATTTTGCAATTCTGACTTTATTCTTGTAATTCTGAGTTTACATATCACAATTCTGACTTTTCATAATTCTGAGTTTAAATCTCGCAATTCTGACTTTATTCTTGTAATTCTGAGTTTACGTAACAATTCTGACTTTTTCTTGTAGTTCTGAGTTGAAATCTCGCAATTCTGACTTTATTCTTGTAATTCTGAGTTTACGTAACAATTCTGACTTTTTCTTGTAGTTCTGAGTTGAAATCTCGCAATTCTGACTTTATTCTTGTAATTCTGAGTTGACATCTCGCAATTCTGACTTTTTTCTTGTAATTCTGAGTTTACGTAACACAATTCTGACTTTTTCTTGTAGTTCTGGGTTTACATCTCAGAATTCTGACTTTATTCTTGTAATACTGAGTTTACGTTACACAATTCTAACTTTTTCTTGTAGTTCTGAGTTTAAATTTTGCAATTCTGACTTTATTCTTGTAATTCTGAGTTTACATCTCGCAATTCTGACTTTTTTCTTGCAATTCTGAGTTTACGTAACACAATTCTGACTTTTTCTTGGAGTTCTGAGTTTACATCTCAGAATTCTGACTTTATTCTTGTAATTCTGAATTTACATATCACAATTCTGACTTTCCATAATTCTGAGTTTACATCTCAGAATTCTGACTTTATTCTTGTAATACTGAGTTTACGTTACACAATTCGGACTTTTTCTTGTAGTTCTGAGTTTAAATCTTGCAATTCTGACTTTATTCTTGTAATTCTGAGTTTACATCTCGCAATTCTGACTTTTTTCTTGTAATTCTGAGTTTACGTAACACAATTCTGACTTTTTCTTGGAGTTCTGAGTTTACATCTCAGAATTCTGACTTTATTCTTGTAATTCTGAGTTTACATATCACAATTCTGACTTTTCATAATTCTGAGTTTAAATCTCGCAATTCTGACTTTATTCTTGTAATTCTGAGTTTACGTAACACAATTCTGACTTTTTCTTGTAGTTCTGAGTGTAAATCTCGCAATTCTGACCTTATTCTTGTAATTCTGAGTTTACATCTCACAATTCTGACTTTTTATTCATAATTCTTGTAATTCAGTTTTTTTGTATTTCTGAGTTTACGTGTTGTAGTTTACATGAAAAAAAGTTCAGAATTATGATAAGTCACATTGACCTTTTTAATATTTTTTTTTTCGTAGCGGAAACAAAGTCCCATAAGAAGCAGACAGGAGTTCTTTGGGTTTGAAATGGTGAATCAGTAGTTGTAGTGTTGGAGATGAAGACAGTCAGTGTTTGTTGTTAGTGGATCACGTGATTCTCTGAGTGAACATCACTGAAGGTGTTTGATAGAGTCGCATTTACACCTGCCCACGGGTGAGGAAGATGATGGACGATGAAGTTCTGTCCAGTTGCAAAGTCACCGAGAGACTGATACTCCACCAGACGCCTGCCTTTAAAATAACCATCCATCACCCACACCTACGCACACGCACACGCACACACACACACACACACACACACACACACACACACACATCAGGATTATTATCATTAACTAAAACTAATACGATTAAACTAAAATGAATTCTTGTTGCTTGAAATAAATTTTAACTGAAATAAAAATTATGAACCAAGTTAGCAAGGCAACATTTCTCATTATAATTTAGTTTATGTACTTAAACAACTAAAACAAATAAACTAAAACTTAAAAACTATATATAGACATATTTTTAAAAAGAATAATATGCCACTATAATTTATGTTTATTATATACTTATATTTTTCATTGCTGTTCTTTTTTAAATTCTAAATTCAAAGGATTTGTTGTGGAGTGGCAAGAACTAAAATACATGTTTATAATGTTCATAATTGTTTTGTTTACCGATATTTTACATTATGTCTGAATGTAATAAAATGTGACTTATACAACGGTGTGACTTTCTTTCTCTTATTTTACAGAAAATACCATATAAGCATCACAGCAGTGGTTCTCAACCAGGGAAACTTCAAAATCAGCAAGAGAACTTAAAATGACTTCAGCTAAAACAAGTAAATATCAAGTTCTGTCTTTTGTCTTTGAAGAACCAAGATTCTTGTCATCTTGGAAAACCAGGATATATGAGGAAGCCTAAAAAAACTTTAAAAAACCCTGTAATTTCTAGACCTGAAAATTGATGGAAATTAATCAAATCTGTAAACTCCATTGGAATTTTTATAATGATTATACATTTTATTAGTATGCCAACCTCTGTTTATCAGATAGAAATGGTAAGTAAAAATACTTCTAAAAATCCTTACAGTAAATCATGTATAACTGGGAACATCATGGGTTCTTCAAATATTGATGTGATGGGCCTTGGAGTCTAAAAGGTCAAGAAGAGCAGCTGTGTGTGTGTGTGTGTGTGTGTGTGTGTGGGATGAGAGCTCCTGCATACGCGGTTGTCTGTGCTGTCGATCAGACTGTCCATCATCCATGATCCGAAGCGCGAGCCTGAGGATCTGATGGTGAGTGGAGCGCTGATGCCCGTCAGCAGGCCACAACCTGACAACACAAAGAGCAGCATCAGTGCAGTCGAGTGAGTGATAACGCTGCGATGATGACGATGCTGCGATGATGATGGTGGTAATAATGATGATGGCGATGATGCTGCTGGTGATGATGCTGATGATGAGGCTGATGATGATGATGCTGATGATGACGCTGATGATGAGGATGATGCTGATGATGATGCTGCTGCTGATAATGATGCTGATGGTGGTAATAATGATGCTGTTGATAATGCTGATGATGATGCTGATGATGATGAGGCTAATGCTGATGATGCTGCTGATGCTGATGCTGATGATGCTGCTGCTGCTGCTGCTGCTGCTGCTGCTGCTGATGATGATGAGGCTGCTGCTGCTGATGCTGCTACTGCTGATGCTGCTGCTGATGCTGCTGCTGTGCTGATGCTGCTGATGATGATGCTGCTGCTGCTGATACTGCTGCTGCTGATGATGCTGTTGATGCTGCTGCTGCTGCTGCTGATGATGATGGTGGTAATAATGATGCGGTTGATAATGCTGATGATGATGCTGATGATGATGAGGCTAATGCTGATGATGCTGATGATGCTGCTGCTGCTACTGATGATGATGCTGATGCTGATGATGCTGCTGATGCTGCTGATGCTGCTGATGATAATGCTAATGCTGCTGATGATGATGCTGCTGCTGTGGATGCTGCTGCTGCTGCTGCTGCTGCTGATGATGATGATGATGGTGCTGATGATGCTGCTGATGATGCTGCTGCTGATGATGATGATGATGCTGCTGATGAGGCTGCTGCTGCTGCTGCTGATGATGCTGTAATGAGTCGGTACCCAGCTGACTGGAGCAGGAGTGCAGGTGCCGCTGCAGGATAAACTCGCGCTGCTGCAACTGCTGATAATGATGGAGAGTGAAGCGCTCCTGCAGGATGGACAGAGAGTCGTTCAGCCTCTGCATCTCCTCCTTCAGAGCCTCCAGATGCCCCACATCGGCCCGCAGACGCCCCACCAGCGCCCGCAGGGGGCGACACTGAGACACCCTCCCGCGCAGCTCCTGCAGACACACAAGCATGATGATGATGGTGCTGATGATGCTGCTGATGATGCTGCTGCTGCTGATGATGATGATGCTGCTGATGAGGCTGCTGCTGCTGCTGCTGATGATGCTGTAATGAGTCGGTACCCAGCTGACTGGAGCAGGAGTGCAGGTGCCGCTGCAGGATAAACTCGCGCTGCTGCAACTGCTGATAATGATGGAGAGTGAAGCGCTCCTGCAGGATGGACAGAGAGTCGTTCAGCCTCTGCATCTCCTCCTTCAGAGCCTCCAGATGCCCCACATCGGCCCGCAGACGCCCCACCAGCGCCCGCAGGGGGCGACACTGAGACACCCTCCCGCGCAGCTCCTGCAGACACACAAGCACTGACCACATGCCATGTATATACTGTAAACATTTAAAGAGGTCATGACATGAGAAACCAAATTTTCCTTGATCTTTTGACACAGAAAAGGTCTTTGTACCATTCAAACATTCTGCAAGTTTCATAACTGAAACATCCACCTATAAACAAATCATTTATTTAATCAAGCTCCAAAAATGGCTCGTTTGGATCTGAGGTGCAAGGTGATGTCACCCGGGCACAGTCGTTTGCATAAACACCACCCCCAGAGCAAGACATCGACGAATAGACTTCTTCTCACCATAGGCCCCGCCAACTGGCGTTCAATCGCTTAACGGCTGAAGCTTGATCACGCTGAATGCGAGTGTTGCGTCACATCGAAAGTAAATAGAAATTACAATCACTACCGCTATCTTGTCTACACTGGATACAGTATACAGATGCGCGTTCACTTTCTGACACAGTCCAGCGCTCGAGTCTGTCATCAGGACAAACGCAGTGAAAGAACGTTCGCTTTGACGCGTTTGGATAAAAAAGCTAATTCGTGTCTTTGTACAGATATCAGAAGGATCCCAGCGTAAGGAACAAGTGGATAGTTTATTTTTAATGGCATCCAGGATTGTATCAGAGGATTGTTTGGAGGATTTTGTTTGTAAATGAGGCACAGTGTCATGGAGAGTCACAAAGAAACATTTGTTGAAAGATGAAGTGGTACTAGATCTGACCGCAGCTGCATCACAAACCGTAAGGAAATTATTTCATAATGCTTTGTCTGGAAATTACCATTTTATTTTGATCATGTTGTCAAAACACTCACAATAGCAAGGGGGCGTTGATACTGTGTCCTAGGCAATGATGTTAGCCAATCATAACAGTGGCCGATTACTGACAAGCCTTAAAGGACCCGCCCCTTAAAAACAGCCTGTTTCTGAGAGGGCCAGAATAAGGGTTGAAAATAATAATTTTCCACATATTTATTTGTTTTTTTTGTGTTTAAAAACCTTTATTAACATTATAAGTAAACCTCAAGGAAAATATTAAAATCATAATAAAAAAATCCATGTCATGACCCCTTTAAGTGAAACTAATAATCTGAATATAAAAATAAATTTCAAAAGTGTGAATTGTAGTCCTTAATCAAAACTTTTCAAGTCAAGTTCTAAAATATGTTATTGGCTAGAAACCGCCATTAAAAAAAAAAGAATCCCAGCCTCTGGGTGAGTGTGTGTGTATAGTGCGAGTGTGTGAGTGTGTGTGTGAGTGTGTATAGTGCGAGTATGTGAGTGTGTGTGTGTATAATGCGAGAGTGTGTGTGTGAGTGTGTGTGTGTGTGTGTGTGAGTGTGTATAGAGCGAGTACGTGAGTGTGTGTGTGTGTGTGTGTGTGTGTGTGTGAGTGTGTGTGTGTGTGTGTGTGTGAGAGTGTGTATAGAGCGAGTATGTGAGTGTGTGTGTGTGTGTGTGTGTGTGTGTGTGTGTGTGTGTGTGAGTGAGTGAGTGAGTGAGTGAGTGTGTGTGTGTGAGTGAGTGAATGTGAGTGAGCGAGTGTGTGCGTGTGTGCGTGAGCGAGAGTGTGTGAGTGTGTGTGTGTGTGTGTGTGAGATTGTGTGTATGAGTTTGTGTGTATGAGTGTGTGTGTGTTAGTGAAAGTGATTGTATGTGTGTGTGTGTGTGTGTGTGAGTGAGTGAGTGAGTGA
>NW_015539869.1:260634-261062 GCF_001515605.1 Sinocyclocheilus anshuiensis
ATGAGAGAGAGTGTGTGTGTGTGTGTTTGTGTGTGTGAGTGTGTGTGTGTGTGTGAGAGTGTGTGTGTGTGTTACCTGCAGGCTCTTGCTGGTCAGGCTGTGAGGCTCCTCGTGGACTGTGTTCAATATTCTCTCCAGCGTCTCCAGCAGTGTCTCAGAGTCTCTCAGCTGCTGCAGATCTTGAGTGGTCCGCTGGCTCAGGATCTCCATGTGCTGAGAGACGTTCAGCAGCTGTCACACACACACACACACACACACACACACACACACACAGATGATGATGATGATGGTGAGGTGTGTGAGTGTGTGTGGTGCTCTGAAGCTGCGTGACCCTCACCTGATCAGAGATCAGCTGCAGACGAGCGTGTCGAGGGTCTCCGCCGCAGACGCCGTGAGCCGGAGTCATGATGGAGCAGACGCACTTCCCA
>NW_015539869.1:261174-267873 GCF_001515605.1 Sinocyclocheilus anshuiensis
AAGCTTTATTGAAATGTGAAACAGACCATTTGTGTGTGATTTGACAGAGTGTTCCTAAACACACACACACACACACACACACACACACACACACAGATGATGATGATGATGGTGAGGTGTGTGAGTGTGTGTGGTGCTCTGAAGCTGCGTGACCCTCACCTGATCAGAGATCAGCTGCAGACGAGCGTGTCGAGGGTCTCCGCCGCAGACGCCGTGAGCCGGAGTCATGATGGAGCAGACGCACTTCCCCTGAACAGAGCCGTACACCTGCCAGCCCTCGTCCTCGCCGGGGTACGACACCTGCTGACCCCACACAGCACACAAACCACACTCAGCTCAACACTGACTCAGTTCAGCATCATTCTTCACCCACCGTCAACAGGTTTAACCTTCAGGATAAAAGCACCACAGAAGAACATCATCTCCACACATTCACTTCAATAAGAGTTATATGGGAGGAAAAAAAACACCTTCTATTAAAGACACTGTTTAAAATCTTAAACTGGCCTTAAACTGGGTTTTTTCTGCTCTCACAGACCGGTCAGACTGGTTTTAGAGGGGTTTGGGGCACATTTCAGATAATCAGACTTGGAGACTATTTTAAACCAGCAATAATCAGCCAACCAGTTAAACTAGTTTAAGGGTTTTTTTTTCAGAAGATGAGATGACTTTAGTTTGTGACCTATACAGTGTTATATTAGTATTATATATATATATACTGTATACTATTATAGTTTTTGTAAAAAAAACTAAAAAAAGATTTTATTTTCTTTATATTTTTCTTTAATTTTCCCTTTTAATTTTAGTGTTCCTTTATATTAAATTATTTAAAAGGGATTTTTTTGTGTGTTTGTCATATTTTATTAGTTTTTTAAAAATATTTCTATATTTTTTTTATCATTTTTTTGTTTTAGTTTATTTAGTTTTAGTTATTTTAGTATTTCTAGTTAAACTTAAAAACACTAAAAACAGTTTTTTATTTCAGCAACATTTCTTATTTTTTAGTTTTATTTCAGTTAATGTTCATTTTATTTCAAGTAGTGATTTTTTGATGGTTAGTTGTAGTTTTATTAATAATAACAAAATAAATATTTAAAATGTATTCACTTAATTTTAACAATAATAACCATAGGCATTACTCAGTGTAATAAAATCATATGCCTTTAATTCAGAGATTATATGAGAACCATTTGTAAAAAATAAAACCACTCGTGTACAAAACACACACTCACGCACACACACACACAAACTGAACCCATGTCTCTATCTCACACACACACACTTTATTTAGTTTTAGTTATTTTAGTATTTCTAGTTAAACTTAAAAACACTAAAAACAGTTTTTTATTTCAGCAACATTTCTTATTTTTTAGTTTTATTTCAGTTAATGTTCATTTTATTTCAAGTAGTGATTTTTTGATGGTTAGTTGTAGTTTTATTAATAATAACAAAATAAATATTTAAAATGTATTCACTTAATTTTAACAATAATAACCATAGGCATTACTCAGTGTAATAAAATCATATGCCTTTAATTCAGAGATTATATGAGAACCATTTGTAAAAAATAAAACCACTCGTGTACAAAACACACACTCGCACACACACACACAAACAAACTGAACCCATGTCTCTCTCTCTCACACACACACACCGTCTCTAGGTTACGTATGTAACCATGGTTCCCTGAGGGAACGAGACGCTGCGTCGAGATCGCTTTGGGAGAAAGCCTTGGAGGCCGCCATACTCCTGGTCGAGTGCGCTCTGACCCCCATAGGTGACGGGAGGCCAGAGGACTCGTAGGCTAGTGAGATGGCCTCGACCATCCACCTACTTATAGTCCGCTTGGTCGCCGGAGATCCTTTCTTTGGCGGACCAAAGCAAACACCTACTGCCTGGAACGGAGGAGGACAGAATGCCTGAAGTACTATGGGACCTGGCGAAGAAGTGGGCACCTTAGAGACATACCCGACCCTCGGGTAAAGGAATGCCCTAACCCTGCCTGGAGCAAATTCCAGGCACGAAACAGAAAGTGCCTGCAGATCCCCGATCCTTTTAAGTGAGGAAATAGCGAGGAGAAAGATAGTCTTGAGCGTGAGCAACTTGACTGAAACTTCCTCTATGGGTTCAAAGGGGGCATTGCATAAGCCCTCCAGAACCACAGCCAGGTCCCATGAGGGCACCTTAGTGCGCTGTACCGGCCTCAGCCTCAGGGTGCCACGGAAGAAACGAGTGATAAGTGGGTGTCTTCCCAATGATTGACCACCCAGAAGGGCGTGGTAAGCAGCTAAGGCCGCCACGTATACCTTCAGAGTGGAGGGAGATAACCCTGCGGAGAATCACTCCTGCAGAAACTCCAGAACTGTACCAATTTGAGATCTATCGTAACAAACCAGTCCTCGGACTGGATTTGAGATATTATCTGCTTGATAGTGAGCATCTTGAACCGAAGCCATTTGATAGCGCGGTTCAGAAGACGGAGATCTAAAAACGGACGCAACCCCCCCATCCTTCTTCGGAACGATGAAGTAACGACTGTAAAACCCGAACACTCTCTCGAGAGGAGCACGTTCTATGGCCCCCTTCCTCAAGAGAGTATCTACTTCTTGTTCAATTACCAGAGCCTGCTCGGGGCCCACTAGTGTCGGTATGACCCCGTTGTAACGAGGAGGACGAGAACCGAACTGTATTCTGTAGCCTTTCTCTACAACCTGCAGGACCCATTTTTATATATTTGGCAGAAGTTCCCACGCTGCCAGAAAATCTACTAAGGGAACCAGCCTCTCGAGGCTGGCCTCTGGTTTTATTAGAGGAGACAGTTCGGTGCTCTGCACACACACTGCTGGGCTCTTTAATTAGACGAGCCGTTTCCATCTGTTCTGATCAGGTTTCTGTGAGTCTCCATGTGTGTGTCACAGCGGTGTATGAAACACAAACACAGTCACACACAGAGTGAGCCCACATCCCGCGGGGACACACACACACACACACTCTGACGCTGTACAGTTAGTAAACGAGAGCCAGTGTGTTTGACCTTCAGTGTAAAAGCTGATCACTAGACTGACCTCCTTCGCACCGATATTCATCATTACTTACATTCATAAGAATGAGTCAGTCAGTATTAGTGCTGCTGTTCAGAGTTTAATGTTCAGACTCACAGTCACTGCTCATTAAATTCCTGAAAAGTGATGCTTTCATTACACCGATCTGTGTTCGAGTGGCCCGACATGTAAACATCTGACTCAACCAATCGTGTAAGTTTGAGGCGGGACTATCTGTAGGACTGACCAATGACAGACAGGGAAGTGTTCAGGGAAACCTGTCTGAAAACACTCACTATTTGTGTTCAGCAAACGGACTGGAGTCATTAGGCTTGATTGAGATGCGCCTCGCCTAAACATTTTAGAGGAGAACGCAGTATCACGGTTGTCTGAACCAATGAGCATTAAGCTGTGTCGTCAGCCAGTCGTTTCCCATCATGCTTTTGGTCAGCGCAGTCGGTGGAGAGCAATCCGACACAGCCGCCTCGCCAGAGTTTTTTTGGCACACATCAGCGTGACATCAGAGCAAGTCGGATGTAACTCGGACACTTTTCTAACCGGCATGCATGTCACGGTGATCGGTTCTGCGCAGATTTTGATCATCTCAAACAAGCCTAATATATCTCACTGCCAACTTTTGAGGTCAACGTGCGTCTCTGATTGGTGCAGAGTGTGTTTTTCTGCGGCCTCTGATTGGCTGTGAGGTTTCTGTGTATCTCTGATTGGCTGGCTGGTGCTGTGAGGTTGCCGTGGCGATGCCAGGTCCTGGCCGGCCGCGAGTGGCAGATCTCCAGTTCTCGGAGGAAGTGCCACACTGTGTGTGTGGGAGTGTTCGTGTGTGTCACTGAGTTTGTTTGTTCCCGGTTCAGAATTACACCTCATGTTAACAGACTGACACAAACCCACAAGCTACAGCACAAACACACATTTGACTCACACACACAGAGTAATGTTTGTACGTACGCTGATGATCTTCTCGGAGGTTCCGGGCCGTGCGATGTGTGGATCGAGTCCCACCAGCCCCGGCAGCGTCTGGGACATCCAGTTAGTGACCAAGATCATGGTGCTCAGAACCGCACCGACCTTCAGCAGAGGAGCGCTCATGTCCCGCCACTCGAGCTCACCGTACACAACACCCACAGTCCTTTCAAAGAGGAAAGTTTGTTAAATCAACTCAGAAACCACAGGTGGATCCCAGACAAACTCAAACCCAGATCATAAATCAATCTGATGAAGATGAGTGGAGTCCAAACGTCCCGATTCACTGCTGACCGGAACAGAGAACAGCAGCAGACGAACGTCTCATGATACTAAACCTACAGAGAGAGAGAGAGACCGGCAGGGTGGGAGAGATGGGAAGGTGTGTCTCTCAGGAAAGACACAGGAATTCCCACAAGCATCCTGGCAATGTGAAAAAAATAAAAATAAAAATATATAGAAAATAAAATAAAAATATGAAATAAAACTAAATTAAATAAATACATTTAAATAAAATAAAATACAAAATAAAATATAAAACAAAAAAAATGTACAAAAATAAAGCAAAAAAAATAAAAATAAAATATAAAATAAAAATAAATACAATATAAAATAAAACAAAAAATAAAAATAAAATATCTAAAATACAATTAAAAAAAATATATATATATATATAAAATATAAAAATAAAATAAAATAAAATAAAATAAAATAAAAAATACACTGTTAGACTTTGCTGTAATTTTACAGTTACTTACCGCAAAAATACGATAAAAAGTCTAACAGTGTATGTTCCTACTGACAAATTTGCAACTATAGTTGGACATACACACCTGATGTCATGGAGAAAATATTTGACTATTTTACAATTATTTTAAATTTTTTAAAAATTGAACCATGTACACAAAATAAAATAAAATAAAATAAAATAAAAAATAAAGCCTAAACAATCTGAAAATCATCAGAGAATAATGAGACTATTGAGGTGTAAATGTGTTTCACTAGCATAAAAATAATGTGAAAATAACAATTTAATATATTTTAAATAAAATTATATTTTTTGTCATAACATTTGACCTGGATGTGTTTTCATGAGAAACTCACATAAAAAGCACATTTCATAAAACTAAATATATTTAATTGCTCTTTCTATCAGATGAATCACACATTCTGAATCATTCACTAAAATCTTGAGCTGATTTGTGTGAATCAGTGTAAATCACGCGTTCTAAACCGGGTGGTTTTATTAAGTAATAGTTTTATTTATAAATCTCTCCTCTCAAACAGTACTTATCAAAACCACAGTCAGAGAATCTCCATCCATATTCAACACTAAAAACAAACCGGTGGACATCTAAATCCCCATTCCGACGTCCGTACGACTCCCGACCCGCTGGATGGAGCTGCGGCCATGTCTTTCCCACAATGCACTGCCAGTTTGACTCATTACATCATGTAAACAAGTTAAAATACAGCCTCATGTAGCACCAAGATTACGAAACATTCATACAAACAAATACAAAAATACATCGACATCTTTCAAACAATAATACAAAATAACTGTGAATCTCTGTGAGGTCTGATCTCTGTAAACAGCCGAACACAAGAGCGTCTGGATGCGTGTCATCATGTCACATGATCGCCCTTCAAGCACCACTTCCTGTTCTCAGACAAACGCAAGCAGCTGAAGGACTGATGTATAAATATATACACTGTCAAAATCTGTTCTTGACTAGCCGTTGAAGCAAACCTTCCCCACGCTGAAGCCAAACTTCTGTTTCGCGCTCCCGAAATCCGTCACGGCCACATCCACGAGAGGCAGAGCATCCGACTGCGGAGAGTCCACCTCCAGAACGGTGCGGTCCTGCCCCGAGCGCGACTGCACACAGAGAAACACACCACACGACGCTGTGATCAACACATGACATTTATGTGAACTTATTCAAGATTTATTGAGTCACTCATGTGAACATATTCAGGATTCACTGAGTCGTTCATGTGAACTGATCCAGGATTTGCTGAGTCATGTATGTTAACTGATTCAGGATTCACTGAGTCATGTATGTTAACTGATTCAGGATTCACTGAGTCAGGTATGTTAACTGATTCAGGATTCAATCAGGCTACGTCCACACGAAGCCAGGGCTTTCCCTATCCGATCTTTTTTTTCCCCTCGTCTCAAGAAATATCTGCGTCCACACGAAACCACAAAACTGACACAAAACGATGTAGTATACATGTCAGACCAGTATGTGGCGCTGTAATTCTGCCACAGAGATACACTAAAAACGGAGAAGACTTGGACTATGCGCATAAACCTTGCGCGCGGTATACAAACGAACATGGAACGATACATTTATTAATCTGTGTTAATGTTAGTTAATAAAAAGACAATCGTTCAGTGTTTGTTCATGTTTTGTTGCTGTTACGTGATGTAGCGGTGTCTGACTAGCGGCGAGACGCGGGCTGATGACGTCATAGTTTCAGAAAATATACGGATTCGCTGTCCACACGAAAACGCAAGGGCGGCGTTTTCAGATTTATCCACTCTGGGACCCGGTTTAAAAAAATATCGGTTTCACTCTCCCAAAACGCCGGATCCGTCTGGACGAAACGCCTATACCAGGGGTCTCCAAACTCGGTCCTGGAGGGCCGGTGTCCTGCAGAGTTTAGCTCCAAC
>NW_015539869.1:268207-285273 GCF_001515605.1 Sinocyclocheilus anshuiensis
GCCAGGATTCACTGAGTCGGTCCTGTGAACTGAAGGTATGGAGTGAGGTGAGCGTGTACCTGACAGCCATCGAGTGTAGGCTGGATGTAATGTGCGCTCTGCTGCGTCAGCTCCTCTCCGTTGCTGCCTCTGAAGCGCAGCGCATGTCTGTAGCTGAGGGAGGTGCTGTCGAACCAAACGGCTGAGTTCTGACACACGTATGTGAAGCTCTGGTGAGCCGTGGCGCTCAAGAGCTTCAGGAAGCCCAGCTGCACAATGTGAACGGGGTTTCCATCCACATCCACATAAGAGAACTACACAACACAGACAGACAGAGTGTGAATGAGAGCACAGAGGATAAAGACACACAACACAATAACACACACACACACACACACACACACACACACACACAACACAATAACACACACACACACACACACACACACACACACACACAACACAATAACACACACACACACACACACACACACACACACACACAACACAATAACACACACACACACACACACACACCTGTGAGCCCTTCTTAAACTGGCTGAACCAGGTTCCTGGTTTTTCTCTGCTCCATGAAGCCATTTTGACCTGTGCACAGTAAAGGTCATTAACACATTTCTAAACACACACGGCATATATAAAAGGCACATATAAAAGTTTGTCTAATTCAGTATTTCTCAACATTTTTGGCTTCCCCCCATTGTCCACAAAAAATGGACAGCTTTGTTGTGGTTGTGACCTCAATAAATTAAAATGTAAAAAAGTGAATTCATATCCGCGGTCGATGTGATTTGAATCTCTCACCGTCTGTACGCTGCTGTGCGGCTGGAGGCATGTTTCACCTTCTGCTGTAAAGTTACAGAACACTTTAAACGCATCTCTATGACATCCCTGGTTGGGGTCAATCCAGTAAACTCCTGAGGTCAAAGGTCACACAGAGAGAACCGATTCAGAATACACAGGACGATGATGATCCCTCCAGTGTTGCAGACTAAGAAAGCACTGGAACAAGTGTATGTGTGTTGAATGTGCGTTGTGTCCGTACCGTCGGCATACTCGGGGTGGCACATCCACAGCTCTTTGCAGGTGCGGGCAGGACTGTGGAAGGTGCCCAGTGGAGTCCGGAGTCCTTCCACATCCGTCCTCATGGAGGCCAGAGACGCAAACACCTCCTCCATGTCCTTCTCCTCGCGCTGAGCCTCCTCGTCCTGCGTCTGTCCGTCCTCCATCGCTGCTCCATCCACATCCGAATGCCTCCTCCGCTTCCCTCGGCCATCCAGCGCCGGAGGAGCCGCCATTCCCACCGCAGGAAGACCCTGGATGAGGAGATGTTTAGTTCCATCACTCGTTCAGTTAATGCTCCTTCTGCCATTTGTTTTCATCTAATAATGAGTTTATGGGCGACTGGAGACTCACTGGGGGACCAGGGGGTCCAGCAGGACCAGGATCTCCTCTGGGTCCAATAGGGCCCTTAAATAAAGCACATCATTCACACAGACCACATGAGGTATTCAGTATCTGCTGGTGTTTAAGAACTCAGACTGATGGGAACACTTGGGCTGCATTTACACTGCACAGATCAGATCTTTTGACCACATACGATTTTTTGGCCCGCCTGTTTACATTCACTTTGACACGACTGGTATACGATATCTGTGTTTACATTAATTCTCGCCCGTCAGTGATCGCTTTAGCATGCACATGATACTAGGCCCTCAGGTTTTGAATGGCCATGCTATTATAATGATTTATATAATTCACGTCAAGTGGACATCAGCATGGACAACAGCTGTCATGAATGTTTTGCAGCACCAAATCTGACTGAACGGATAAAGACTAGAAAATAAAGGTAATGTTCATTTGTTATTTAATCTACAGCTCGTTAGATGTAGAATTCTGAAGTGAAATAAAGTAGCACTGCAAGATTCTATTTGAATGAATTAGCGAGAGAAAGAGAGAGAAAGAGAGAGAGAGAGAGAGAGAATGTGAGAGTGAGTAGCCTAATAGTGAAGCTTGTTGGTTTAATTACAAAAACAGCTAGGTTATCACCTCATTGCTGAGAGATATAATGTAGGTTTCAGTAGCAAAGCTATTGTATTTATAAAAGTCACGGGGCAGAGGTTGAAAACCAGCTCCTGAATGTTGCGCAATTTCTTACATATAAAGTTTCTGCCTAAATAAAATGCAAGCGCATATACAGCACGCCAGCATTAAAATGCTAACTTTATGGCAAACATGTCAGATATCAGATATGTATCTGATTAAAATCCACATTTGGAAGTGGCCCAGATCGGCTGCGAAAAAATCTGATCTCGTGCAGATTTTTGTGTTTATATGTGTGCAACAAATTCCAGTCTGTGTCAGATGTGAGCAGAAAATCTGATTTTTGTGCCAGTGTAAACGCAGCCTTGGACTTTCCAGACCCTTCACCCTCTCTGGTGTGAAATGAGCTGCCAATCTTCATGTGAACCGCTGAGTTCATTGTGACTTCTGAAGACACCCTCAAGCACTTAACCTGTACATTTCACCTCTCCCTAGCTTGTTTCCTAATCTAGCTTTCTATTAAACCTGGCATTGTGCACTGTGAATACTTGGCTCAGTGACAAATTGCTTATGTTCCTCCTTTCTAAGTCACTGTGAATAAAAGTATCTGCTAAATGCATATACAGGAACACGTTCATGCTAACACATCTCAAGTCAAATGGTCAGCAGGTCATTATGAATTCAAGTAAAAATCAGTGTGTGTTTCACCTGGTTTCCTTTAGATCCTTTCTGTCCCATGGATCCCTGAAACACAGACAGAAGCTGTGAGACCAGAACAAACTCAAACACATCCAGAAGATCACGATGGGTTTGATGTTTGTGAGGATTAAAGTGTCACGAGACTCACAGACAGTCCTGGTAATCCGGGCGGTCCACTGAGTCCTGGAGGTCCGAATGGTCCCTGTCAGCAAAAACACGATTAAATCAGCTTCTTAATATGCGTGTGAATGTGTGTCTATATGAGTGTGTGTGTGTGTTCACCTCGTCTCCTTTGGCTCCCTGCAGCCCCTGGTTTCCCGGCAGTCCTCGATCACCTTTCTCTCCGAACTCACCCGGCGGCCCAATCAAACCGATCAGACCGCCATGACCCTGACACACACACAGATATAATGAAATCATGAGCATGTACTCTATGTGTGTGTGTGTGTGTGTGTGTGTGTGTGTGTGTGTGTGGTGATGTACCTTCTCTCCTTTCTTGCCCGGATCTCCCTTCAGTCCTGCCAGTCCAGCGGGACCCTGCACACATGTAATGAAATCATCAGTCTGACGTCATATTAAAGATCAGTGCATGAGGAGTGTTATTGAGCCTCACCATCGGCCCCGGGGGTCCTGTTTGACCTGGGGGTCCATTCAGCCCTTGTTCTCCCTACAGCAGAGAATGTGATATTCATCTTTATTAAACCAACATTCACAGGCAAGGATCGCAGAACGGACCAAAAGAAAGGTGGGGGGGGGGATTGGTGATTGTTATAAATGACTTGTTTTGTCCAGAGTTTTTGAACAAATCTCTTGAATGAATGATTCAGACATCAAATACATTTTAACAGTCACTAGTCGCCACCTACTGGCACAATGTTACACATACAATCTTTATTTGAAGCGTATCGTTAATTCCAAAAGTTTATTACTCAATTTGATGGTCTATATCTGGACTATAAACTTTTATCCCAATACTTTCGTTATTATTTCATGTTTGGGTAACACTTTATTTTGATAGTCCACTTTAGACATTCTACTAACTATAAGTAACTTTGCAACTACATGTCAACTAGCAGTCATTAGAGTATTAGTAGACTGTCTGCTTAATATCTTCTAACACTTTATTTTGATGGGTCCACAACATACAACACACTGACTATGATAAACTTTGCAAGTATATGTCAACTTATTCTACTAACCCTAAACCTAACCTAACAGTCTACTCTGAGAGTTAGTTGACGTGTAGTTGCAAAGCTACTTATAGTTAGTAGAATGCTTAAAGTGGACTATCAAAATAAAGTGTAACCCATGTTTGCAACACAAAAATGTAACCTACTGTGTAGAGTGTTTGTAAAGCTGTTTCAAACATAAAGCTTACATGATGAGCGGTGCTCTCAAAGGTTTAACAGGCATAACAGAATCATCGTCATGTAGGAATAAGATTGTGTGTGTTTGAGTCCAGATCGAGATCTTTTAATGATTAATAGTGCATACATATGAGCCTATAGCCTATGTATTTTTGTATGCCATATTTGTACAAGACCTCAAAAGTAACCCGGGCCCGCGACCCATGTTCACAGGTATCTAAGAGGAGACCTCAGCTCCAGGCCAGCAGGGGGCGTCAGCCAGTGTCTGATTCAGCTGAGCACACCGCTTCAAATTTCATGCACGGATGAATGAACAATAAGACCTTAAACATGCATTTGGAAAACAGGGTCAATTTCCATTTCATGCGGACACTAAGGATATTAATGGGTGATGAGGCTGTATGTAAACTCGCGAGTCAAGGGCTCATGTTCATTTGTTCAGATGAGTCACATGGGTTTGAGCAGAGAAAAAGCATTAACAATTAGAGGAACGGAGCTCACCGCTGGTCCAGGGATTCCTGGAAGCCCCTGAAGTCCTGCTTTCCCTGGGTTCCCCTGACCGCCCACCGGCCCCTGCTTTCCCATGATGCCTTCGTATCCTGGAGCTCCCTGAACACAGACCCAGAGGCAGCATAATGAATTCGAATGACAACCAACGATTAGTTCACTAGGACATCCTTTCAAATCTCATTCAGGAGTTTGCAGGAACCGAGCTTTCGCTCCTATGATGCTGCACTCATGCCACAACATAACTTATCCAGTGTGACAGAAAATGAATAAAGACTCAGCGAGTCTACTGAATGTCTCACCTTGTCTCCTTTTAGCCCTGGCCGCCCCTCTTTTCCAGGAGGACCCAAGTGACCCTAAACGCAAACCCGGAGAGACAAAAGCACATAGAAGCTCCACACGTACACATACAAAGTTGAATCATGTTGTACCTAACCTGATTCCTCACAAACACACACTCACCCTGCGTCCTGGTCTTCCTGGTGGTCCTGGTTCTCCAGAGGGTCCTGGAGGGCCCTAATCACCAGAGTAATGAGAAGGAGAGGGCCGAAACATGATGAGAGATCATCATCTCAACACCACTGATGTCTCAACTACACCTGCCTCTACACATGCCACAACACTATCACTGCCCTACACAGATCCAGAGCCATCAGGAGCCTCGTACAGAAGAACATGATCTTACATGAATGACATAAACATAAGAGAGACTCACAATTTTGCCTGGATCGCCATTTTCTCCTTTAGATCCAGGACTCCCATCGATTCCCTGAGAGAACAGACGAGATCTTTCACCATCAGCAAGTCACTTAACAAACTGACATCAGTGAAGATACTCACGTTAACACCTGGCTCTCCAGGAGCGCCCATATCTCCAGGAAAACCAATAGGACCCTGTAGAGGGAGATAGACAGAGGATAAGTCAGCTAACACACTAGATAATTACAGAGGTCACACACACACATACTGACCGCATTCCCCTTCGCTCCGTCTTCTCCAGATGCTCCTCTGGCTCCTGGTGAACCTGCAGCTCCGGGTGGTCCTGTGTCTCCTTTCTCACCCTGCTCACCTTTCTCGCCCTGAAAACACACACACACACACACACACACACACAGAGGTGTCAAGTGTTGCTGTGGTAGTAAAGAAAGTGTTGCTGTGGACTAAAGATCAGAGAAGGAGAGATAGACTCACTGCACTGCCAGGAACACCAACAGGTCCAGGATCACCAGACTCTCCATCTTCACCCTGTCAATCATAATCAGATATAACATGATGCATGTGTTTCATCAGATCATGTGATCACCAGCAGGAACATCTGGATGATTTACCTTCTCACCAACTCCACCAGGCTGACCGCGTACTCCAGGACGGCCAGGAGGACCCTGAAAGACAAATACGTTTTAGAAAATGTTTAATAAATAAATGTGAAAAAAAAAACATTTTAGAACTAGTTTAGGAAATGATAGGGGTGAGTGTTTTTACCTGTCCACCAGAGGGTCCCTGAGCTCCTCTGGGCCCAAACTGACCAGGAGGACCCTGAAAACACACAAACACACACCACACACATTGAATTTACATACAGATCAATAAACATGATCATGAATGACAGATGACTTGATGAGCTCACCAGTAGACCAGAGTTCCCGCTCTCTCCTTTCTCTCCTGGAGGACCGGGCATCCCCTACACACACACACACACACACACACACACACACACACATATCTGCATTATATGACGGGCCTCTGTCACACTGACATCTGCAGCTCATGTTTTCTCATCGAAATAGAGGAGATATGGTTGATGATTAGGTACCTGTAGCCCAATGGGGCCCCTGGAGCCCTTGAATCCTCTGGGGCCCTCGTCTCCCTTCTGTCCGTACATGCCCTGCTGTCCTGGAGGACCAGGCTCACCGTCCACACCCTGACACACACACACATTCAATCACACACACACTCTCTTCACACAGCGAAAACATGAAGATGCTGTTGCTCCTCAAACACTCACCGGTGCTCCCGGCTGCCCCTCTGGCCCCTGAGTGCCGACTGGTCCTGGAGGCCCCTGAGAGCAGATTTAAATCATTGGTAACACTGTGACGTGTGAATGTGATGTGTGTTTTATTTCCGTCACTCACTGATTCTCCTTTGTCTCCTTTGCTGCCTTTCTGCCCTGGAGCCCCAGTTTCTCCCTAACAAACACACACACACACAGACACACACAGAGGACTTTAACTATCAAGCAATAAATAAATGTTTTCATTTTCGTTATAAAATTGTGAGAAATGCTATTATTAGGGTGTTTCTAGGGAGTTAATATGCGGTTTCAGAGTGGTTATTAGCACTTTTGTTTTCTGGGTAGTTGCCAGAGTGTTCTGGGTTGTTTTTAGTTGTTGTTTAAGGCAAAAAGTCCTTTATAGTTGACAAACATCATCACTACTATTCACAGATGAACATATGCCCTCATCACCTTGTCTCCATCATCTCCTGAGGGTCCTGGAGGTCCAGCGGCTCCTGGTAATCCCACGGGCCCCTGGTCACCATCCTGTCCTGCGGGTCCGATCAGACCCTTATCTCCCTGAATACACAAACACACAGTTACACACACACTGGTCATTCAATGGTCATTCATTTATCTTCACATGTGGGGGTGTGTCTTACTGGCTCTCCTTTCTCTCCCATTGGTCCAGGGCCACCGATGGTTCCAGGTCGACCAGGCTGACCAATGGCACCAGCCAGTCCAGGGGGGCCCCGTTCACCTGTGGGCCCCTGGGAAGAAACACATATATTTGTGACATAATATGTTAATATACTTTCACATACATATAACAGAGCATGAAAAATCACTTTTCTAGGTCATAATTTCACCTCAAGACCGAAAATAAAACAACATGAAATTATATATACTGGACGTGCTTTTGTGAGATTACTGGAAAAGATTACGCACAGAAGGTCCAGAGGGCCCGATTGGCCCCGCCCCTCCCTTTAATCCAACTGGCCCCTACACAAGAGAACACAGGTCACATGACAACACTGGTCAATCAGAAAGCCCAACAGAGAACATTTAACAACCTAAAGAATCACTGGCAGCAATCCTAAATCAGCTGGATACAGTATTCTATAAATTACCATGGCACCCGGCGCTCCACGACTTCCACGGAAACCTTTCAGACCTGCTGGACCGCTCTTTCCTGAAGTACCTGGACCTCCAGGGTCGCCCTGATGACCAAACACACACATATCATAAGTTAGGTTTAGGGTTATTATAAGGAAGGTAGTTAAAAGTGGAAAGAGCGTTATGATTGGTGCCGATGGTTTTCCCACCTTTGCACCCTCCTTCCCAGCGGCTCCAGGTAAACCTTGCTCTCCAGCAGGTCCTGCGGTGCCCGGGTGTCCTCTCTCTCCCGCCGGTCCAGTTTCTCCTGTATTACCCTGCAACAAAATCACCACCAGTCAGAACAACAGCTGTGGCCTTTAGCTTGAACTAAAAGAGTGCAAAAACTTCAAAGACACTGGATCCACCCAGTCAATAAGACTGATTCCTGAAGCGATGAGCTCACCTGCGGCCCAACGACACCAGCTGGTCCTGGAGGACCCGTCTTGCCTTGGAAACCCTGTCAGGAATCAAATCATCAAACACCAGGTGAACAACAGACCATCAAAACACTACACAAACATAACATCACACAGGCTGAATACTCAGCAAACGGAAGCAAATAAAAACCATGTTTGTATTAACATGTATTGTATGTTTTCATTATTATTTTAGTGCACTGATGATTTTTGCATCACATCAGTATTAAAGGGTTCAATCATTCAGCAATCACATCCATTGTATAGTTTGTACAAGTCTGTGTGTAGATGTTCCCAGACTCACCGGCTCCCCCCGCTGGCCTGGATGACCCGGCAGGCCGTCCTTCCCAGCAGGCCCCTGCACACAGGAACGTGTTGAGAATGACATTACAATATGCTGATATGTGTTGTCTTATTATATGAGGTGAAGACGAGGGTCACTCACATTGGGTCCCTTGGGTCCCACCTCACCTACACGTCCTTGAGGCCCTTGTGGACCCTGCGGTATATGAACATGTGCATTAGTCACAAAAACTAACAACATTAAATCACATGATCAAATTACTTGATTAGTCACAAAATATGTATGAATCTAAAAATCCTCTCTCTAAATGTGTGTGTGTGTGTGATATTCTCTTACTCTCTCTCCTGTGGGCCCTGGGGGGCCGTCATGTCCTGAAGACCCCTAGAACAGAGACAGTTTGGCCCTTTACAGTTATTTCAACAATATGAACACTGTCCATTAGAATACACTCATAATCATAATTAATGACTTCAGCACTGCTGATGTAATACAGCTCATGCATTGTTTGTTTCCGTGTGTGTTGAAGGGCTGATATGACCTCTGACCTTGTCTCCTGATTTCCCAGTGGGTCCTTTTGCACCCCTGCCTCCTCGAGCACCCTGACAACACACATACACACACATTAATGATGTTGGATGTGACTCATGTGGGACGCTGACAATCATCAGTGTGGACAGAGACACTCTCATTGGGTCCCCTCTGACCGGCGGCCCCTGCAGGACCCGGTGGACCCTGAGAAACACATTATACTCACATGAGTGCACATGTATATACTTATGTTTGTGCTTTTAAGTGTCTTTATGACAGTTTGTCTCTTTTGAGTTGTGTAATCAAGCAGTGACCTTCTTCCCTTTTTCTCCTGGAACGCCGACAGGACCTGGAAAACCATCAGCACCCTGAGAGGAAACCACCACAAGACCAGCAGTTATTCTCCCATTCAACTGAAACATTCATCCATTCAACATCTGCTCGTGTTCCTCTCACCTTCAGGCCCTGACGGCCTGGGTAACCTGGCAAACCCGGAACACCCAGCTTTCCCTAAGAGGACAGGGACAGGAGGGATAAAATCAGAAGAAGGAGACAGAAAAGATTGATCACCAGAAAATGTGTGCAAAAAGGTTGTTTGATAAGATAATATATTTTCTACGGAGTATTATTGATGATGTTGTTGCAGACTATTTCACCTTTTCTCCAGCGATGCCTGCGGATCCAGGTTCACCCAAGGGACCACTCTGCCCTTTGGGCCCCTCAGGACCATCCTCACCGCGCATCCCTGAAGCACCCAAGTCTCCCTGACAGATACAGATGGGGTTAACAGTATGTTTTAGTCTGTGGGTGAGTTTGTGTGTTTCATAAGTGTTTGTGTTGTGTGTGTCTGCATGTTATTACAATGTCTCCTTTAGCTCCCATTTCTCCTTTGGCTCCTGGAAAACCATCTTCACCCTGAACACAACACACACATACATGCCAATCAATCAGCGTGATGAAAGGCATGAGTGCTCAATTCACATGCTTCAGAAACCTCTGAAAAACATCTGCACAACTAATCACATCTAGACATGTGATGATGTCATGATGTCTCAAAATGTCTGGAAATATAATATATGAAGATGTGCTGAAGTCTGGAGATGTTATGACATCTGGACCTGTGATTATTCTAGCAGATGTGATGATCTCACAATATTTGAGATATCAGAAGATGTGCTGGTGTCTAGGCATGTTATGTTATCTGGTGATATCTGCAGATGCACTAATGTTAGGGTTCCATGTCTGGAGATGTGATATCTGAAGATCTAATGGTGTCTGAGGATGTTATGATATCTGGACATGTCAATTATTGGAGCTATAATGAGTTCTCATACTGTATGGAAATCTAATGTTATGATATCCGGACATGTGATGACAGTTGGAGATGTCATGATATCTCACAATTATCTGGAAATGTGATATATGAAGATGTGCTGAAGTCTGGGTAGGTTTTGATATCTGTACATGTGTTGATCGTTGGAGATGTGGTGATGTTGTGATGTCTGGAAATATGATAACTGAAGATGTTATGAAATCTGAAGATGTTATGATAGTTGGAGATGTCATGATATCTCACATAGTCTGGAGATGTGATATCTGAAGATGTTTTGAGGTCTGGTGATGTTGTGGCATCTATGTTATGATATTTATTTATGTGATGTTATGTTGTGATTATCCTGATTATGTGATGATGTTGCAGAGGTGATGTCTCACAATATCTGGAGATGTGATATGTGAGGATGCGCTGAGTTCTGATGATGTTATGATATCTGGATATGTGATGATTCTTGGAGATGTGAAGATGTTGGAGATGTTATGATACCTCACAATGTCTGGAAATACGATAACTGACGATGTTATGATATCTTAACTTGTTATGATGTTGGAGATGTTATGATGTCTCGCAGAGTCTGGAGATGTGACATCTGAAGATGTGCTGAAGTTGGGGGTTGTTATGATATCTGGACATGTGCTGATTCTTAAAGATGTGATGATGTTGCAGATGTTATGTCTCATAAATATTTGGATGTGATATCAGAGGATGTGCTGAGGTCCGATGATGTTGGATGTAATGATTCTTGGAGATGTGATGAAGTCTCACAATGCATGGAGACGGAGGTGGTATTTCAAGATGTGCTGGTCTTTGAGGATGTTATGATATCTGGACATGTGGTGATCATTGGAGATATAGTGATGTTTGCAGATGTTAGACTGATCTTGGTTGAGAAGATCTCACCTTCTCTCCTTTACTGCCCTTCAGTCCTCTGAGCCCATCAGCACCCTAAAACACAGACACACACAGTCAATAAAACACACACACACACACACACACACACACACACACACACCCTCACACACACACCCTCACACACACACACACACACACACACA
The DNA here is from genome assembly GCF_001515605.1 of Sinocyclocheilus anshuiensis. NCBI lineage: Eukaryota > Metazoa > Chordata > Actinopteri > Cypriniformes > Cyprinidae > Sinocyclocheilus > Sinocyclocheilus anshuiensis. Next base: position 279,611 of record NW_015539869.1, read on the forward strand.
CACACACTCTCTCTAGGGTGTGATAGAGAGAGATCAGTACTTTGACTCCTCTGGGTCCAGGATATCCCACAGGCCCCTGAACACCTGCTGTACCCTACCGGAAGCACACACAATAACAATCAATGACATGAACACACGGACACTAATAAGATGACACCACACACTCGTTCGTGCATCTCACCGGCAGGCCTTTCTCTCCAGGCGACCCCTCTCGTCCTGGATGACCCTGTGTGCAGTGGCATCATGAGGAACAGCAGGGGCAGCACAGATCAACAACAGCATGAGTTCAACACTCACCGGTGGGCCGTCGATACCAGGTAAGCCCTTCATCCCCTTCTTCCCCTGAGGACCCTGAGCCAGAGAAAGACACCTGTTAAAGTCTGCTCCACCTGGAGATCTTTCAGACCAGGAACTGTTTGGAGAGGGTTCATCTAGCATATTTTCAGTAAGTTTGTCCCCAAAACCTGCTCACAGGAGTCAGTATTAGTACATAATTTTTAGTAATGGAGAGAGCGGCACCTTTTCTCCTGGTAATCCGATTGCTCCCTGAGGTCCGGGAAAACCCTGCAGAACAGAAGAAAGAGTGTCAGGAGTGTGTGGGCAGTGATGTAGAATCGGTGGGCGGGGCTAAACAGGCAGCGATTTAGAATTGGTGGGCAGGGCTAAACAGGCAGTGATGTACAATCGGTGGGCGGGGCTAAACAGGCAGTGATGTAGAATCGGTGGGCGGGGCTAAACAGGCAGCGATTTAGAAGCAGGTGTTGATCTTCTGCGGAGGCAGCGCTTAACCACACTAGTACATCATAGAGTGGCATATTCCACAACCTGTCAGATTGGCTTCAATATAAGCTGTTTTTAGACTAACGAGAAAGTTTTGAGTTCTGAAACTTACATAATGTTTTTATAGTACAATGACCTCTATGTCAAAAGATCAAGGGAATTTTGATTTCTCAGTTCATGACCCCTTCATGTGGCTCCAAAGTCACTCCTGCTGGTACGGTTAAGAATACGGCATAATCAGGAGACCTTCAACCTCATTCAGTAGCTGACTGAATGATGTAGTTATATAGTTCATATTATAGACAACTTCCTGGATTGATTAGGGCTGGGCGATGTACTGAACTTTTACAATACACTGTATACACTCAATGATTTAGCTGGTAATAGAACATTATGAATATAACGGTTTACTAATGACTGTTTGATGATTATTTAAATATACAAAAAAAGTATTAAAAATACTTAAAATCCTAACCGATTGTGAAATCTGGTTGCAGCACACACATAAGGAGAATCTTTCCAGATTATCTTCCCTCAAATCTTAAACATGCACACACTACAAGATTTGAAAATCGTGGTGCATCACACACTGCAAGATCTTATTAAGATTATCATGCCAGAGGGAGCGCCTCACGTGATCTGATATTTCAGTGATGTTTACATATGCTAGCTAGCATGCTAGCAGCTTTCTGCACTCACCCGGTACATTCAAAACTGAGGCAATTTCACCCCAGCGCTTCTCTTTCTCCTTACGTTTGTCGTACGTTTTCGACACATTATACAGACAGTCGTACAAAACGTCAAGAAGCAGTTTCCTCTGTCTCCAACAGACCCGTACAGCAGCTGTTTTGTGGTCGCGCATTGGCTATTGTGAAAGTACTGACGTAATCATATAGCTGTCAATCATCATCCCGATTTAAACCCTAAATATCAAACATGTTTGATATTAATCGGGGTGGCCCCGATTTGTGTGCGAACATATCGGGAAGTGCAACGTTCGATCTGTGAACGCCTCACATTACCAGATAATCTGCGCCGAACAGATTTTAGTAATGCCTCCGATTGTCGGGAGGGGAAAATCGGGGCTAAATTGGGCTAAAAATCCTGTAGTGTGAGCCAGGCTTTACAGGATATTTTTATAGTACAATGACCTCTTATGTGCCTCATGACCCATTCAAGACATCTCAGATCAGCAGAACTCACCATGTTTCCCTTTGAACCCTGAACTCCATCAACCCCACGAATACCCTGGCAAACACACACACACACACACACACACACATGATCCATATGACGCTTTGATGTGACCTGTAGTCTGAGGAGGTCAGTCATATCATATGAACACAATAATGAGACCCAAACACACAGAATGAGGAGTTTATCCACTCACCTGCTGTCCTGGAGGACCAAGAAGACCCCTCTGACCCGTCAACCCTGCCAGACCCTAACACACACACACACACACACACACACACACACACATCACTGAGGAATATCTGTTAACACACAATCAGTCCCTGACACACACGTCAGTGGATCAATGAAGATGATGAGCAATACGTCATACTACGAGCGACTACAGGAGTGAACACATACAGGCTCTCCTGGCTGACCTCTCGGCCCCGGCTGACCCTCTGAACCCTGGGAAGCAAACAAACATTCACTCTCAACCTGATCAAAGACAGACAGACAGAAGTTACAGAAGAATATAGAAGAAATGCTCACTGACTTTTTCTCCAGGGCCTCCTGGAGGACCGACTGGCCCCTTCTTCCCTTGATCTCCCTGCACACACACACACACACACACACACACACAGATAAATGTTTCTGATCTGAGGTTCACACTGAGGTTAATGAGTGTTAATGGAGAGTGTGTTACCCGGTGACCCTTGTTTCCAGGCAGACCCGGTAACCCATCAAACCCTCTGTCACCCTGAAAACAGCACACACAGAGCTCTTCATTTGTGTTGGACTAGAACTTCATGTTCCAATCACAGCATTTTACAAGTCTTCAGCAGAGAAACATTCGACTACTGCATGTATGAAATATCAATGAATACACACAGCAGACATATGAAACCAGACCCATGAGATTATATATTGTGCATCCTCTCATCTTCATCGACACATTCATCTCTGACACGTCCTGTTGTACTGATGGAGGTTCATTATGAGGGACAGCGTGTGATTGGTCAGATCATCGTATTCATGATCAAACTGAGATCAGATTCATTTCAAGAGCCAACAGTATAACTTACTTTAGTTCCAGTCTCTCCTGGTTCACCTCTGGCTCCGTCGATCCCTCCACGACCCTGAACACACACACACACACACACACACACACACACACACACACACACACACACAGGTGTGTTTCAGGTGTTCACACAGGTATCTGATGGTGTCTGTTGTGTTTAGTTGAAACTCACCCTCTTGCCTAGTTTTCCATTGAGTCCCGGAGCCCCCAGAAGCCCACGAGGACCCTAAAGACACACAATAATAATCAGAAATGTTTCTTGAGCAGCAAATCAGCATATTAGAATGATTTCTGAAGATCATGAGACACTGAAGACTGGAGGAATGATGCTGAAAATACAGCTGCGCATCACAGGAATAAATTACAGTTTAACACATACTCACATAGAAAACAGATATTTTACATTGTAATAATATTTTTACTGTAGTTTTGATCAAATAAATGCTGCCTTGGTGACTTCTTTCATTAAAAATCTTAATTATCCCACACTTCTGACTGGTATGCATGTGTATATGAGATGATCAGATGAGTGTCTCCTCTCGTACCGGAGGTCCTGTGAACCCATGATCACCCTTCAGACCCCGCGGGCCCGGAGATCCCTGACAAACACAAACACAAACACAAACACACACCAGTTCATATATAATCATTTATAACCAATAAACACATTAAACTGAAAGTGAACTCTCAGTCTGATGATTGGAGCTCAATCTGTTGCTCCTCTGTTGATTTGGTTTTTATTTTTGTTCCTTTGTTTTGTATAACTATCCAGATGAAGGTAAAGCTAAACGATGAAGCCTAAGACATGCAGCTCTTCCTCCAGAGATTCACTGATTAACACAGAGCACAAACACACAGGAGCACTAGAGGGCGCCACACACACGCTTACTCGTCTCGATGGAGTCCGTCCATAGACTTCTGCTGTTTTCATACACAGCCAGTTATAAATACTATAACTCTAACACTAAACCTTCTGCATTTTTACAATGTTTTGTCAGGTTTATGTCACTTCTAGGTACAAAATTGTCCCCAAAATACACACACACACACACTGTATGAAATACTAACATTTGTTCATTGTAATGTTGAAATAACAGGTTCTGCCGGTTGAAACGCACTCACCAGAGGTCCGGGGCGTCCGGTGAGTCCTAACGGTCCCGGCGGGCCTTTCAGAGAGAGCTGAGACACAAACATCAGCACTGAAGTGATGCAAACCTCATGTGTTGTCATAAATGGACTGTGTGTTAAAATCCTTATTTTATGCCCCTAAAATCATCTTCAGGACAGTGAGAGCAGAGTTAGAGTAGAGTCTGACCTTAGTGTGCTGCAGGATGGCTTGAGCTTGAGCTTCTTGAGCGGATATGACAGGACCGTGACGAGCGTCACCGCCAGACTGAAACTAACACACACACACACACAATACACAATCAATAATCATACACTAGTGTTCAAAAGTTTGGGGTCAATTAGACTTTTTCAAGTCTCTTCTCCTCTCCAAGGCAGCATTAATTTGATCAAAAGTGCAGTAAAAAAATCTGAAATATTTTTACAGTTTCGAACAGCTGTTTTCTATGTGAATATCTGTTAAACTGTCATTTATTTCTGTGATCAAATCTGTATTTTCAGCATCATTACTCCAGTCTTCAGTGTCACATGATCTTCAGAAATCATTCTAATATACTGATTTGCTGCTCAAGAAACATTTCTGATTATTATCAATGTTGAAAACAGTTGTGCTGCACAATATTTTTGTGGAAACTGTGATGCTGTTTATTTTTCAGGATTCACAGATGAATAGAAAGTTCAAAAGAAGAGTATTTATTTGGAATATAAATCTTTTGTAACATTATAAATGTATTTACTGTCACTTTTTATCAATTTAATGCATCCTTGCTGAATAAAAGTATTAACTTCTTTCAAAAACAGTTCTTTCTGACCCAAAACTTTTGAACGGTCAGCAAACATCAAAACAAACGTCTCTGTAAGTTCGTGTGTATATTGATTAACACACACCGGTAACATCAGCAAGTTCCCTGGAGGTCCAGGAATCCCATCAGCCCCTGCAAGTCCTTGTCGGCCCTCTGGGCCCTAATGAGAAAGAGAGAGACAGATGAGTGTGTAATATCAGTCTTGAGCCTGACGATCATGACGAGTGTGTGTGTGTGTGTGTGTGTGTGTGTGTGTGTGTCTCACCAGGCCTCCTGGATCTCCGATCGGCCCCGGGGATCCCATAGGGCCGTGTTCACCTGGTGGCCCCTGTGTGAAACAGCAGAAACACACGTTTGTCTCTGACACACACACATAAACACAGAGAGTCACAGAGTTGTCATGAGAGGTTACCTCAGCACCAGGCAGGCCTGGGGGTCCCATGAACAGCGTCCCCTCTCCCAGCAGCGCCGGCTCGCCCTTCTGCCCCTTCTCTGGACCGAGAGCCTGCGAGAAGACCACAGATGCGTGAGACACACCAGCAGGAGACACTCAGACAGAGACAGACAGCTGAGACACACCTGACCGCTGAAGAACTGCTCCTGTCTCTCCGCAGGACGATACTCATAGTCCTCATACTCCTGATACTCAGTGTACTCCTTAAAATACTCCGTCTCGTTCTCAGCGTCCTCGTACTCCA
>NW_015539869.1:285324-298197 GCF_001515605.1 Sinocyclocheilus anshuiensis
ACAGACACAGACACACACACACACACACACACACACACACACACACACGCACGCAGACACGCACACACACACGCACACACACACACAAACACACACACATACACGCACGCAGACACGCACACACACACACACACACACACACACACACACACATACACACACACACACAGACACACAAACACACACACACACACGGTTATTATAGTCAGCTAAAGTTAAAACCATAAAAAAACTTACTTGAAATAATGTAAAATATTTCTCATTTTCATTTAATTACTAAAGTAGCTAAAACTAAACCTGAAATTAAAATGATTACAAAATACATAAACATATTTGAAGAGTTTATTTGCAAAAACAGATAACTCCGTTTTTATTAATTTTCATAAATCATGTTTGTTTAATGTGTTATCATGTTTTTATTGTGTGAGTTAGCTGCATTTTTAGTTATTATTATTTAATAAAAACAACCCAACTGCAGTTTGATTGATATTAGGATAAAAAACATGATTTTAAGTTATCTGTTTTTGCAAATGAACTCTTCATTTATATTTAAAAAAACTAAAATGTAAACAAAATATAAAAATAAAAACTAATTCTAAATATTTATAAAACCTATAATAGTATCTCAAAGTTACTAAAATAACACTGTTTCTCACTGACCGTCTGAAAATTACATTACATTTTTGATTAACTATATTTCTGAAAAATGCTGTCTTACCAGTATTTACACTAAAATGATAATTAACTGGCTATTTAGCTTATATGAGCTTGATTGATTGGCTTGTTAATTACATCAGGGTACAGAAATAATACAATTGTACTTTTTAAATGAATGAGGAAAGATTTAGGTCATGATTCATATTTTTAAGTCTACATGAATTGTAATAGAGTAACCAGTATTTTTTTTTACCTTGTAAAAGTAATAGAGTAAAACTGCAAGCATTCAGTTTTAACAAAGCTCAAGTACAAATTCCAGCAAATAACACTTAAGTATAGTAATGAAGTATTGTAACTCAAACACATGGGTCAAAGACATGTAAATGTCCGAATAAAATGTCAAAATGTGGGTGAAATAATGTTCCATTGTCATTCTGTGTAACACTTATATTTATGCAAAAACTGAAACAGCATACTTATTCTGACCTGTGCATATTAAAATATATATAAGTGAGCATACTCAACTTTATTGCATTTTAAATGAGTAAAAAAGAATTTGCTGACAAATGGCCAAAATAGGATAGTAGCAAAGTTTAAAAATGTAAAATTACAAGTAACTAGTATTTGGGGTAAAACTAATTAGTCTTTTAATATGTCATAAATTGATTATTGTGATAAACATGCCTAACAAATGACACTGAATTACATTTTAGTATGTGTTTTCTGTAAATCATGGTAAAAATGTATGATGTCACGCCCATGGACTGTTTTGTGTTTGTTTTTCCTCCCCCACGTGCTCCATGTTCTCCCTGTGACCTAGTTTCTCCCTCATGTTGATTGTGTTCAGTGATTTCAGGTGTGTTCCATTGATTTCCTTGTTTAGTTCCTAGTTCTTAAGCCCTGTGTTTTCCTGTGTTCTGCGTCCAGTGTTAAACATCCTTAGGTTCCTGTGCTACGTGTGTGTTAATGAAGTCTGTGATTTCTGTATTCTGCGATGTCTCCTCGCTCCTTCGCTCCTCGTCTCTGACACAGTAGCAGCAGCATCGTGACATATGACTATTTTTTTGCGCATAATTTTTTTTTTATTAAACAGGACACTTTCTAATGTATTGAAAAACAACAACAATTCAAAGCTGTATTACACTCATTGTTTTGATGCTTGCAAACCCTTTTTCGTCTCTGAGTCACACACTCTCACCTCGTACTCGGTGGCGTTGTCTCCCGCAGTCGACACAGACAGGTCACTGTAAAGGTCATTGTAAAGGTCATCGTCAAACTCCTCTTCGATTGGTTTCCTTGGCGGCTTCTTGACCTGCAACAGACACCACACACCACAGAAACTTCTTTTCCATTCATTTTACCCACAGGGATTTTAAAAAGTCATAATTAACGAGTTTTAATCCATGAACCAAACCAACTAGCCACGAGGAGAATCACAACATTACAAACTCTGATTGCGAGCAAAAAAGTGTAAGAAAATCAGGAGAAAAGACAAAGACACAAGACTGTGAACTTAATGCCTTTAGTGAACGAAAGAACTACAATCCCATGCAGCTTTGTGAAGGACATTTATGTATGTTTGGTGAAGATTTCTCAATCACTGTTGAAATAATGCAGGCTTATGGCTTTAACAAAAGCATAAATCACTGATTAATAACCTTGTCGCTCACAGCAGGTCTGCCTTTGAAGGTTTATGAGTTATTAAAAATCAGTTCCTCTATGGAGAAAATAAGAAAGAGAGATGGTGTTTGTGCAGCTGAGTAACGGCTGTAAATCAGACACACAGCAGCTGAAGAGTGTGATAGAAACACTGGCAGGAGTCCTCAACAACATGTTTAACACTGTACTCACGACCGAGCCAAAGAACAGACATCAATATTAATGACAGAGATGTTTGAGGTGTTTTATATTCATTATCAATGCAGAAATACTGATGTGAATATGAATGAACTGTGCATGTTAATGAGCTCCTCCCGTGGGCGGGGTTACCTCCACGGGGTCCAGCGATAGGCTGTTGTAGGTGAGGGCGGAGTCACAGTCAGGAATGTGGGTGTGGCAGTAATCAGCAGCAGCTCTGGGGTCTGGAGCGATTAACAGCTGCTGGATCTCACCCTGAAACACACACACAAACATCAACACACACACACACACACACACTCTCTCTCACCAACACACACACACACACACACACTCTCTCTCACCAACACACACACACACACACACACTCTCTCTCACCAACACACACACACACACACACACTCTCTCTCACCAACACACACACACACACACACACTCTCTCTCACCAACACACACACACACACACACACTAACACCTACACACACACACACACACACACATACACACACACACTCACCTCAAACACTTCTTCATCCAGGAGTCTCGTCCCGAACACCGTCACTCCGTCCGTGCTGACCTTAGGCTCCAGGCCTCTGGGGAGGTCAAGGGTCGCCACTTTCTGACAGTCCAGGTACAGCGTGACCTTTTGACCTTCCACGCTGTAGGCCACTCTGTGCCACCTGTAGGGTCAGAGGTCACAGTGAGTCTGAGCGTAATCTCAGATCTCATCCATCAGCACACGTCCGGAGCGAGAGATGAACGTTCAGAGCGAAACCAGCGAACACCTGCAGGCTGACTGATGAGCTTCGAAGGGTTAAATCAGGCAAAAATGTGACTAGTGCTACATATTTCAAGTCTTCTGAAGTCACACGATAATTTGTGCGGTTTGTGAACAGACTCAAACTGATTCAGTCACGACCTTCTGCTCCAATGAACTGAACTCAAAAACCAGTTCAGTTCATGCATGAATCAAACAGTTCATTCAGACTCTGACTCACAAGAACAAATCAATTCATGAATCAGACACTGACTGACTGAGTTTCATCAAACCGAACCAAAACTGAACTGAACTACTTCAACTATTGCAGAGCTGCTATAGAGCTGAAATTGAATTGGTTTCATAATTGATGAACTTTACACACATTAACACTGATATCTTCCTGTGAAGCTGCTTCCACACAATCTGTACTGATTTAAAGCACTAGAAATAAATGTGACTTGACTTGAGAGGTTTTACTGTCTGAGTTTGGGTTTGTTCCTCACACAAAGCATCGTTTGACTTCAGAAGAGTCATACTGACCACCTTTATGAAGCTTTTATGTCATGAACAGCCTCAGTCCTCATTCACTTTCATTATGAGCAAAAGAATGCCACAGATTGTCTTCAGAAACTCTCCTTGTGTGTTTTACAGAAAAAAGAAAGTCAAATGACGAGTGTTTGGATTAATTATTCTCTTCATATAACTTAAGAATATAAATATATCTGCAGTGTGTCCTGCTTTAACTGACTGTAGCTTCGGAAATTCACTGAATCACATGTAGAACTGAAATGATTCGGTTTCTGTCAGGAGAAAAACAAGTTCAGTTTTGCTGAATAATGAATGCGCATTAGGGTTGTGTCACTCACTTGCCGTCGGCGAGGTTGACCTTCTTGAAGATGGGGTAGAGGTCAGGGGTCGGCTGTCCGTGGTGGTCCTCGTAGAGGAAGACGGGCGAGCGTCCGAGCTCCAGGCCCAGCTGCTGCACTCCCTCGCTGTCATACACCGACAGCAGAAAACACTGAGCGCCGCGCCGCGCTCGAACCGTCACCAGCACCGAGAAGTCCTCCGGGAACGCCGAGTCTGAAACACACAAACACACTGAGAATCTCTGAAACACACAAACACACTGAGAATCTCTGAAACACTCCGTTTAAGTGTTTTTGAAAGAGGTCAAAAATACAGTAAAAAACGATGTAAAACAACTGTTTTCTATGTGAATATCTGTTAAACTGTAATGTATTCCTGTGATGCGCAGCTGTATTTTCAGCATCATTACTCCAGTCTTCAGTGTCACATGATCTTCAGAAATCATTCTAATATGCTGATTTGCTGCTCAACAAACATTTCTGATTATTATCAATGTTGAAAACAGTTGTGCTGCACAAAAGTTTTGTGGAAACCGTGATACATTTTATTTTTCAGGATTCACAGATGAACAGAAAGTTCAAAAGAACAGCATTTATTTGAAACAGAAATCTTTTGTAACATTATAAATGTATTTACTGTCACTTTTGATCAATTTAATGCATCTTTAATTATTAAAAGTATTAATTGTATTAATCAACTAAAATGTATTAATAATTTTCTTTCTTAATAATTCCAAACTATAACATTATCTGCATATAAAAAAAGGAGAGGTCTACGAGATCTCTCTGTTTACAGTAAGTGTGTGTGTGTGTGTGTGTAGCAACTTAACCATATTTTGGGGACAAATTTGTACCCAAAAGTGAGCTAAACCTGACAAAATCTCCAAAAACCTCCTTTTGAGGACATCCTCATTTGTAAAACTGGTATAAAAGTAAACATATTTTTTTCAATGGTAAAAATGCAGAAAGTTTCCTGTGAGGGGTAGGGTTAGGGTGTGGGTTAAGATTAGCTTATAAAATATATAACTATCTGTATATAAAAACAATATAAGTCTATGTAATGTTCCCATTTAGATCATTTAGACGTGTTTGTGTGTTGGTCGGAACACTAACTTGGATTTTCTTCTCAATCTTATAAGCGAGATCCGCCTCCTCTGAGCCCTGCCTACTCGTGCACAGCCCCGCCTCCAATGACACGCCCTCCATGGAATCTGATAGGTCCAGAATCTTCATTTAAAACACAAGAAACACACACACATCTCTCATCTCTAAGCTGAAAAACTTAACTCATTTGGAAAGACTTTCACAACAAGCTACAGATCAAAGACACAACAGCAGCTGCAGGGGAGTGTGTGTGTGTGTGTGTGTGGGGGTCTGGGAGCCACATGTGAATGACGACACAAGGGTGAATTAAAAAACGCAGTCCAGACTTCCAGACATTTTATATTTGTGTTTTTATGAAGGGCACACACACACACACACACACACACACACACACACGTGTAACCCAGTAAACTGCAGAGACACATCACAGCATCACAGACGGATGTGAGACAGGTGTTATTAAGGGTGTGTGTCCGCTGACACCCCTGACCTTCACCTTTGACCTTTGGCTTTCATTCCTGATTCACTTTCAGACTTTCACACACACACACACACACACACACACACACACACACGTGTAACCCAGTAAACTGCAGAGACACATCACAGCATCACAGACGGATGTGAGACAGGTGTTATTAAGGGTGTGTGTCCGCTGACACCCCTGACCTTCACCTTTGACCTTTGGCTTTCATTCCTGATTCACTTTCAGACTTTCTGTGTTCCAGAGCTAAAGTTATTTCACACTTCTGCACTCTTCAGTGCTCTTAATGAACAGAACAAAGACAGAAGATCCTTTACAGAAGAGTTCAATCTTTCCTGGAGCTTGACAGTTGAAGAAGATTCTCCACAAATGTTGCACAGAAGACAGTCATGTACATCATTTCTAATCACACAAGGGTGAATCACACAAAAAGTAACTAATTACGTTAGTTACTTGTGATGGAAATGTGTTATGTTACTTTTGAGGTGCTTTTGCATTACTTTTTCTGGGCTGGGCTTGCTTGTTTGTTTTAATATAAAAAAGTTATATTTTTGGCAAATGTAAAAGCCCTTTCACACCAAAAGTGAAATGGATAAGCCTCAGGCTGAAGAAAATGTAAAATCACATCTGTACAGTAGAGGGCGCAGCTCAAACAAACCTTCAGCTGTGCTGCCGTTCTGGATTGCATGAAGAATACAGAGCAGCAATAAAAAAGGAAACAGAAATGTTACGTTTATCTAAAGTAATTTTTACGTATTAGTGTGGTTAAATTGGATCATCAAAGGTCAGCAGCAAAGACATAGGTTAATAAAATAGGATATTTGTGTTATTTAACATATTCAATTATTGCATGTTTGCGTCATATTCTGAGTTTGCAGTTCACAGTTTTTATTGATTTTGAGGAATACTGAATCTGTTCATATTTAGTCTCGATCTACAGTAAGATCATGTTCACACACAACGCTCTGCACTTACTTAGTACAACTGCAATCACACTGGAGTTTCACTGCGGTTCATTTCCGTAAGTGTATTGTCATCTCTGGCTGAACTTTCGCAAAGAGGTCATGGCTTTAATCCACACTGATCCTCAGCACTGACCTTCAAAGATCTGCAAGAGGTCAAGAGCTCAGGAAACTGTAAAGGGTTCGGGGTGAAAGGTCAAGGCAGGGACTTGCGGATCTTGGCCAGATGAGAGTTCAGACACTTGCTCAAACACTCAATCCGTGAGGAAAACTACAAACCTCCACCTCAGCTGAAAAGACGTCCTGACAAACATGCCAAAGCTTGTGCATCAAACCAGCAGCCGTCTGAACAACGATGACAATGTGCATCTGGGTCAGAGATGAAACATCAGCAGTGAGCTGTGCTTCAGAGAGAGATTGGTCTAGTTTCTCTCTTCAGAAGAACGTCTACTGTGTGAACCCAGCACTGATCTGAAGAACCTAATGAAAACATAACTATTCTCCAAAAGAACAGCAACACTACAGACAAAAAATGTTTTGATATAAGTGCTCTTCACTGAAACTGTAGCTCAAGACGGAAGCCTTTCTGATTTTTAATTAATGCTTTGAATGAGTTAGTGGTTCAGTAGGATAATAAATATACTTAACTATTTTAAAGGGATAGTTCATTCTCAAAATGATCATTCTGTCATCATTTCATCCTCATGTTGTCCCAAACCCGTATGACTTTCTTTCTTCTGAGGAGCACAAAAGATGACATTCTGAAAAACGCTGAGGAACCAAACAACATCGGACTCCATTATATGGGCAAAAAAACACTGAGACATTTCTCAGAATATCATCTTTTGTGCTCCACAGTAGACAGTAGGGCTGCACGATTATGACAAAAAAAATCATAATTGTCGATTATTCCTTTGAAATTGTAATTGCGATTATTAATTTACGATTAAATGAATGATGTTTACACCTTTGTTTGAAGCAACTGCATGCCATATTTTTATATGAAAATAAACAAGCTGAAAACACTAACTTTTAGTGCTTTTCTATAGTATTAAGCCTCAAATGTCAACTATACACCGGATTGGTTTCTCTTTAAATAAAAAGGTAAAAATTTGCATGGTATTAAAATGTTATACTGAAACTAAAATTAAAACAATGGAAAAACCCTTAAGATAACATGTAGAAAGAAAAAAACGCATCTTAAGCATGCAGAATAACATAAGTGGACTTTGAACGATTAATTGCTGCTTTGAACGATTATGTAATTGTGGCATCCGTAATTGTAATTGCGATTAGAAATTCGATTAATTGTGCAGCCCTAGTAGACAGTCATTCAGATTTGCAATGCCATGAGGGTGAGTAAATGATGGTTGTAAGTTACATTCTCCTATATGATGTGGCATGACATAAACCATTCTTGTTTATTAAGAGATGTCAAATGACTAGATCAGAAAGAAGTCATAACCACAGCAGTGATATAACATCTGAGGAGCATGAGTCTGTCTGTGTTCTGGTTCAGGTCAGGTGAAGATGATTCACAACTACACCATCTGGAGCCAAAAACCTCCTTCAAAAGTCTCCTGCAGACGCCACACACAGATATTACATGACGTTCAGCACAAAACAGTCATGCAATGCTCATAAACCCCTCTACCTGAACACCGGGTGAGACTCTACTGAACAACAGATCAAACTAACTCATGACTGATGGCCTCTCCACGACCAAACGCTCCTTCAGCTCCATAATCAAACATCATTAAAGACAAAACTCATCCAGTCACACTTCAGGTCACTTTTGCTGTGACTGTTTATGTTAAACTGTTGTTAGCTCAGCGTTATGCATGTAGCATGTCATTGTTATGCATGAGTAATAACAGATTATCTTATAAGTTGTCAGCATATTTTTTTAATGTAGTTTTCAGCATCTCAACCTTAATAAAGAAACATTAAAAATTAAAGTCAAACAAAACTTTTAGTTTCACTGTGATATTTATCTCCATTTCGCAATCTTAGTTGTCCAGACAGTGATTTATTTTTTTCTATAGTACTAAAATATTGAAATGCTTAGCATAAAAGGTGCACTAATAAATGAAGCTCGGAGTCGGACCCGGAGTAATTTGATATGTTGCATCTTAACAAGCGTACAGAGGAACCGAGTTGGTTGTGATTGTGACACCATCACACGGATAAATCTGCTGGCGTGCTCAGACACAGTTTCAGTGCTCAAAACTCTTCATCTGCGCACAGAAAGCCAGGTTTAACACGGTCACTGCTGCTCCTCTGTCTCCAGACTCAAACATCCACATCTCCTCAGATTCCTGCTGCATTTGTGCAGCACACGGAGCAGCAGAAAGCGTTTATCTGCAGCGCGCTGGAACGCCGGACAGCTTCAGACGTGTCGGGAATGTGTGGAAAAAGCCTTGCTCTCATTTCTCTTCTGAACGGCTTTCAGTGGATTACTACCCACCTGATGCCCCTGAGTAACTTCAGCTGAGATCTGAGCCCGCTGCATGTGCTTCTGACGATCTGAACACCACAGGCCCTCATGGAGCTCGGGTTCATCAGAGAAAACGCCTTCACAGAAATAACACGCTCTCACTGCACTGTAACGCTCAATAAAGCAAGCTATATTAGCATTTCTGTGAAGATGCATGACTTCACAAAGATAGAAAGCAGGCGTGAAAGGAGCCAGACAGAGACAGTGAATGAGAAACAGCTGCTGGAGCGAGATCAGATCCAGAAAACCAGCAGAGAACAAGAGCCGCTGTCTCTAGACCGCTAGGCTTACAAAACCACTGCCGTCAGACCGGCCTACTCTCTGAAGAACCGTTTATATGAATGAAGCAATCTTTCAGGCTTGATGAATTGAATGAACTGTTTGCAACTTGATGCATTCAGATTTATATGTTCTCTAAATCATGTCTTAATAATTGTACTAAGTAACACTACTTTGTTTGGTAAGTTTGAATTGATTCATTCACTAAATGCAAATAGCCCCATTCAGCCAATAAATCTGTGTAAGAGAACAACAGATTCTTATTATTGTTTCGATAGCTGTACATATAGTAAAGGACACTTCATTTGTTACATGAACTGTGCTATCTTTTGTTTGTTTTAGAAGCAGTTCAAGTAGCCGCATAATTTATTCATGCTGCAATGCATGCTGGGAACTCTCAAAGCATTTCAGCAATATGAAATTCTTCGTTCAGACAACTCTGTTTGACTAGTTGGGACAACGTTTGAGTGAATTCAATTGGTCTGACATGTATGGAAGCCCGTTTCTGCCCAGCACCTCTTTTTACTTTGAGATTGTTCTGGGGTTAAATACAGACTGAAAATCATAAGATCTAGTTTAATAGCTATGCTACTGTTTTTGAAATCAGATCTTTGCATAACTATGATACGAAACACTGGCATCTAACAATTCCTAAGGGAAAAAAATTAATTTGAAAAATAAAGCTTTTTACACAAACCCAAATAGTAAATAAAATAGTTACTGAATAAGCATGTGTCCTATTCTGTCTTAAACATTGGTGTTTCATATTTTTACAGCAGTCAATGCAATTTATGAAAGAAATCAATCAAATCTGTATATGTGTGAAAATATTCAGATGTAACCCTCTTTGTAATTGTTAACATTTTCATAAGTAACTGTAATTTAATACAATTACATTCTCAGTAACTGTAACTGATTAAAATTACATTTATTTTGGGTAACACTTTATTTTAAGGCATCCTTGTTACACGTTACTTACTATTATAATAACAATAAATTATGCATAATAAAGCAACAATTTAATTACGTAATGTAGTTACATGTAATAGTTACTCCCCATCACTGACCATACTATCTATCTATCTATCTATCTATCAGAACATCGACAAAATATGATAGCGAGTAAGTTTATTAATTATCACCTCATAATGTCTTTACTTATGACAATCTTGTGATGTCGCGAGTTGAGCACAGACAGAGTGTTGGGAAGGTTACTCTGGAAATGTAATAGGTTACTGATTACAAGTTACCCTCTTTAAAATGCAATGAGTAGTGTCATTATTTTAATTACTTTATTAAAGTAATGTAACTGATTACATTTGATAACTCTTTGATTACTTTTCTAAATTTAAATTTCTATATTTTTCTAAACTGTTAATCATTCTCAGACGTAAAGCAGGCAGGGTTTAACTTACAGTAATACTCAACACTGATTACTGTCAGACTTTCACAATCCTTCGTCACTCGAGTTAAGATTATAATAATTTAATTATTATAAATCAGACTTCAGCACCTCTTTTTACTTTGAGATTGTTCTGGGGTTAAATACAGATTTAAAATCATAAGATCTAGTTTAATAGCTATGCTACTGTTTTTGAAATCAGATCTTTGCATAACTATGATAGGAAACACTGGCATCTAACAATTCCTAAGGAAAAAAATGTTAATTTAAAAAATAAAGCTTTTTACACAAACCCAAATAGTAAATAAAACAGTTACCGAATAAGCATGTGTTCTATTCTGTCTTAAACATAGGTGTTTTTACAGCAGTCAATGCAATTTAGGAAAGAAATCAATCAAATCTGTATATGTGTGAAAATATTCAGATGTAACCCCCTTTGTAATCGTTAACATTTTCATAAGTAACTGTAAATTAGTTACACATTTTTTTCTCAGTAACTGTAAGATTACAGTTACATGTATTTTGTAATGTAATTACGTAATTCCGTTACATGTAACTAGTTACTCCCCATCACTGACCATACTATCTATCTATCTATCTATCTATCTATCTATCTATCAGAACATCGACACAATATGATAGCGAGTAAGTTTATTAATTATCACCTCATAATGTCTTTACTTATGACAATCTTGTGATGTCGCGAGTTGAGCACAGACAGAGCCTCTCAAATCACGGACAGAATCTCTTCAGATTTCAGTGAATAAGGTTAATGATGCTGCTGACAATAGAAGATCAGATCGGATTAATTAGAGACAGAATAAATCCCTCAGATGTGAGTGGGATCCTATAATGACTGCAGACAGAGACGCACACACGTGTGTGTGTGTGTGTGTGCACTGAGCTGGCCTCTATCCCTGCTTAGCATAACCCCCTGTAACACATGTCAGAGGCAAAACCCAGTGAGCTAAACACTCTTAAAAAGTTCCATGAGGAACCTTTAACATCCACGGAATCTTTCCATTGCACAAAAGGTTCTTTACAGTGGAAAAAAAGTTCTTTAGATGATGTTATTCACAGGAATAATAAATTATTCTTGTAAGAACTGTTCACTGAAAGGTTCTTTGGGGAACCAAAATGGCTTTTCTGTGGCATCACATGTTCATACTTGTTCATATTCCCGATGGATGCAGGACATGGGTGCAGTTGGCGGCTTCTGGGAGGTTCATTCTTTTAGACGGTTTAGGTCTTCTTACCTCTGAGGGGTCTGGCCCGTCATGATCTGAGGATCATAGACAGGGCTAGTGAGCCAGCACTCTCCTGCACTCAGCTCCTGAAAGGGGGATGATACCTTCAGAGTGTTTCTCAGTAAGGTTGGGCGGCCTCCCCTGATTTCCAAGCAGGCAGTCACCCTGAATCCCACATGATAAGTATGGGTTTTTCTCCTCCTTGTTGGGTTTTTTTTTCAAGTGGATGGCCCATTGCTTTTGGAGCATAGTTGTTTGAGGACAGCTGTATTCCTAGCTTGATTTCGGGGAATGTCCCTTACTGTGTTAAGCCGGATGGGTTGAGGAGTGGGCTGCTTCCCCAGGTCTCAGGGTATTTTTAAGTGAGCTGTCCCTCTGAATCCCACATATTAAGTTTGGTCTGAGTAGACTGTTCCCCCACCTCAGGGCTTTTAAATGGACAGCCCCTGCTCAATGTGACAGCCCCAGCCTGGCTTCTATGACTAGGTTGGGTTCCTCCCCAGTAGGTGCTCACATCTCTTCCATCTTTATTTGACCCTCAAACTCTAGCACTGTCTATTCTAATTCTTTTCTTAAAAAAACTTGCCCGTTTTAGACTTGCACTCTATTCATTTACTAACTGCTTGTTTTTTTTAAACTAACACTAGCTTCTTTATTCTTTTTGTATACTATCTACTTGTTTTCTTTAATTTATTATACAATTAACAAAAAGCAAAAAAATGCCTCTAACACTAGCTTGCTCTATTCTTTTTTTATT
>NW_015539869.1:299378-305895 GCF_001515605.1 Sinocyclocheilus anshuiensis
TTGTCATAGCACAAGTAAGAAGCGTGGATAAAGCGTCTGCTGAACGACTAAATGTAAATAATGTAAATGTAAATAACATAGCTATCTGAGGATAGCTGTGTTGTTAACTTGATGTGGATGTCCCTCTTTCATCTGAAACTGGGTTCCCCATTTCTGCCAAGCTATACGAGTGGTTTGGCCCCTTTCTGAAGAAAGGTTAGGTGTATGTCTGTAGCTCCCTTGGTGCTCTCTCGCCAGGTGGACAGGTATGCGCCGCAACATGGCATAGTTGCCATTTCGTTACCCAAAGTGTCTGATAAAGGACGCAGCACAAGTTCCCTAGAAGGGGAACATCTTGGGTTACGCATGTAACCATGGTTCCTTCGGCCTGCATGTTTCATGTCTCCTTCAGACAACTAAGTTGGTGATGTGTTCTGCAGGCACTCTCTTATACTCTCTTATACTACTCGCTGGCTACGTGGGCCAATAGCTTTGGAGTTGTTTCACACATGCTTCAGACACCGGTCCTGCTGGCAGCATTCCCCACAGTGTCCGCTAGAGCAGTGGTTCTCCAGGGGGGGCGCGCCCGAGATTATGCTGCGTTCCAGGCAGGTTTTTGAGCCCGTAAGTCACGACTTCAAACCACGACTCACGACTTTGTAGCGTTCCAGGCAAGTCACGCCACACTGCCTGAGCACAAGGAATTGTGGTAGCTAGATGTAAACAAACCAGCATGGTGGACCGTACGGGGCGTATGCTAATTTACAATAATTTCTATCGCCAAAGGTGCTTACTCCTTGCTTATTTGACTGCCGTTTCAGTGCACTTTCACGGGTAGAAGGTTGGAAAAACATGGGTTACAGGTTGCCTGGAATGCGGCATAACTTACGAGCAGGGTTGGGGAGTAACGGAATACATGTAACGGCATTATGTAATCAGGATACAAAAATCTAGTAACTGTAATTCGTTACAGTTACAGCAAAAAAACAAAGTATTCAGATTACAGTTACATTTAGTAAAAAGTAGGAATACTATCAGGATACATTTGTTTAATTTAAAATTAAATACATTTTATGAGTTTTTTTATTTAGCGCTGCTTCATCTTAGTTCCTGGTTCTGTTGACACTCATGTTTACTCACGTGAAAAATAAAACTGTAATACTAAACTGTATAGCCACTAGATGTCTGCATAGCCTTTTATATAAATATATAAATTTATATAAATATATATACGGGCTGTAATATCCAGATGGTTAACAAGACACGATTTTAAATAGTTTCAAACAGCTTTTACTATAGTTTTTATTCGTTTTAATTTTAAAGTCATAGTTAAATAAAAATACTTAGATACTGCTTTTTTGACTTTATTTACATATGTGACTAAAAGGAATCCAAAAGTAATCAGATTACATTACTTTCATATTGTGGTACTTGGATTACGATACTGAATAGTAACGGAATACATTTTAAAAGTAACCCTCCCAACCCTGCTTAAGACTATATTTATATTCAGTTAACTAATTTTATGATTAATATGTTAAAGAAATTAAAAATTCAAATGAAAAAAATAACAGCACCACCTCTCTTGTACGTATTAATCTGTGTTTCGGAGCAGCTCAAGCCGTTTCTCATTGTGTGAAATACAGACTGAACAGCAGCTCAAAACACCCGACCGCTGCATGAGCATATGATACGCAAACTACAGCTCTCGGTTGGATAAAAGAAGCCAGTGTTGCACTAGCAAGGTTTTGATGAATGACGACTGTAATCAAGGTAAAGACGATTATAGTGACATACAGGAGTCGTGCATTAGGCACGTGTGTGTCTGTTATGATTGATGCGCAAACAAACTGTGTATGTGTGCTCTTGGCACATCTAAAACATCTTATTTCAGCTTGAACACAGTTCATTATATTCACATTGCTGTCAAAATTAATGTACAGCAAGTGTTTTATAACGGATGCTCGCCGAAGAAGTGTTTTGGAGTACTTTGTGAGGATCAGTGGTGTTTATGTAAGCTACATATGGGTATCAGACGCTCCAAACACAGACACGATCGCTTGTTCTGACAGAGGACCTGGCTGCTGACATCGAGCCACCTTCAGATCGCTGAGTTTCCACACATTTAGAATCGTTTCATTTTTCATTTGTATTTTGATGTGTTTAGTGATTCTGAATAGATCCGTATAGTGGCTATATGCAGTCCTTTGACGTCTCCCTGTGGTCTTTTTTGGTATGGCAGGTTGACTTGTGCTTAACTTAAGTACTTTTAAGTTGTAAAGGATATCTGCAGTGACATTCTTGCTAAGCATTTTTGCAAATATAGAACACTATGTTTAAGTCCATCTTGAATTTGTTTAGATAAAATGAATAATTACATGGAATTAAAAGGTAATAACACTAGAATACAATATTTATTTTGTTTAAATAATTTTATCTCTCTCTGTGTGTGTTCAGTCATAGGTACAATGCGGGATCTGAAGCGGAAGGATAAGTTAGTTGCGTTTAAACATTCAGTATTAACGCCTGTATAGCTGATGTGCGCGAGGAAAGCACGCTGAGTGGATTGAGCGCGCGGTGGCGCAGATGCGCGAGCTGGCACCAGTACAAATACGTGCACGCGTTACGCGTTTTGCTTGCTTGAGTGTTTCTGCATTATATGAGTGGTTTTGGAATATAAATCGCAGCACGTTTCAGATGAAAAAACGCGACTTCTATTTAAAAATATTGGTATCGGTACTCGGTATCGGCAAGTACCAAAAATAAAAGTATCGGTATCGGGCGAGTACTGGAAAAAGAGGTATCGGTGCATCCCTAGTACAAACGCACTTACATGGTCACAAACGGACCTGTGTCTAAAGTGGATTGTGTTCATCCACGCTTAGGTTTACATGACCAGTTTAGACTAAGCAGATGAAATAAGTCTTTCACAGTTACTCTCAGCCTTGAGCTTCATGCAGTGTTCATCTGTCTGTTACACAGTGACACACATCACTGTCTGTAAAAGAAAAGAAATGCTGTTAATCATGAATTCTGAATCGTCAGATTAACAGTGATCAGTGAACTGATTCATACTTACACTGCTGTTGAATCGACTCACTCCTGAATCTGTAACTCCAGTTTTCTGTGAGAAGTACTGCTGAAAGAGAAGTAATATAGAGTAAATGAAGGGATGCAACACAATAAATAATCAAGTAATTATGAAGAAAGGCCTGTTCACACCAAGACCAATGTTTGCTGTGAAGATTTGATGCAATAATAATATTAATTTGAATGAAGTGTATTTTGTATTTATAGTGAAGAAGAAACAACACTCAATTTGAAATACAATAAATGAATAAATATACATTAAACAAACGTAAAAGGAAAGGAGAAGAAAAAATATATTCAAAAAAGTAAATAAAGGAATCCTCAATCAGTAAAAAAAAAAACAAGATCATATTCCTTAAGAGTGTGTTATTCTTATTTTTATGACTTTAAGAGAGTTTACGGTATGAGAAATTTCGACAAGACATCAAATCTAGGGAAACAGGGAGACAATGTGCGAGTGCTTGGTGCTGGCTTATCAAGGCCCACTGATGAAGCTAATGGCAGACAGATTGTGGACTGTGAGCTGGTGTGAGCCGGGGAGGATTCTGGGAAATGTAGTGTGCTGAGGTGACTGCTCTTGTGACGGGCATGATGACATACGCTGGTGAACTTGTGACATCAACAGCACGGTTTCTGTCAGAAAAACTAAGAAAAATATCTTTCAGAAAAAGTTTAAATCACATTTTATAAAATGAGATAGAAAACAACTTAAATTCTCCCAAAGGGAATGCATCTGACTGCTCTGATAAAATAAATGCAAAATAAATAATGATAAAATATAATGCGAAAAGAATAAATAGATGTTAAAAATAATTGCATTTTTTTTCTTATGGAGAGCTTTCCTAATCTCTTTTCCATCACACTGCAAAGAAACATCATGTTTTAATTCCTGCTGTTACATAAAACTATGACTTGGTGGTACTTACGAACAGAATATTTTGCTAAGCGATAGTGAATAGCATAGGAAAAATCTAGACCAGTCTCTCTTTCTCTGTCCTCTTGTATTTCATGTTGTTTGATAAACATCATTTGACTGTTCTCTGTTTTAGAAATGAAAAGTTGCGCAGTACTGGCTCTTGTGTTTGTGTTTAGGACATTGAATACATAATTAAAAGCAATTATGACAAACATCAGTCATAGCACATCAAACCAACATGAAAATATTAATAAAAAAGAAAAAAATAGCATATATTATATCATTGTCCTTGTGTACCAGTGTATTTCTGCTTTTCCTTGCACTATACTTCCTTCCAGAGTGAAACTCACTTTACAACTTGCAATTCAGAGTTTTTATCTTGCATTTCTGACTTTTTTCTCACAATTCCAAGTTTCCATATAAACTCAGAATTGTCAGTTACAAACGCTTCCAAATTCAGTTATATATGAAGATATAAACTGTAAGTTATAAATTTATAATTAAAGTCAGAATTGCGAGATATAAACTTAATCATTATATATATTTTTGTATTTTTTCATTCCATGTGAAAACTGAACTTTTGTGTTGGTGTGGACAGGCCTTACATCCATGCGCAGCAGTGGTGAAGTAGCTGTGATCTGTGTGTTTGTAGTTAATAACGCTGGCGTGGGTCTGGTGGGGCCGGTTGAGGGTCTCAGCATGGATGACATGATGAAGGTGTTCCAGACTAATTTCTTTGGTGCGGTTCGCATGATTAAAGAGGTGATGCCTGACATGAAGAGGAGACACTCTGGACACATCATCGTCATCAGCAGTGCGATGGGCCTGCAGGGTAAACACTGAGCGTTCATTCACTATATATCATTATTTTCATTTGTGGAGTTGAAGAATTCTTCCTAAGGAATTATCTCTACTTGAGGATTATTGATAATGTTGATCAGATAGACACCGAAGAAGAGCTCTTCATGTTGATGGATACCAATGATCTGCTGAATGACAAACACGTGCAAACATCAGTGTACAGAAACATTTACAGCTTAAAGCCAATAAACTGCAAATAAGCATGATGAGAGCCGCACCGATGTGACTCGTGTTGCTCTTCGCAGGTGTGGCGTTTAATGATGTTTACTCTGCTTCAAAGTTTGCCATAGAGGGGTTCTGCGAGAGTCTGGCCATCCAGCTGCTCAAGTTTAAATTCTGTTCACTAGTCCTGAGTCATTTAAAAATCTAAATACTTCACTTTGAATTCTATAATTTATTCCATCACCTAATAATTATTTAAGTCAGTGTACCACCATCTTTTAATGACTGGATTAATTTCAGTCCCTCTCTGTCATACGTTGTGCACTCTAATAAAACATGATTCACTGTTTCTGAATGTCCACACATTTCACAATCACCGGTTTCATGTTTCCCTATATTTAATACAGATTATGATTTAATGCTGAATGTCCGATTCACAATCTTGTCAATATCACATATTTTTATTAATTATTCTTACCTTTCCTTGTATATTGTGCAAATGCCTTCCCTTTGTTTCATTTTCTCATTTCATCTGCCACTGCTTTTTCACTTCAGTTCTAATTATCCCCTTGACTTCCGCTTTACTCAACTTTACGCTAATATCAATATCATGATGCTTTAATGCCAGTTTATCAACGACTTCATTCCCTTTCACTCCAACATGTGTTGGGACTCGCAGAAAACAAACCTTTCTTCCTAATTATTTCATTCTGAAAATTCCTTGTAAAATGTTATTTAATATATCTTGCCTTGCTGAGGATACACCACTCTCTAAACTTTCCAGAGCTGACTGTGAATCTGTACATATTTCACAAACCATTCCTTCTGCCTTCCTTCTATACAATAAGTGCTGTGGAGATTGCTATCAATTCTGTTGTAAACACTTGAATACGATCTGTTGTTATTTTGGAAATGTTGATATTGTACTTAGGAATAAAAAGGCTGCAGCTGTTCTTCCAGATTTTGGATCTTTTGAATCATTCGTGAATATATGAATCATGTTGTTGTATACTTGTCTAACATATTGCTGTACAGCTATTTTTATTGGCAGGTTTGATTCCTTCTTATCTTTGTGTAAAAATAGCTCTATTTCTGGCTTTGTGAATAACCAAGGAAGTATGGATGAAATTGTCTATTAACTTTTGAATATAAATGCTAAATGTCAATTTATCATCCATCCACATTCCTAAAAATCTTATAACCTTTACTTGTTCCAGCTCTTGCCCTTATAATTTTACACTCACTTTATTATTTTTCCTCCTTTTTGTGAAACAAATAACCTGTGTTTTTGCAATTGAAAACCAAAAACCCCATGTAGGCGTGAAAGTGGGTCTGCTATGTTTTGCTCGCTGGGAATGTGGAGAACACGAAAGTCGCACGATTGTAGTCTTAGCACTCAACTCTCGATGTGAGCGTGTAATGACCTCAAAGAATTATTTAATTGGTTCCCTTTCATGGGAACTTCGAACTGCGTCCTCTAGGGGTCGCTATGGGGAACGCCTCGTCGTG
>NW_015539869.1:307228-307492 GCF_001515605.1 Sinocyclocheilus anshuiensis
CCTTAAAGGAATCTATTTCTGATTCCAAGCCTTGAGCTCTACCCCAGGGCCCAGGAGTCCGGCCCTAACAGGTAAATATTTGGGGTATGTAGCCTAGACCTTTGGCCGTAGGGAATAACGTCACTGACAGCCGTCTAACGTCCCAGGGGCAACTCCCATAGCAATATAATAGAGTTGGTACTTAGTGATCGCCATGGTTCTGGCATGCACTCCCCTCAGCATGGTGGCGTGGGTATACCGTTCCCCATAGCGACCCCTAGAGGA
>NW_015539869.1:308453-311651 GCF_001515605.1 Sinocyclocheilus anshuiensis
AGCGTGCACATGTAATGACCTCAAAGAATTGTTTAATTGGTTTAATTTCTTTGTTTATTGTAGATAATTTGCACTAATATAATGTAAAGGGGATAATATAAAGAAGACGTAAGAAAAATATGTATACTGTTGGGGGCGCCGTGTGAAGAAAGACATGTGAGTAAAAAGGTTAGAGAAGAAGGGCAGTTAACGCATGTTGTTTGTGTTAAAGCTTGCAGCCCCAAATCTGTTGCAGAAAACAAAAAGAAAAAAACCTCCAGGCGAATAAATCTACAGAAAAGCAAAGGTTGTCATCATTATTGTCCAAGGGGGCAACATAAAACTAGTGTTTCTGCTCAGTGTGTGACGGATTTCAGGAGGAAGAAAGAAGCAAACACGGCAACGGAGTGGCCAGCGAGTGATGAAACGAGCCGCGAGTGCAGCGCGAGGGGAAAGAGTCACGGAAAGAGAGGACCGTGAAACGGGCGAAAAATGACTGCATACATGAGTTACATGAGTCTGTTCAGTGAGTGGCCATAATGTTGCCTGTGTGGGAAGCTACGCTGGATGAAATTGAGAGTAAATTACTCAAGGTATCCACTTCGCAACTGAGAAGTTTATGTGAAATGCTCAAGCTAAATGTGAGGGAGGGTGAAAAGCTGAGAAGACGCATTCTGCAGCATTTAGAGGGAGATGATGTTGTGGTAATTGAAGATGAAGGACTATCTATATTTTTAAGGAGATACAAAGGAGAAAATTGACAGTTTGATAAATTAAGACAAGGAGGAAACTGATAGCTCATCCAGTGTAGAGTGTGAAACAAGCACCGAGGGGCAGCGAAAAGCTGGCCTGGAGTGCCACCCTGTGGGGGTTATGGGAATTGCACTAGAAAAACCTGTGAACATCACGGGAATAGAATCAGAATGTGCCAAAACAGACAGAAAAATGCAAAATGTATCTGTTTTAGGAGAAAATGTCACTAATGCATCCAGTGTATAAAAAATAACTCAAAATAATTGTACAAAATGGTGAATCTGGTCAGAGAGACAAATTAAACTTTACCAGCCTGGACAGACAGACCCACAGGGCATGCAAAAGAGGTTATGATGAGGGAGAAATTGTTGAGGCAGTCATTCAAGCTATCATCCCAGGTGTCAGTTTGAGAAGTTATCTGGAGAGTAGAACAGATCTAACATTGCCTGTCCTTAAACACATTCTCAGAGCACATTTTATTGAAAAGGATGCAACAGAATTGTATCACTCACTCACACGTGCAGTCCAAGAACCCAAAGAAACACCTATACAGTTCTTAGTCCGAGCCATGGATCTCAGACAGAGGATTTTGTCAGCATCTGAAAATGTAAAGACAGGATTAAAATACAATCACGAATTAATCCAGAATCAGTTTTTACCAACAGTCCTGACGGCCTTCATGATGACAGCATACGCACAGATCTGAAACCCCACCTGGAAAACCCACTGGTGGAAGATGAAGTGCTGTTGGAGAAAATGAACATGTCATATAGTCTTGAGCTTGAAAGAAAATCCAAGTTCTCAATTACTCGACCCAAGAGCATCAAGGTGGCCACAGTCAGTGAGGAGGAACAGACACATGCTGGACAAGATAAAGGTGTCAGTCAAAGGAAGAGAATGCTCCAAAGCCTAACAACCTGATGGAAAAGCTGGATGCATGGGATAAAGTGATATGTGAAGCAATCCAGAGCCTGACTTCTCAAGTGGCAAGCCTTGCTCAAATATCACAACCTCAGACAGTCAGAAGAGGTAACCAGAGATTCACTCGTAATCAATTTCCACCTGCACGAGCAAACACCAGACGTTGCACCCAATGTGAGCAGTCCAACCCAGAGGGAAGATGTGAACACTGCTACAAGTGTGGCAGCAGTGAGCACTGGGCAGCGGGCTGTCAGAAACTAACTGCGACCCGTGTGACGTCAAACAAGATTGAGATTACCTCAGACATCATGGAAAACTTACCAAGAGATCACTTACCTGAAGGACCATGGTTAACCAAACAAGAGAAAACAGCCAGTTTGGTGGGACGCAGATGCATGGTACAATGTTTTCTAGGAGGTATTAGAAACCATCGGTGCTGTGGGACACAGGGTCACAAGTTTCAATTGTGGGTACAGAGTGGAAGAAGAGACATCTTCCTAACGCAGAGGTGAGACCAGTGAGAGAGCTGCTTGAGGAGGGAGAACTTTGATGAGCGGAGGACAGCTGATGTTCCTCTGGAAAGAAAAGGAGGTTAGAGGAACAGGTCAAAACATGAAGCACAACCACAATGGAATACTCACCATGACAGCACCGACAGTTCCAGCGACAAGGAGTTTGACTTATGGGTTCCAACGCAGAGAACAGGAACAGATCTGGATCCACGTGCAGCAGAATTCCATCCTAGAAGAGGGGAGAGAAACCGAAAACCTGAGAAGGAACCTGACATCGAAGAAATCGCTGACGAATCTGTAAACCTACCTGACCTGGAGGGGCACCCAGAGGAGTCTGATGAACAGGTAGTGGGAGATTTTCAAGGGGATCAGGAGCTGGAAGAAGGATCCATAGGAAAAGCAGAACATGAAGAGGGTGACTTTGCATCAGAACCTATGAGGAGAACTGCCAGAAACAGGCGACCTAGGAATCTCTACATGTATGACACCCTGGGTGCACCTACACTTCAACCAGTGAACTGGAGTGTTTGTGGTGGAAACACTGTTGTGGTAACCTGCTGTGTACTACCTCAGCTGAGCATCGATCACCTGAATCTGTATCCTTTATACTAAGTAAGAGTTGAACTAGTATAAGTTCAAAGTGATATTTTTGTTAAGTGTTAAGATTATTGTTAAGGTTATAAACAGTTAAGGGTATTGTAAGTCTACAGTCGCAATAATGCTATACAGCAGAATTATAGTTTTTGCCAGCTTAAAGGTGTCATATGATGTTGCTAAAAAGAACATTATTTTGTGTATTTGGATGTTCTTGAATCAACACAGCCCCGATGTCTACCGGACTCACATCTGCAATAATCTTGGTCGGTGCCTTCTTGTCAAAATAAGCAAAGGTTCCTGCTTCAACGAGCTTCTGCTTTAAAGGGGTCATATGATGCAATTTAAATTTTTCCTTTCTCTTTGAAGTGTTACAAGCTCTTGGTGCATAAAGAAGATCTGTAAAGTTGCAAAGACTAAAGTCTCAAATCCAAAGAGA
>NW_015539869.1:311857-317933 GCF_001515605.1 Sinocyclocheilus anshuiensis
GGAAAATAATGTTTTTTTTTTTACTTTAAACCGCATAAACACATTTCATTACACCAAATACACAAAATAATGTTCTTTTTAGCAGCATCATATGACCCCTTTAAGACTTGAAATGCTTGTCTTTGCTCAGAACCAAACTTGAATGGGGTATCTTTCTTTGTCAGTCTCCTTAGTGGTTCAGTGACTGAGGCAAATTGTCATTCATCAACCTGCTTTCCTGCAGTCTGTGTTCTTCTGACTTCTGTTTTGTAGTAAGTAACGAATATGCTTAAATCAGCGCAGACAGAAAAATAAAGCAGACGATCAGGAGACGGATTCATTCTGAGTCAATTCAGCCTCTGTGTTTCATTCTGCTGATCTCAGTCACATTCATGATTATTCATACTGTCATCAGTTCACATCAGGGATTCAGAAACCACTTCATCATTAAATGAGTCACTTATGTAATTTTATTACATTTGATGATCAGTTTACAATATAAATATTAAAGCAACCTTATTACTGTGTTTATTAAAGATTCAGAACAGTGTGTGTCTGATCTAGATTTATAACTTCTGGAGGACAATGAACAACTAATTAAAAATGAATTTATTCAAATGTAATGATGTGAGATTTGATGAGTTTGTGTGCATGTGAACATCAGAAAGAGGATTTACAGAGAGTCTCTCTATCGTTTAATATAACACAGAGACACTGAACAATCAGGATAATCAACCCCAAATCCAGCGTAGAGGGGTTCAGTGAATGTGGTGTTGAATGTATGTAAGTGTGTGAGTGTGTGTGTGTCAGAGACACTGTAGAAGGACAGAGAGCCGGCCGACACGTCCACATACACTCCTACTCTATTAGAGGATGAATGAACAGCAGGTATATCAGTTCTGTTATCATTGTGACGGACAGAGAAACTGTTATCAGAGCACTCCAGACTCCAGGATTTTTCACTGGATTCAAACCGACAGTCTCTCCATCCTTTCCTGTTGATTCCTTTATATGACACTGATATTTCAGCATTATTTCTGCTCCATTCAGCCTCCCAGTAACAGCGTCCAGTCAGACCCTCAAGACACAGAACCTGAGGAACATCAAATCTATCTGGATGATCAGGATACGGTTGACACTCAAACACACGTGTGATCTTCCTGTTCTCATCAGACAGAATGAGTCGAGTGTTTGCTGTGTTTGGATCCAGTGTGAGATCACAGGCATCTGAACACAAGAGAGAAACATCAAGAACAACACAACAGTGAAGATGTATGTGTGTGTTTACAGCTTTGACTGTATTTGCAAAGTCCAAACTGTCCTCACTATTCACAAATGTCCTCACTAATATAGTGAAAGCTGTTTTTCAGTGTTAAAGGGGTCATATGATGCGATTTAAATTTTTCCTTTCTGTCTCGTCGCTCCGACCTGACGGCATCACAGTATGGTGAGGAGCGTAACATTTCCGTCACACGCTTGAGGTATTCGGCCAATCACAACGCACTGGGTAGCTGGCCAATCACAGCACACCTCGCTTTTCAGACCGATGAGCTTTGTAAAAACCGATGCGTTTCAGAAAGGCGGGGCATAGAGGAGAAACAATAATGTACAGTATGTGGAAAATAATGTGTTTTTTGAACCTTAAACCGTATAAACATTTCATTACACCAAATACACAAAATAACGTTCTTTTTAGCAGCATCATATGACCCCTTTAAAGTGTAATGATAGCAGTCTTTCTGCAGCAGCGGCTCGGTTCGGTTCCCTCTGACAGACGCTGCTTTCAGACGATCCTGTGTGTGTTTGTGTGTCTGTGGAGAGCATCAACGCTTTCTATTTACAGTGTGTTTCTGCAGCGCTGATCACTGTAGCCAATCACAGACGTGTTTGTGGAGCACGTGAACACAACGGCCAATCAGAGGCGTTTATTCAGAATCCGCTCAATATGCCAGAGTTTGTTCAGCGTGAGCTCTCCCATATGGCAAAAAAATATATATATTTTTCGTTGCCAAAATATATTTGAAATATATGCTAAATATAAGTTGCAAAATGGCACGATTGCTCACACTGTTAAAAAACGGTCAAATGACTGCAGTAACGGCTGCCAAACAAACTGTAAAACTTCAGTAAAATACCCTCATTTAAATAAAGTGCAAAACTTTATTCAAACTTTAACAAACACTGTAAAATTCACAAAATACCTATTAAATAACAATCAAACACCTTCACTAACTAACAACTAAATAAAAAGTGAAATGACTTGCAGCAACAGAACATTAAACACTGACAGATCTCAAGATCTCAGCATCTTTATTTATTACTATCCAGTTTGACTTCATTTCATATAAAAGTTCTTGTTGAGAATTAACAGAGGTTTATATGTTGATGTTTAAGTGAAAAAAGTAAAGTTTGATGTCACCATGACAGAGATCAGTGTTTGCTTCATTTGGGCTCTTAATCCTTAATTTCTTAAGCATTATTTTTTCTCTGGCTGCTTTCACTTTGTGTTTCTAAAGCTAATTTGTTAAAACAACAAATGCGAGAGAAAATCTGGTCAAGTAATTTTAATTTAATTCTATTTTTTTTTTTTCTTGCCGAGCAAAACTTTTCTCTATTGGGAAGACATTTCGGCCACCTGAGCAAAAACATTCTTTAAACCAGAGCTGCACAGCGCACAAAAAAAAGTGTCTAACTTTTAACTTTAATGTGCTGTTTATATTTGATTTGACCCTTGATGTAACTAAATGATGCACATTTTAGTTTACCTGAGAAATATTTTTTACAGTGCTGTGTTAGACTCTGTGACTATGAGACTATGCACATGCGTACACCCATACCTCATGCGTATACATACAACATATCGCACTACACGGTCTAAATGCCGGCACTGATAACATCATAAGTTGAACTGGTGTAAGGTGTTTGTGTTATGTACAGTTATGGTTCCAGTACGGTGTTTTTTATTTTTGTGTTCTGTATATTTATGTTTATTTTGTAGATTGTATTATGTTTTATGTATTTGTGTATTGGAAAAGCATAGAAATGCTTTAACTTACCGATCTCTGGTAGGATCCAGGAAGGGGAGGAGCCATGACTATAAAATGTCTGTCAGAGCTTAATAGAAAAAAGAAGGGGCTGTGTGTGGGTGCTAGCTGTGGCTCTGCCCTTTTTTAATGTTTTCACAATTGCAGTGAGTAGTGTTGAAAATATGGTGCAGTTTTGTTTGCTGGTTTCGGTTTCAGTGTTTACTTTCCGTTGTGCTTCTACATCTGTTTGGATTTCACCCCTGCACTTGTAAATAAAATCACCCAGCTCATTGTAAGTCGTATGGATCATTTATTGGGTCGACTGTTCGGCAATCTCTAACAATAGCTAATATGAAAAAAATGAAGCAGTTACTGCTCATGAATTCCCTTTTTGAGGTCAATTATTTATTAGGCTTAATATAATATAATAACTAACTCATTTTTGTGTTGCCATATTATTTCTTCTGCGAGCAGCTTAGAGGGCACATAGGCCATCAGCAATAAATTATTAAGAGACTAGCTTTCATTAACTGCTATTTTAAAATTATTTGCTGCAGCTTTCTGATATTTTGGCATCGG
The DNA here is from genome assembly GCF_001515605.1 of Sinocyclocheilus anshuiensis. Lineage (NCBI taxonomy): Eukaryota > Metazoa > Chordata > Actinopteri > Cypriniformes > Cyprinidae > Sinocyclocheilus > Sinocyclocheilus anshuiensis. Next base: position 315,442 of record NW_015539869.1, read on the forward strand.
CATTGTGCCAATAAAATGTTCAGATTTTTTTTTAGGTCAATATAAAGAAAATGCACTGAACTATGCGTTTCAGATCCACAGAGACATCAAGAGTTAGTTATTAAATTTACATGGCAGTGCTGGGATGTTTTCAAAGATTTAGCAATTATGCAGAAAATATTTTGATAGGGTCATTCAGACACACATAGAATCAAGACACACATCAAGAATCAGTGTTTGAATCTCAACAATGGTGACAAAATATTCAAATAAACAGATCAACTCTGAACGTCAAAAAACAACCTACTATATTCACAAAAAAAAGCTTTTTGTTGATTGTCACTATTGTTGAGATTCATGCGCTGATTCTTGATGTGTGTCTTGATTCTATATGTGTCTGAATGACACTGTCAAAATATTTTCTCCATAATTGCAAATTCTGTCAGGATTGGCAGTATGGTTCTGTTCTGGGCAAGAACTCCCTGCACATCCATGCAGCCTAGCATGGACAAGAGCAGGGAGAGCAGCGATAACCCCCCAAAACAAAACCACATGCTGATATCCCCCAACACAAACTGATAGCAAAATCTCAAAGCTTTAAGCAACAAGCATGTTGCCCTTAACCAATGACCAATCAAATATGTTGCCAAAACCCACATAACTACATAATTTATTTTTATTTTTTATTTATTTATTTTTTTGTGACCAAGATGGCGGCGCGCACACATCGCGAGGCTCAGCGTCTCTCCAGTTTTTGCAATTTTGTAGTATTTTTCCTGCTCATCTCGGGCCTGTTCGCACTGAACAGCTTTGCCTTAACATCTTACTCCCGACAGGAGCTTTTGGATATTGGTGTGCACTTTTCCAACAGTTTTATCACCAATCCTCGACTCATCCCTGAGATCTCCAGACCACCCGAGGCTACGCACTCTACCCGGCTGGGCGGAAGTGCTCCCAGGCGGCGTCGTGATCATAAACAAAGGCGGGGTAAGCGCGGTGGGCTAAGAACTAAGCTAAAGCTAACACCGCTCCGGCTCTCTTTACCCAGCATTTTCCTCGCTAATGTGCGGTCATTGGTGAACAAAATGGATGAGATACGACTTCGCATCACCCACAGTAAGAGACTTTTGGATTGCAACGTCATGGTTTTCACAGAAACATGGCTACACAGCGACGTACCCAATAATGCTATTGAGCTAGCCGGACGCTACACGCTCCGGGCAGATAGGACGGCAGATGACTCCGGCAAGACCAGAGGCGGAGGATTGTGCATTTATGTTAACAAAGCTTGGTGTACTAGCTTGTGAAGACGTTCGAAAGAGTGAAACATAGCAGCTGTGAAGTGGATGCTTGATCTCTTGATATCCTTCTTGGGGATGAAGTTCCCATCTGAACTTGTTCTTGAGTCAGTCACATAACTTGTAGAGTCCATGACAATAATGTAGCGATGCTTGAAATAATGCTAACTCAGTCACTTCCGAATCAGGCAGCTTATAGGCCTAATCAATGCGGTGAATTCACGTGTTCAAGTTAACGAACTTGAATGAATCGGAGGCGAGACCAGTGGGGAACCGATTTTCACTTCTCTAAATTCCCGATTCCTAGTGATGATGGGTGTTTTGCCTGCCGAATTCGCCATTTAATTAGCTATTGAGCAATATCTATCAAAACATCACAGCACTGCCATGTAAAATGAATAACTAACTCGAAATACTGAGAGATCAGACTTTGAATCAGCCACTATACGACAACATCACCCAATCAGTTTCCCCTGCTTTGTTTGCTTTGCCACAACAAATGTGCTTCAGAAACAGAGTTAAAACAGCGGGAAAAAAATAACTTATAATAAACACCGTAAACAGCAACTGTTTGCGTGTTAGCACTTAATGAGCATAGTATTATTTTTAACCTACATACAAACAAGTAATGTGAAATCACCATCAAATAAACATAAGACTCTCAGACTCACCTTATTAATATTAATATATTTAACTTTAAACTATAGTAATTATTCTTATAGATTGAAACAAAAGTGCTTCAGCCAGGATATGATCAGATATTTCCACATGACTCTAAAGCTGAATCCACATATTACTGTTATGTAGTGACACACTACTTAAAGGGTTAGTTCACCCAAAAATAAAAATGATGTAATGAATTACTCACCCTCATGTTGCTTCAAACACATAAGACCTGCGTTCATCTTCTGAACACAAATTAAGATATTTTTGATGGAATCTGAGAGCTGTCTGACCCTGAATAGACGCTGGACGTAAAACAACGTATGCTGTTCTGTGTCAAATGCGTCACACCAGATCGGTTTCCTACGTTGTTGTGATTTGATCTTAACGGAAACAGCGTATCCGCGTGGCACAGCTGACACAGAACAGCATACGTTGTTTTACGTCCAGCGGATATTCTCCAAAATGGCACTAGGGTGATGCGGAGGAGACAAATTGTGGAATAAAGTCTTTTTTTTTTTTTTTCGCACAAAAGGGATTCTCGTATTTTTT
>NW_015539869.1:318649-319840 GCF_001515605.1 Sinocyclocheilus anshuiensis
TTTGAAACGACATGAGGGTGAGTAATTAATGACATAATTTTCATTTTTGGGTGAACTAACCCTTTAAATAATCTTTGTGAGCAAAGGGTGGTGACCGGCACTGCTAACTAGTTAAAAAATACTGAAACTGGACAAATCATGTTTCTTTGTAAATCTAGTGTTTTGCACAGGTTTCTGTGATGTTTGTTTATGGCACAGAAGATATCATTAACCTGATATAAAAACAATGAAAGTCTATGAGATGAGTTCACACAACCAAGTGTGTGTGTCTGTTTCTTGACCTACACTTTTGTGGTCCTGCAGTCATCATCTTCTCTCCTCCATGATCCACACTATAAACACACAAACACACATTAATGTAGATCTGCATAATTCACACACACATTCAGTATGTCAGTATTAGTGTTTGACATACTTGAGTATCTGCAGTTTATAGTTTGGATCCTCCAGTTTGTGGTTGAGCAGCTGGACTCCTGATACAGACACACATTCAGATCATCTACAGACACACACAGTCAGAACATCTTCAGACACACAGTCAGATAATCTACAGACACACAACCAGACAACCTACAGACACACACAGACACATAATCCACAGACACACAGTCAGATCATTGACAGACACACAGCCAGACAACCTACAGACACACACAGTCAGATAATCTACAGACATACACAGTCAGATCATCTACAGACACACACAGCCAGACAACCTACAGACACACACAGTCAGATCATCTAGACATATACAGCCAGACAGACAGACACACACACACACACACACACAGACACGTCCACATACACTCCTACTCTATTAGAGGATGAACGGACAGCAGGTATATCAGTGTAGTTATTATTGTGCCAGACAGTGAATCTGTCAAAAGAACAGTACAGACTCCAGGATTTGTCATTGGATCCAAACTTACAGTAATTTCTCTTTCCTTTCCTGTTGATTCCTTTATATGACACTGATATTTCAGCATCATCTCCACTCCATTCAGCCTCCCAGTAACAGCGTCCAGTCAGACTCTCTACACACATAACAGTCAGATCCTCTACAGACACACACAGTCAGATCATCTCCAGACACACACACAGTCAGATCATCTACAGACACACACAGATAATCTACATACACAGGCAAATCATCTACAGACACACACAGTCAGATCATCTACAGACACACAC
>NW_015539869.1:320041-328442 GCF_001515605.1 Sinocyclocheilus anshuiensis
TGTTATGGGGACCAAATGTCCCCACAAGGATAGTAATACCAGTAAATCTTGACCTTGCGGGGACATTTTTAGGTCCTCAGGAGGAAACAAGCTTATAAATCATACAGAATTAAGTTTTTTTGAAAATCTAAAAATGCTCCAAGTGTGTGTGTGCTTGTAGACCTACACTTTCGTAGTCCTGCTGTAATTCTGATCTCTCCTCCATGATTCACACTATAAACACACAAACACACATTAATGTAGATCTGCATCATTCACACACACGTTCAGTATGTCAATATTAGTGTTTGACATACTTGAGTATCTGCAGTTTATAGTTTGGATCCTCCAGTTTGTGGTTGAGCAGCTGGACTCCTGATGGTCCTGGGTGATTGTAGCTCAGATCCAGCTCTCTCAGCTGTGAGGGGTTTGACCTCAGAGCTGCAGACAAATAACCACAGCCTTCCTCTGTCACCATACAGCCTGACAACCTACAGACACACATCAAGAGTCAGATAATCTACAGACACACAGTCAGATCATCTACAGACACAGACACAGTCAGATCATCTACAGACACACACTACAGACACACACATTCAGATCATCTACAGACACACACAGATCATCTACAGACACAGTCAAATCATCTACGGACACACACAGTCAGATCATTTACAGACACACACAGCTCATCTACAGACACAGTCAAATCATCTACAGACACACACAGTCAGATCATCTACAGACACACATAGGTCATCTAGACACACACAGTCAGATCACCTGCAGGCGCACAGTCATATCATCTACAGACACACATAGATCATGAACAGACACACACACAGTCAGATCATCTACAGACACACACACAGTCAGATCATCTACAGACACACACACAGTTAGATCATCTACAAACACACATCAACATTATGACCGGCTAACTGTACATTTAATTCAACTCAATTACACTTTATTGTTGAAATGTATTATATGTGATGCTAAAGGCTATGTATGCTAACCATCAGCATAATAATAAATGCACGTTATGCTTATGAACATACCATGGACCGCTGGAAGAACTTAGACAAATCATATATGATTAATCATGTATTTATTTGGTTTATTGTCTGTCTTTGTCCTGTGTCTTTGTTGATATCGGACTTCTGCGTCTGCATATGTAATAAATGTAATATCCGTTTAATAACTCATATAACTCTGGTTTTTGGTCTGTGAGCTCCCTCTGTTGCTTTGGCTGAAAGGATAACAGTGTATAGTGAGGCAGGACAGCGCCCAAACATCCTCACATTATATAATTTTGTGGAAAATTAATATAAAGTCTTATTCTTTCTAAAGTTGAAACATATGGGTTTAACAATGTTTTTCTAATGTGTTATACGTGTATGCCTATGGACTTAAATGGATGGAGTCGTTTTGTGCATTTCTGTAATTACAAATAAATGGAGCAGCCGCGACTGAACAAGTATGTGTTTCCTTTTTTTATGTGAAATAATTATACATACAAGTTGAATTTTTCATCACTGATGTGCACTTCTGACACAGATTAATAAATTACGGTCACTGTAACATTTTTTATCATAAATCATTGGTAAAATATCAATGCTGAAGTCTTTTTAAATCTTTATATAAGCGTCAGATTGTGTCAAGTTTGTTTTTTGATAGTTTATTAATTTTCCCTTCGCTGGTGAAATGGTGATGTTGTGTGACGTTTTCTTCAGAGAGGCGTGTTAAGGGCGGGTTTTTAAGAGTAGCACTGGCCCGACAGGTGGAAACGCAGCATGATTTTGGACTCGCGGCTTGAGGTGTGAGGCCATTGGCCCTGCCTGGCTCGTTGTTAGCCCGGGCTCACACTAGCCCAACAGTGGAAAAGCGACTATTGGTATCTGAGCAGGCCCGGATTGGCTAATCGTGAGCACCGGGAGAATTCCCGGTCTCCCGGTCTGCTTCTTTTGGCAGCGAGGGCCGGTGTTGTCATGCCACTGGGATGAAATATGGATGTTGTCCCTAGACTGTCTTCACTCACAGCAGCCCCATTCTTTTTATTTATTATTTTACCACAGTCCCACTCTTTTTATTTTTTATTATCTCGCAGCCCAGTTGATTGAGATATGCGAGCAAAAAATAAAAGATACTAAAAATGGATAATAGAAAGCGCAAAGGCGGTGCTGAAAAATCCAGAATAAAAAAAAGAAAGCTCTAGAGATTCCACAGATTGAACAGTGGCTCAAAATACCCGACCGTTGCATAAGCATATATACGCAAACTACAGCTCCCCGCTGGATAAATTAAGCCAATTTCGCACTAGTAAAGTTTGACCATTGTAATCAAGGTAAAGACGATTACAGAGACATACGGGAGTTGTACATTAGGCGCACGTGCCCATTATTATTGATGCGCAAATAAAAAGCACTGTCCGTTTTCTTCCACGTGCCTGAGTGTTATGAGTCAGAGCGTGTTCAGATCTGTCAGTCATGTGATCTTATCTCCTGCCATTCCGTATATAACAAAATGAGAAACATTTTTTTTTCTACACATGAAATATGATAGCAAATAGACATATGATTGTGACAATATATTCTGTATGTGTTTTAATGCAGCTCATGGTATTTTCATAACAATAAAGGATGTTTATGACAAATGATAAGCGGATGTATATTTTAAGATGTGTTCTTGTAAGCATATAGATGGTTTGTGTTTCTGGTGTAGAACCTAACTTTATTTATCTTTATTTAATGCTGTGTATTGAGCAGCGGACGATGTTAAATCCATATACGAGATACATATCTGAGGTTGTTGGTCAGCGCCACCTAGCGTGCAGGAGAGAATTAGCAGAAGGCGATCAATCGTTCGCGCTCGGTGTGAAAGCACTGTTCGTCGGCAATTCACGAATAGTAAGAATGAAAAAGATAAGGATTGACTTCCATTTGAATAATTTTTGTCAGTAAAAGCTCTGATTGGATTGGATTGAATGCAGAGGTAAAGTCCAAGAAAAGGGCCTGAGCTGTAGTTTTAGCCTTATCCAGATGTTTCAAAATCAAATGTAACAACATTACCACTGCATCTTCAGCACTGCGAAACTGGAAAGTATCTAATTTACCCTCTACTAAATTTAAAAGCTGTTTTACCACTATTTTCTCTAAAGTCTTCATAACAACAGGTGTTAAGGCTATAGGCCGATAATCACCTAGTTCCTCCGCCCTACTTTCTTTTGAGGAGGTATTACATACTAGGGGTGTAAATCGGAGGATTCGTCACGATACGATATGGTATCGATTCTCATACCCAGCGATACGATATTTGTCGATACCTCAAGAAATTCTATGATATGATTACGATACGATTCAATTCAGCAGTATATCGATCAATTTATAAATATTATATACCTATTTTCCACAAGCAGTTACATTTTTATTAACACACAAATGCATACAAAATATATAACATGAACATTTATCTGAAATTTGCACACCCTGTACTCCAACTGGGACATTCACAACAAAAAATAAACTTTTTTTAAATAATAAAGAAAAATAAATAACTGGAAAAAATCAAGTCACACGAGATCAATAATCTTATAACATGACAACAGACAATAAAGTCTTTCAGATGTGCTAAAATGTGCAATGTTATTTCAAAAAATAAATATACAAAAAGACAATACAAAAATAAAGCTCTTAAAACTAAATTTGCTTTGAGAAGTTAATTTAAAACTTATTTTTTTGGCTGCTACTATTCATGGCAGTCTGGGTCTCATACAGACATGCAGGGCTAAGTGCTAAGAATCTTTTCCAAATTACAAGCAATAGCAGACACAAGACACAAATGTAGTCAACAGTGCTTTTCAGGTTTTTCAGGTACATCTAAAAGAAGTTTGCAGGTACAGAAATGAATAAAGTAATAAAATGTAAAATAGTCTTCATAGCCTTCACTATATAAAAGTAAATATAGATAAATCCTCATTAAAGTTACAAACGTTATTCAGTCAAAAGTAATGAGATGTTTTCTTTTAGGTTTATTATTAGCCTGCTTTCACTTTAAGACGGATTGCACGGATCCAATATCCTGAGATACATGTGTTTTCTTTCTCAACTGTTTACGTTAAGATATAACCAACTATGTTTACAGGATATTCGCAAAGACACACATTTTGCTGTAATTTTGTCTGTTTTTGTTCGTCCAAACTCAAAAATAAGCAAAAGAGAACTCAACTGATGGTGAGAACTCATAGATGGTGAGAACTCATAGATGGTTCTTACCATCAACCTGCCAGGGACTGCAGAGGAAAATTAGCCTGAATGACTAAATCTGGCACATTTACATAGTAGACTTGTTTACTCATGTTAATTAATGTGTATTGTCCCTTTTAAATAAAATAAAAAACAAACAAACAAAACTAAATATTTGCACGCTGACTGAGACACGGCTGTCTGTGTGTGTGCACTTCAGATGTGTGTGTATAGAACGTCTCACACAGCGCTCGACATTTCTGCCAGCTGATGTTCAATGAGAATGCACGCGTTGGTGGTAATGCATTGACGGACTTTGCGTCAAAATGTGGACAGTGCCAAAATAAAGGTGCCTATAAATACTACAGGTATCAATATTTTACGTGCGGCATCGATGCATCGTATCATTAGACACTTAAATTATATATTGATCCATATCGATGGATCGTTACACCACTATTACATACCAAGTCTTCCACACTTCAGGAATAACATTACAGAGTCTACAGAACTCTGAAAAATAGGTTTAACTTTTTAAAAGTACTCCTCACTTGTTCAAACGTAACATCAATTCTGTCTGACCTGTTTTAATAATAGTCACACGCTGATCTGGAATATTCCCTTTATCAAACCTAGAGAAAAATGGATTCAGTTGATACTCATTATCTACCACTAAAGATTTCTGTGTTGTTGACAATCCAGTCGTCCCCTTCATAGTATCCCATATCTGTTTTGTGTTATTGCTCATAAAAGCCTTTTCCAATTTTACCTTATGTACCATCTTCGCCTCTCGTATTTTCCCCTTTATCTCCTTTTCTAGATGATTTAATTCTTTTGTATACTTCTTTTTAAAAGCAATTTTCCTCAGATTCATCACATGCTTGACATCTTTAGTAATGTACATATTATTCGGATAGACTGTAATCTCCTTAGTTGGTATCACTGACTGTACACAGAAACCTATGTAGTCTGTTATTACTTTTTTTCTCTGGTTTACTGCTTTTCAGCTTAGAATTATAAATTGGTACAAGAAGTGCTACATTATCATCTGAGTTTGCAACCGGTGGCCTTATCCTCGACACACATGCTCCCTCCACAATTACAAAACATTTATCCAGCAAGTTACTCTTCCTTGTTTGCCCTTTTACATACTGCTTAAAACCCGGCATTGTTGCTGCTGTAGCATATGAACACAATCTGCCACAGCAGTCGCCACTCTCGTACATAAACAACCACCACCAGAACACATCCACATTCCCTGAGCAGGTAGAAATGTCTCAGAGTCAAATACAAAATCTCCACGTCTGTGTCACAAATCCTCCCATTCACTTTATACTGATGACACCATAGATCGTTTATATAGACACAGATCCCACATTATCTCTTATATGTTCTTAAATACCTCAGAATCTGCAGCTGACAGTTTGGACTCTTCAGTTCATCAGAGAGCAGATTCACTCCTGAATCCAGCAGGTCATTGTTACTCAGATCAAGCTCTCTCAGGACAGAGTTTGAGGATTGAAGAACTGATGACCCCATTTCACAAGTGAGATTACATCCAGCAAGACTGAAAGAGAGCAGAACACACAAAAACAGTCAGATCATCTACAGACACACACAGATCATCTACAGACACACACAGTCAGATCTTCCACACACACACACACACACACACACACACACACACACACACACAGTCAGATCATCTTCAGACATACACAGTCAGGTCAACTACAGACACACACAGTCAGATCATCTACACACACACACACAGTCAGATCATCTACAGACACACACGGTCAGATCATCTACAGACATACACGGTCAGATCATCTACAGACACACACTGTCAGATCATCTACAGACACTGTCAGATCATCTACAGACACAGTCAGATCAACTACAGACACAGTCAGATCAACTACAGACACACACAGGTCATCTACAGACACACACAGGTCATCTACAGACACACACAGGTCATCTACAGACACACACAGGTCATCTACAGACACACACGGTCAGATCATCTACAGACACACACGGTCAGATCATCTACAGACACACAGTCAGATCATCTACAGACACACAGTCAGATCAGCTACAGACACACAGTCAGATCAGCTATATACACACAGTCAGATCAGCTACAGACACACAGTCAGATCAGCTACAGACACTCAGTCAGATCATTTACAGAAACACACAGTCAGATCATCTACAGACACACACCAACATTGTGACCAGTTGACTGTAAATTATCTCTTATATGTTCTTAATACCTCAGTATCTGCAGCTGACAGTTTGGACTCTTCAGTCCATCAGAGAGCAACTTCACTCCTGAGTCCCGCAGCTCATCGCGAATCATATCCAGCTCTATCAGACGGGAGTTTGATGATTGTAGAACTGATGCCACAAATTCACAGCACTGACCAGTGAGTGTACAGCCTGCCAATCTGATGCTGATCTGAGAGATTACAGCCAGAAAATCTAGAAGAGATAAATAATAATAATAAAGACATGTAAAGAGGGTTGCTCAGGAACATGGGATGACATGATCTGAACATTGAATCACAATAAAATGAGCTTCTAACGGTTTCTTCAGCTAATGAATATGTAAATGTAGCAAAATGTAGCAAAGTTTTCTGAGACTGTGTTTCTCCACTGCTAAAGAGGCAGTGATGTTGAAGTAGGTGTTGATCATCTTCTGCAGAGGCGGGCTTTCATCGCACTGTGACATCATAATGTGACAAATTCCAGAACGAGTCATTTTAGAATCTTGGTTCCAATAAAAGCTGTTTTTAGACTTATGAGAAAGTTTTGAGCTCTGAAACTTACAAGACGTTTTTAATAGTACAATGACCTCTTATATGTAAAAAAAATCAAGGAGAATTAGATTTCTCAATTCATGACCCCTTTAATTTTAACACAATGAAGAGTTGGGATACATGGGCATTTCTTATTTCTTTTTACTGAGTTATTACTAAACTGAGATTTACACACACATACATACATACATACATACATATATATATATATATAACGGGGCCGACGAGACGCGTGCGGATCCATATGAGCAAAGATGCAGTAGATTCCATCAACACCCCCAAAGCTTCACAGTCCTTTGCCATTTCCAGGATCGACGTTTCACTTGGTAACATTAGGAAGTTTTCATTTATACACTGTTTATTGTTGATGATCGCATTGTTTTTCATATGCATATGCATTCATACGAGATCAGTGAACGCATCTCCACTGCATAGCCGCATACAATCGTTGGTGTCAGTCGCGAATATTAAGCATGTTTTAGGCTATAATGCATGGCGTGTGTGTTTCACTAGCTCCCTTCCCATGTACACCTTTTGTTTGATCTAATTCTGGATATTTCCAGCCTAAGACGTGTGATTAATCAGCCGATTAATCCCTATCTAAAGCCATGTCTACACCAAGAGAACTCATTATAATCAGTTGATGCGGCGACCACATGGGAAGTGGCACGAGGCGACAAATCTTCTACAGTAACTGATGTCTCCTTCTATCCCGAATCTTTGAAACATGCGTTGTATGCGTTGAAAATTAAACCTAAAAAAACTGCGCACATAAGAAAGCAATTGCACGCTTCCCAGCCGAAACAACCCCCCCCGTGAAATTGAAATAATAACCTGTGATATAAGATTTTGGCCATATTGCCCATCTAAATCACTCATCCCGCGCGTCATGTAGGCTACACTTCTTGTACTTCGTTTGGGCACCACAAGGTGTCACTGTGGCCTCAAAGCTTACCCCTCATCTACTCTGGCTTGATTGCTATTCCTGAGGTAAAACATGCCCTCCTCATTACCCTATGGACAAAGAAATGTAGAAATAAATAAATGTGAAAATAAATAAATGTAAAAATAAATAAATGTAGAAATAAATACTTGTGGAAATGAATAAATACGTAAATAAATACATAAATGTTAAAATAAATAAAAGTGGAAAAAAAAATACATAAGGAAATAAAATTATAAATAATTATTTAGTTTTGCTTTTTTTACTTTTCTTTGTATATTTATTTATATTTGCTTTTTTACATTTCTTTGTAAATGTATTTATTTATTTATAATTATGGTAGGTTTGGCATTCCATACTCGAGAGCACCCTTCTGAAAGCTAAAATTATGAATGGGACACTCT
>NW_015539869.1:328574-339983 GCF_001515605.1 Sinocyclocheilus anshuiensis
ACTCCTTTTAAATCAGGGGTCGGCAAGTAAGTTTGGCATCAGGCCAAAAAAAATACAAATTCCACTAGATGGCGGGCCAGAACATACAGCATATACTATATATACAGTCAAAGGATAATTTAAGAAATTAATTGATGAAAAATGCAACTAGAATTGCCTGTGACAGACTGTTACAGTGTCTTTTTTAACTGGTAGTGAGCTGTTACCCTGTGTTAAATTCTGTAGTAGGACAGTCATTAACAAAAAACTATATTTGTGTCATGCTGTCCGGGTTTTACACTGGAGATGTGGAATGGATAAAAATAAGTAAAACAAATAAAAGAGGACTTCAATAAGCCCATTAATGGCATGTTTGAGTCATGCTCTTAACAAACTATGTTTTATTTCCTCTTTCCATATTGTGAATAATAAATGTGTATAATTTTAAAGCCTATAATTGTAATAATGATTTGACGTAGCCTACTTTAACACAGAATTATTCCTTGGCATCCTCACATACTAAACTTAATTTTTTTTAATTGTTTTGCGTGCTGGAGGTACGCTATTACGTCATTACGAGAGAAAATGGCACTATCAAAGAGCCTAAAGAGGCAAGTTGACAGCGAAAATAGGGCATACAACGAAGAATGGAAAGACAACTTTGTTGTGTTCATCCTACCTAGTTTTGTGAATGCAAAGCCGGTGTGTCTTATCTGTTGCTGTTTGCAAAGAATATAATAGACTCTTTTGAATGTCTTTCAGAACTTTTCAAATTAAAAGCTCTCAATTAATCTAAAAATAAAACATTACTGCAAAAACGTTCTGTGAATGCAAAGCCGGTGTGTCTTATCTGCAACGAAGTTGTCACTTTTTGCAAAGAATATAATAGACTTGTTTGAACTTTTCAAATTAAAAGCTATCAGTTCATCTCAAAATAAAACATTACTGCAAAAACGTTGACATATTTTTATTTTGAAGGCAAAATCACTAAAGACTAAGGGATTGTGAGTAACTGTCGCTGTCATGACAGATCTATTTCAGAACCAGCCGCTATCAAAATAATCTGACTGCGGGCGGGCCAGATATTATTGCTGGCGGGCTAGTTTCGGCCCGTGGGCTGCCTGTTGCCGACCACTGGTTTAGATCCTACCTTTCCGATCGCTATCACTTTGTCTATTTAAACGGGGAATCATCTTAATTAAATCCAGTAAAGTATGGAGTGCCACAAGGATCAGTCCTAGGCCCTCTGCTATTTTTAATATACATGTTGCCCCTTGGTAATATTAATAGAAAATACGGGATTAGTTTCCACTGTTATGCTGATGATACTCAACTATATATTTCAATAAGACCAGATGAAACTTCTAAATTATCTAAGCTAACAGAGTGTGCTAAAAATGTAAAAGACTGGATGATCAATAATTTTATCCTATTAAATTCGGACAAGACAGAGACATTACTTATTTGACAGTACACAGAATCCTGTAGATTACAATTTGCAACTAGACGGATGTACGGTTACTTCCTCTACAGTCAAAAATGTGGGTGTTATATTAGACAGCAAGCCCAATTTTACAGTCTTTGCACTGGCTACCTATTAAATTCCTTATCAGTTACAAAATAATACTACTTACACTTTAGGCCCTAAATGGTTTAGCTCCTGCATACCTAACTAGTCTTCAACCACGCTGCAATCCATCACGCTCCCTAAGGTCGCATAACTCTGGACTCTTGGTAGTTCCTAAGATAGCAAAGTCCACTAAAGGAGGTAGAGCTTTTTCGCATTTGGCTCCCAAACTCTGGAATAGCCTTCCTGATAACGTTCGGGGTTCAGACACACTCTCTCTGTTTAAATCTAGATTAAAGACACATCTCTTTGGCCAAGCATTCACATAATGTATCTCATTACCTTGCACTTCAGTTACATCTGATCAAATGCACATTAACATTCTTTTGCTTGGTTTGAACACATCATTTTTTGCTTAGTTGGAACAGCAGCTACACTAATTTTTTTCTCTATTTCTCTATTTTCTCTATTTCCTTCTCTGTTTCTGCCTAGGAATTACTCAAGCTTCAGTCTGGATCCAGCTCTTACAAAGACCTGAGATGATGCCAACCCCTCTGAAGACCTCAGATGATGCCAACCCTCAGACAACATACAAAACTACCACATTTTGCTATAAGTTTGATTGCACCATATAATAATTGCTGTTAATAGTGTTCATCGTCTGTTTGATTAATCATTGCTGTTAATAGTGTTCACCGTCTGTTTGATTACATGACATTAACAAACTGCTTGATTTTTACCGTACATTTTTGCCATATGGACATCAAATTGAGATAATTGAGACCACTGATAAGCTATTACTAAATATAATGTAGAAATTTTAATTTTCTGTAAAGCTGCCTCGCAACGATTTGCATTGTGAAAAGCGCTATACAAATAAACTTAAAATTAATTGAATTAAAAACTGCCAGGAATTTACAGGATTAAAGAGTATAATTTAACAATAAATTACTGTAGTCAGAAATTTACTGTGAAAATCAATGCTAGCTGGGTAATTTTCTTACAAATGACCGTAAATGAACAGCAGAAATGTAGTTGTTTGCTACTATAATTTTTTTGAAGTCATCATAATGGTGGTTAGTGATTAGAATTTATTTGGGATCTTGGACCTTGTATGTTCATATTCTGACTTTAAGGTTAATCAATAACTCATTTTATATTCATAACTGTTTGTGGATGGATCTTTCACAATAGTGAAGCAACTGCTGAGAATCGTCTTTAAGAGTAGTGGTTGACCGATATTGTTTTTTTGACAGCCGATGCCGATATCTTGGACAGCAGGGTGGCCGATGGCCGATATAATTTTATTTATTTTAATTCATATTGAAGAAATTTTAAATCATTTGAAAATGGATTAAAAAATTAATGTGTAAAATAAACATACTTATACTTTAAATAACACAGTATTTTTCACAAATAAATAAATATTTAATAAAAATATATTTAAAAAGGAAGTAAACACTGTAACCAACAGGGCACTCTGTAATCTGGGAGGTTTGTGTGCATTGGGATTTGGGAATCATATTGTTTTCCAAATAAAGCCAAGGTAACACTCAATTTACATACAGCACAGAGTGGAAATGACATGAATATGACATTGGGCAAAAGCGCAGCATAATTTGAAATCATGAGTTTAAAGTTTGTCGATCGCACGTCTCCAGTGAAGCTGAACTCTCCTGCTGTCCACATTCAATTTGCACGGACCGAAAGTCATGCAGAGCACACGCGATCATGCAGGATACATATGCACACTTCCAGTGTTGGGAAGGTTACTTTGGAAATGTAATAGGTTACAGATTACAAGGTACCCTACTTAAAATGTAATAAGTAGTATGTATTTGCTGAATGCTGACGGAAAACGAAAAAGTATTATAATGTTTGCCCTTCTACTACTAATAATATAAAAGCAATCATTATAATACTTTTTGTATACATTTTAATTCCTTTGTTTCAGTAAGATTAAAGGATTTATCTTCAACGCTGTCACGGAAATTATGTATAAACCTTAATCAAACAATTTAATAATCAATTTACAATGAATTTATACCTGTGTTTTACATTATGCTGTACGCCATGGATGAGCGCTTTGTAAAAATGAATGGATTGATTATTCAGCTGCGGGCGCCATCTTCTGGCGAGATGCGGGAATTCATTCGGCGCGTGACTCTCACGGTGCATTATGGGCATTCTCTAGCCGGCTGCCGCTCTCAGCGCCGTCAAAATAAAAGTCCCACCTCGAACGCATCGGCCAAACAGAAAAACTTATCGGCCCATGCCGATATTTGAAAATGCTAAATATCAGCCAATATATCGGCCTTGGTGATATATCGGACGACCACTATTTAAGAGACATCAATTCTCGACATACAAAACACAACAATGGTAACACTCAACAAATAAAAATAACACTTACAAAATAAACCAACATTACAAAATAAACAAACATCCCAAACTGCTAAAAGTCAACCAAAAACAAGTTCAACAGCACAAATAAAACCATTAAGAATTAAAAAACTCTACAGCATGATATATTGCATGCTGGGTGCCTTCACAGTACATCTGCACTGTAGAAACACAATATGATGCTGTTTGTTTACAAGAAATTTCTGAGACTGCAGTTAGATACAAGTCCCAGTCTGAAATTACTGTGAAAGTAATGCGATTATTAACCTGGAATATACGGTAAATTCACACTCAAATGTTTTGTCTTTTTTAGTATTTTCAGCCTTTATGGAGTCAAAGAATGAGGACAAAAAAAAAGTCCATTGTTAGATGTTAGTTTAATTATGCTATAGCATGACATGGCATATGTAGAAATTTATGTAAGCCAAGATTTAAAAAAGAAAAGGCTTTAAAAGTATTATTTTGAACTAACTAGTGTTAATATATAGGCTATCATTTTATGTCACACTTTTGCATGATGTGAGCATCTTTATCTTATTTGTATAAAATAAAATGCTACAGTATTTAACTTTTCCTTTCTATTAGAATGATGATTCTGAAAGAAAACGTGCCCGATGTCTATTTCAAGGTTGTTGTTAATGCTGTGGTTATTTTCACAGTTTCTTTCGTATATTCGGTTTAACAACATGGTTAAAAGTAATTTATTATTCAATGGAATTGTGCGTATGCTTTTCCAGGGTTTCTACAGACATCAACAAGTTAAATTTAAGACTCTTTAAGACCTATTTAATACCACCTTGTTTGAAATTTAAGACCTAAATAGGGTTGGGAATCAAAAATCGATTCTGATTCCAGAATCGGATACTTAAGGTCAGGAATCGGATACTTGTTGTCAAATGGAAATTTAGATTCCGCCTATCGATTCCTATGTGCTTTTTTTTTTCTTCATCTGTGAGGACCGGACCTAGCGATCTGCCAGGACCTTAGCCAAAAAAGCTAAGTATAGCATCTGTGATAGCTCAACATGTTGTAAGAAAGGTGTCACCACCAACATGACAAAGCACTTTAATTTAATAGATCGTTAAAGATCGCGAACGCGATTCAAACACCAACGTGATTCTATTCCTAAATTACAATGATTTGTCTGTTTCATTCCTCAACCTTTGACATGTGCGATCACAATGTTGTGATCACTTGTTGGTTCGTACATGCAGAGTACGATCACACCAGTGTGATTTGAACATTTAAATTTGCATTCGCACTGCCATTGACCTAAAGAGAGCAGCTGTCATCTGTCATGAATGAAATAGCTTCACAGTATTTTCAGCCACACAGTATTATTATTTCTGTGTTACAAACATTCAAATCACAGAAGTACTGGGATAAAAGTTTATAGTTCAGATATTATTCAGCTGAAAAAAAATATATCACTGTAATAAATTATATTTATTACTACGATATACAGTGAACTTTTCATATCAGCAGACAATATAAAATATCCCCCACAAAAGCATCGCATCCCCGAGATTTTTGGTGGTGTAAACAATTTATTCTGAAGCAATATTTTCATCAGTGTTCTATCAGCTTTTACATATTTAAATCTGCATGTTGTTATTTACCTTTACAAAGGCCTATTTTTACAGATGTATAAATGTTTTGATATATTAAACATAAAACATTGAATACTGATTGTCAGTGAATCCACACAATCACCAGCCTCAACTTACACCAGATCACGCTCACCTGAGTTCTAATCACCCGCACATGCTGTCTCCAATTGAGTCACCTATTTGAGCACGCTCCTCTCAGTCACTCACCGCCGGTCTAACGTTCACTTCCATGAACTATTCCAGACTCCCTGTAAGTTTCTTACCTGTGTGTACTTACCCCTAGATCCTCCGACGATCCTCTGACGTTTCCTTCCTCCGTTCCTGGTTCTCGATCTCCAACGAACCTGCAACGATATCACACATCAGGACTCAGCTTAGAACCATTGAACTCTTCATTGTATTGGATACTCACCTGCCTTTGCTCCTTACGATCTGCTTCCCTGTACCTGTCAATAAACCTGCCTGTTCATTCACTTACCTGTTGTCTCTGGCTTGATCTGTGACAGAAGACCGGACCAACAACAGTCACCTCTATGGATCCCCGGCCTCCCATTCCGGCAGAGGTCCTTGATGAACTAGTAAACACCCTCCGGGCCTCCCTCATTCCAGTCACCACTCCACAATCTGCCTCTGTCAGTCCCATGGCCATGCCTGCCTCCTACGCGGGTGACGCAGCTCGGTGTGGCGGCTTCCTCCTTCAAGTAGCGCTCTTCATAGAGATGCAACTGCAGACATTCACGAACGAACGTGCTAAGATAGCATTCCTGATTTTACTCCTTCTGGTCGAGTGTTGATGTGGGCTAAAGCCATATGGAACGCCAACAGTACCATAATTAATTCTATGAAGCATTCCCTAACCATTTCAAGGAAGTGTTTGAGCTCACTACAGGAGTGATTTCCGTGTCAGATCAACTACTGTGGCTGGTTATTCCACCGACGAGTACACCTTGCAGTTTCGTACACTGGCGGCGACCAGCGGATGGAATGAGGCAGTTCTTCTCAGCGCTTACCGGCAAGGATTGGATTCCTGTATTCGTGCTCAAATGGCAATCTATGATGATTCAGTTGGATTGGAGAGCTTCATGCAAAGAGCATGAATCTCGAATCTCACAGCGCTTGTCCGCCTGACACACCACCGAAGCAGCCCACCAGTCTGTCGCACCCGCCATGGGTTCCCCAGTACCAGAGCCTATGCAGCTGGACTCCACACGGCTCACTCCCTCTGAGTGTGCACGGCGCCTTGCAGCCGGACTCTGCCTCTGCTGCGCTGCAGCAGATCACTACATAGGGACATGCCCAGTCAGACCCCCATGTCCTGCGGTGAGTACCCTTCAACTAGACTCCGGACTTTCTACGCTCTCCATGTTATCTTTGCAACTACTCACTCCAGGCCACTCTGTTACAGTCTCAGCTCTCGTCGACTCGTGCTCCTCGGGCAACTTCATATCGCAGGACCTACTAAGACGTCTCCATCTGCCCCGAACACGTCAAGCCCGGGAGCTCCGAGTCGAAACTATCCAGGGAAAGCCGCTAGGACGTGGGCGGGTGAGATACAGCGCACCACTGCTGAGACTCAGGATCGGCAATTTGCATGAGGAGAACATCACCTTTCTGGTACTAGAGGGACCCACAGTGGACATCATCCTGGGACGCCCCTGGCTCATTCTCTACTCTCCAGAAATCAGATAGAACACGTGTGATGTTACTCGCTGGAGCGAGTTTTGCCATCGCAACTGCCTCTTGGCCCTTCCTAGGCCTTTCCACAAGCCACAGGCAGTTGAGATTGCTTCCACTCTCATCGAAAGTCCCGAACCGCTGGAGATACCTACCATCCCATCTGATTATGAGGCGTTCCAGGATGTCTTCAGTAAGCAGGCAGCCACTCTGTTACCACCTCATCGGCCGTGGGACTGTGCTGTCGACTTGCTGCCTGGAGCCAAACTCCCCAAGGGTCGAGTATATCCACTGTCCATCCCGGAGCGCAAAGCTATGGAGGAATACATCCAGGAGGCTCTCAACCAAGGGTTCATCTGAACTTCCACCTCACCAGCGGCTTCGAATTTCTTCTTCGTGGGCAAGAAGGACGGGGGCTTGCGTCCATGCATTGATTATCGCTATGAACTCCCAGACGGTGAAACTCCCTTATCCACTTCCCCTGGTCCCCGCCGCTCTTGAGGAACTCTGTGGGGCACGCATCTTCTCCAAGCTGGACCTGCGCAGCGCTTATAACCTCGTTCATATCTGGGAAGGTGACGAGTGGAAGACGGCGTTCATCACACCATCTGGCCACTATGAATATCTCGTTATTCCGTATGGCCTAGCCAACTCACCGTCTGTCTTCCAAGGTTTCATGAACGAGGTGTTCTGGGAGTTCCTCCACGACTTTGTGATTGTCTATATCGATGATATTCTCATCTACTCCCGGAACCCGGCCGACCATCGCCGCCACGTGAAGCAGGTCCTCCAGAGGCTCCGTCAGCACCATCTCTACCTCAAGCTGGAGAAGTGCGAGTTCCATCGCCCCACCGTGCAGTTCCTCGGCTATATCATCAGTGGGCAAGAAGGACGGGGGCTTGCGTCCATGCATTGATTATCGCTATGAACTCCCAGACGGTGAAACTCCCTTATCCACTTCCCCTGGTCCCCGCCGCTCTTGAGGAACTCTGTGGGGCACGCATCTTCTCCAAGCTGGACCTGCGCAGCGCTTATAACCTCGTTCATATCTGGGAAGGTGACGAGTGGAAGACGGCGTTCATCACACCATCTGGCCACTATGAATATCTCGTTATTCCGTATGGCCTAGCCAACTCACCGTCTGTCTTCCAAGGTTTCATGAACGAGGTGTTCTGGGAGTTCCTCCACGACTTTGTGATTGTCTATATCGATGATATTCTCATCTACTCCCGGAACCCGGCCGACCATCGCCGCCACGTGAAGCAGGTCCTCCAGAGGCTCCGTCAGCACCATCTCTACCTCAAGCTGGAGAAGTGCGAGTTCCATCGCCCCACCGTGCAGTTCCTCGGCTATATCATCAGCCAGGAGGGTATTCAAATGGACCAGGAGAAGGTGACGGCGATCCAGGAGTGGTCTCCTCCCCAGTTTGTAAAGGAGCTCCAGAGATTTCTGGGTTTTGCTAATTTCTATTGCCGCTTCATAATGGATTTCAGTCCGCACACTGCCCCGTTAACCTCCATGCTCCGAGGTAAGCCCAAGTCCCTGTCCTGGAACTCCAGCGCTTACAAAGCCTTTGAAGGACTCAAGACTGCCTTCAGCATGGCCCCCATCCTTCGCCATCCAGAACCCCATGTTCCATTTGTAGTTGAAGTGGATGCATCCACCGCCGGAGTCGGGACCGTGCTATCCCAAATATTTAGTGAGCCACCACGCCTCCAGTTTTGTGCATAATACTCCAAGAAACTGACCCCAGCGGAGCAGATTTATGATATCGGTAATAGGGATTTACTGGCCATCAAACTTGCCCTGGAAGAGTGGCGGAATTGGCTGGAGGGAGTTAACCATCCATTTACTGTCATCACAGACCACAAGAACCTCCAATATCTCAGAGACGCCAAGAGGCTCAATCCCCGCCAAGCCCGCTGGGCTCTGTTCTTTACCTGGTCCACTTTTACCATTACCTACCATCCTGGAAATCGCAACAGCAAAGCATACGCCCTGTGTAACTTGCACTCCCCAGACTCACCTACTGATCCAGAACCCATTCTCCCTCCAGCCCTGATCGTCAGTCCTATTCAATGGAACATCAACCAGGACATCAGAGCCGCCACTCAAACCGAACCCGCTCCGCTGGGAGGCCCAGAAGGGAAAACGTATGTTCCCATCTCCCTGCATCAGTCCCTTCTGGGCTCTGTGCACAATGTACCGGGCTCTGGACATCCAGGCAGCCAACGGACCCTCTCGCTCCTCCAAGCTCGGTACTGGTGGCGCCGTATGTCCCGCGACATCATCAGGTGCTTCCAGAGTTGCTCAGTCTGTGCCATGTCCAAAACACCTCGTCACCTCACCGTAAGCAAGCTCGTGCCCCTACCCATACCCTCACACATTGGAATAGACTTCGTGACAGACCTCCCCAACTCTGATAACAACACCTGTATCCTAGTGGCAGTAGATCGTTTCTCGAAGGCCTGCAGATTTATTCCCCTCAAGGGATTGCCCACTGCACTAGAAACTACTGAAAGTCTGTTTACTCATGTCTTCAGGAACTTTGGAATCCCAGAGGACATCGTCTCGCATCGGGGCCCACAATTTATTTCCTGCGTCTGGAGAGCTTCTTTCGGCTGTTAGGGGTCATGGTGAGCATGTCCTCCGGCAACCATTCCCAGACGAATGGCCAGACTGAGCGTAAAATCCAAGAACTCGGGCATTACCTCCGGGCATACTGTCAGGAAGACCAACACAGCTGGTCGGTCCGTTTAAGATACAGAGGCAGATTAATAAGGTCACCTATCAGCTCCAACTTCCATCCAGGTACAGAATTCACCCCACCTTTCACGTGTCCCTCCTTAAACCCTGTTCTCCTTCCACACCAGAACCCACGGAACCGGATGAACCTCCTCCTCCAGAGATCTTGGACCAACCATCCATCTATCAGGTCAGGGACATCCTGAATTCGTGGCAGCGGGGTGGCTGGATATAGTACTTAGTTGACTGGGAAGGATATGGACCAGAGGAACAATCCTGAGTGGTCCGGGACGACATCCTTGATCCCATGCTATTAGATGACTTCCATCGCACCCATCCCAATCGTCCCGCACCCAGACGCCGTGGCTGCCCCCGTCGCCGCTCGAGGGCGCCAGGAGCCGCCCCTGGGGGAGGGGGTAATGTCAGCGAATCCACACAATCACCAGCCTCAACTTACACCAGATCCTGCTCACCTGAGTTCTAATCACCCGCATCTGCTGTCTCCAATCAAGTCACCTATTAGTTCACTTCCATTAACTATTCCAGACTCCCTGTACGTTTCTTACCTGTGTGTACTTACTCCTAGATCCTCCAACGATCCTCTGACGTTTCCTTCCTCCGTTCCTGGTCCTCGATCTCCAACGAACCTGCAACGATATCACACATCAGTACTCAGCTGAGAACCATTGAACTCTTCATTGTATTGGATACTCACCTGCCTTTGCTCCTTACAATCTGCTTCTCCGTACCTGTCAATAAACCTGCCTGTTCATTCACTTACCTGTTGTCTCTAGCTTGATCTGTGACACTGATATTTGAAATTATTTAAATAATAAATAGATACTTTAAAGGGGTGGTTCATTACAATTTCACTTTTTTAACGTTAGTTAGTGTGTAATGTTGCTGTTTGAGCATAAACAATATCTGCAAAGTTACGAAGCTAAAAGTTCAATGCAAACAGAGATATCGTCTTTTAAAATCCTGGCAGTTTAATGCCTACAAAAACGGCTTGTAGGGACTACAACAAGTTACTTCCCGGGTTCGTGACATCACAAACCCAGATAAACCCCACCCTCGGGAAAAGGCAGCAAAGGGGGAGAGGCCATGCTGTGCTGCTTTAGAGAAGAGGAAGAAAAAACTAGAGGTGCACGTAAAAATCTATTCATATATGAATCGTGATTCTGTCTTCTAACGATTTCTAATGGATTCACAAGTTTCAAAATCAATGTTCTAAAGCAGTAGTTCTTAATATTGTTTCTCACGTTCCCCTGCTCTGCACACGCTCTGCTTCTCTCTCTCTTTCTTTCTCTCTCTCTCTCTCTCTCATTGAGCTCAGCTCCAGCAATGAACTGTTCCAATTATACACTTATTTTCACATAGCTATGAGAAGCATTAAACATGGACGCGCGTGCAGTTGCCGTACTGTATTAA
>NW_015539869.1:340009-340392 GCF_001515605.1 Sinocyclocheilus anshuiensis
AAACACATTTCATTACACCAAATACACAAAATAATGTTATTTTTAGCAGCATCATATGACCCCTTTAAGACATTTTAAGACTTTTTAAGGCCTTTTATTAGGAAAACTTTTTAAGGACCCGCGGACACCCTGTTTTAGATACTTACATTGTTTTTGCTCCTTACATGCAATAAATGCGCAGCCTTCAACTGCTCAGGTAATGTCAATGGTATGACCGAGAGCCACTGAAAAACTACAGAAAAGTAAAACTACTTTACACTAGCAGTACTGGCCACAAGTACTAAGGAGAGATCACACATTGGCTGGTTAAAAAATGTGTCCATGAGAGCTATGATCGGAACACAAGCTCAATCCTGCGACAGGCGGTAAATACTGAAGCGGGT
>NW_015539869.1:340671-343065 GCF_001515605.1 Sinocyclocheilus anshuiensis
ATTATATGGAGATTTACTTGTAAATATTAATATGCATTTCTATAGCCCTGGTTGATTTTAAAATATCATTTTGGCAGCCCCTGAAATGGGTCGTATTGACATTACCTGAGCAGTTGAAGAATACGCTACAGCGCTCATTCAAATACGTGCATTTGAATGAGCGCTGTAGCGTAGCCTTCAACTGCTCAGGTAATGTCAATGGTATGACCGAGAGCCACTGAAAAACTACAGAAAAGTAAAACTACTTTACTTTAGCAGTACTGGCCACGGGTACTTAGGAGAGATCAAACATTGGCTTCTCAAAAAATGTGTCAGTGAGCACGAGAGCAATCCTGTGAGAGGAGGTAACTAGCGGAGCGCGTGAAGGAGAGATGTGAAGCTCAAACAACGCTGTTCAAGGTCTCCATTAATTCATAAATCATCACAAATCATTACACTATATCACCATACCGCCTAGCCCTAGTATCAGTTATGATAAATCAATATTCTTTGATCGCTAATATTTAGGTATATATATGACATCACTGTACTATAAAAACAGTTTCAGATCTCAAAAGTTGCTTGTCACTGCGAAAAGAGTATTTGATGGAATCAAGCTGCTAAAAGACTCTTTTCTACTTCCTCCTGATCACTTCTTTATTCAAATAAGTGAATAAATAAATAGTCAAATCTCAATAAATATATAAATGTCAATAAATAGAAAAAAATTGAAATACATAAATAGGTCAATAAATAAATAAATAGACAGTGTGTAAAAAAAATAACAAAATAGACTATATACAGCATCAGTATCCAATGTATCAATGACAACACTTCAATAAAGGAAACTGCTCAATTAAAATTGACTCTGAGTGAATTATTTCCAATATATCTCAGCATCTGCAGATGACTACTGAAATTAGTCCCTCTGACTATATACAGTTTGCTGTAAGAGCAACTGGGACAATAACAATAACTGTAACTAACATTTAAATATCAAATAAAAATAAACAGCATATATGTGGGCCCACACACAGACACATGCATTCATCAAACCCCACCGTTGCAGGCCTGGATCGTTGCTAGGGTGCGTTGTGGCCGATTAAAACACAAAACTGGCCGCTTCACTCTAACTGAGCAAAATAAAACAATGCAGAGTACCTCAATACAAGTGAATGGCAAGCAGTCGAGCATGAAGATCACTTCGCTCAAGCCCTCTCTTGCTCCGATGGCAATCGTGAACTCTCCCTCAATGCGGTGTATCCAGTTATGCCAGTGGAACTCTGAATTCTCTCAGGGAATCAGAGCGCTATCTGGGTTGAGACACCTCTCTATCGATGCCGGAGAAACTCGTAATACCCTCGATGCACAACGTTCAGTGCTCTTGTAGTCCATCGTCCAGCGATGTCCTCAACACGCTCACCATCTCTCTCAAATATTCGTACACAGACACTTGTAACCACCGGCTTCCCATCCGAATGTAAACAATGCCGTGTGTGGGACACTTAGTCTATAAAACTCGCTTGAAATACTCAAATTAAACAGCGAACTACACCAGAAACGCTGTCAAAACACTGACAGATGAATTCTTGCTGAAAACACCTACTTTATAACAAAATAGGGCCATGACTGTATGTATATATAATATACATGCATATATGTAGTGGCCCCTGCCCTCTCGAGTTACAGCTGTCAAGTTATGTTAGGGTGAAGTACCGGGTTCTGGTGATATGTCTCTCGACTAGTATTATAAACTATTACACACCTCTGGTATTACTACTATTTACAAGCTAAGCCTACAGGTAAGTATGGTGAATCCAGGTAAATACACCAGGTAAGTAGGGGTAAGTATAAAAACTATAATGTTTTATTATCAAAATAAATAAGTGAATGAATAAATAAATTGTCAAATCTCAATGAATATATAAATGTCAATAAATAGAAAAATAGAAATAAATAGATAAATAGGTCAATAAATAAATACATAAATAGACAGTGTGTAAAAAAAATAACAAAATAGACTATATACAGTATCAGTATCCAATGTATCAATGACAACACTCAATACAGGAAACTACTCAATTAAAATTGACTCTGAGTGAATTATTTCCAATATATCTCAGCATCTGCAGATGACTACTGAAATTAGTCCCTCTGACTATATACAGTTTGCTGTAAGAGCAACTGGGACAATAACAATAACTGTAACTAACATTTAAATATCAAATAAAAATAAACAGCATATATGTGGGCCCACACACAGACACATGCATTCATCAAACCCCACCGTTGCAGGCCTGGATCGTTGCTAGGGTGCGTTGTGGCCGATTAAAACACAAAACTGGCCGCTTCACTCTAACCGAGCAAAATAAAACAATGCAGAGTACCTCAATGCAAGTGAATGACAAGCGATCG
>NW_015539869.1:344806-346099 GCF_001515605.1 Sinocyclocheilus anshuiensis
AAATACAACACTTCAATAAAGGAAACTGCTCAATTAAAATTGACTCGGAGTGAATTATTTCCAATATATCTCAGTATCTGCAGATGACTAATGAAATTAGTCCCTCTGACTATACAGTTTGCTGTAAGAGCAACTGGGACAATAACAATAACTGTTACTGGCATTTAAATATCAAATAAAAATAAACAGCATATATGTGGGCCCACACACACACACGCATTCATCAACCCCCACCGTTGCAGGCCTGGATCGTTGCTAGGGTGCGTTGTGGCCGATTAAAACACAAAACTGGCCGCTTCACTCTAACTGAGCAAAATAAAACAATGCAGAGTACCTCAATACAAGTGAATGGCAAGCAGTCGAGCATGAAGATCACTTCGCTCAAGCCCTCTCTTGCTCCGATGGCAATCGTGAACTCTCCCTCAATGCGGTGTATCCAGTTATGCCAGTGGAACTCTGAATTCTCTCAGGGAATCAGAGCGCTATCTGGGTTGAGACACCTCTCTATCGATGCCGGAGAAACTCGTAATACCCTCGATGCACAACGTTCAGTGCTCTTGTAGTGAGGATCAAACGAAACTCGAGTCTTCTCTCTCTCTTCTCCCTCTGTCTTCTCCTCTAGTCAACGGTTCTCCCCTTTAAAAGGATCTTAATCCACCAATCAGAATACACCAACCAGTTAAGGGGGTGGGACCATTACATTTACAAACCAATCAAAACGAATGATTTTGCTTACCCATATTTGCAGGTTATAAATATAGGTGACCACTCTTAAAAATAAACATAGTAACGAACTTAAACGTGAATGTTTACAATCAAAATAAACAGGGATTAATCACACTAGAAATAATGTAAAGGCTTAATTAACCCAAGTTTACCCAGGGTTACATAAAGTCTTAATTAACCCAAGTTTACCCAGGGTTACACTCTCCCCCTGCTTAAAATTCTCATGTCCTCATGAGAGGAGGGATTATATCTGAACAGTGGCTTTGAAGCTAGCTGCAGAACTGGAACTGGCACAATTGGAACACTTGGCCATCGGGTGACACCATAAAGTTTGACACTGCTGGTTCTTCCACTCTGGTGAATCTTTAATGTGTATCACCATCCCTCGATGCACAATGGTAAATTGTTGATCCTTGGGCTGGCCAAAATCACTGTAGCTTAACTTGACCAGAGGCTTTGTTCTCCTCTTCGGTCGATGGTACACCTGTTCTGTCTCCTCTTTGGAAACATGACATGACATGACAGAGGCAAGCAGTATGATGCATATAAAGTGAAGTCTGAAAAGCA
>NW_015539870.1:0-239 GCF_001515605.1 Sinocyclocheilus anshuiensis
ATTTATTTTTTTATCAGTCTGGCGAGTAAACAAAAAAATTTACTATCCAATGGCGATTCAATTGCCAAGGTGTCCGTAGAGGGCTGTACTATTTAAAATAATGTTTTTATATTTGAAAATATTTGAAAATGTAATTTATTCCTGTGATTTCAAAGCTATATTTTTAGCATTATTACTCCAGTCACATGATCCTTCAGAAATCATTCTAATATTCTGATTTGCTGCTCAAAAATCATTTA
>NW_015539870.1:461-24786 GCF_001515605.1 Sinocyclocheilus anshuiensis
TCTATAATGTCAAACTGACTCCAAGCTTTTGAATGGTATAGTGTATAATGTTACAAAAGGTTTTTATTTCAGATAAATGCTGATCTTTAGGTCTTTCTATTCATCAAAGAATCCTGAAAAAAAAATGTGCTCAACTGTATTAAATATTGATAATCAGCAAATCGGCATAGAATGATTTCTGGATTATGTGACACTGAAGACTGGAGTAATGATGCAGAAAATTCAGCTTTGATCACAGGAATAAATTACATTTTAAAATATATTCAAATAGAAAACATAAAAAATCTTACTGTTCAAAAACTTTTGACTGGTAGTGTAGGCTGATTATTCTTATAGATTGAAACAAATGTGCTTTAGCCAGTATAAAGAGTATGAAAATTGCTGCAGAGAGAAAAAAAAAAAAAAAGCAACAACAAAGACATGTTGCTGGAGACGGGCTCATTGAAAATGCAAACTGATTCTCTGCCAGCAGGAGGCGCTTTGAGAGCAGTAGAACTAGCGGTTTCTCCAGTAACGGCTGTAATCAAATCAGCTCTGCTCATGAACGCTTCTTTATCAGATAAAATGAAAATGCCATCGAAACTTTTCTGAAGACAGTCTTTCCCTTCAGAGATACATTCATATAAAACACCCACGAAAGTTTTGATTTTGAAACGTGCAGTGCTCATGTTTATTCAACGAAGTCAAACGCCACAAATAAATCAATGTATGGGAAACACTGGTAAATGTAGGCTATATCGAAATATCGGAAATGTGTTTAAAAACCATATCACCGTTATTGAAAAATATATATATCTCGCGATATATAATGATATCGAATTATTGTCCAGCCCTAATTCAACATGACTAATAAACACACGACTACGACAATATATGGTTTATCTGATTTCATCTTATAATTTGTATTATAATAAAGTATATAATAATGAAATGCTAATCGACATAACCTTTATCACTGCTTAGAAAACTATGAAATATGTTGCGTGCATTATTCTGTGTAAGAAGCCACATCATCTCATCTGACGTTACATGGAGTGAGTTTGGAGTAAAAACATGTTATTAAATGTGGTATTTTCACGTGCTTTCAGATGGGAGCAGCAGTTTTACGTACCTTGTCAGTGAACTACGGCTTGGTGTACTAAATGCTGCTCCATCTGAAAGCACGTGCTGGAGATTTACTACTGATCACAGAACCGGCTTTACTGACAAGATGTGCATGACAATCGCATTCGATTAACCATGCAGCCCTAATAGTATTACTAGCCTGATAATTATAATAATAATCATCATCATCTTGCTATCGTCAAAGAAATCAGCTACAGGCGATATCTCTGACTATCATCGATACACGATACTATCGTCTATCGGCACAACCCTACAGACCTGCCATTACAATGGTTCAGATAATCACTGAAAAATACAGATAAGCAGAATTCAAACCACCATGTCATGACATCCTCAGTAGGCTTGCCAATCCTAGCAGTGTTACATGTGATGTGCACCAGACCTCTTTTCCCCTTTTAACTGGATGTTTTAACAGCAAGGGCAGCAGGAGAAAATGCCAGGAATGTGAATGATATGCAAAGAGCAAGAAGAGCTCTTTATCCTCCATCTCATTCCTTCTTTGCTTTTGACGGTTTTTATTGAAATGGGACCTGTAATGACAGTAATGTAGCTCTTTCAGTCTTTGCCATGCAAAACATTAACAGCTGCTGAGGGAATCCAATTCAAGCAGACCCAATTTACCAGTGCCACTATATTTGTTGCTTCAAGTTACAATTTCATATGAGAGTGTGCTTTGGGACTTCTGCAACACTAACTGGAATCTTTGAAAATTAGATTAGGGTAAAAAAAAAAGCGTGTTCAGGCCACAAAGAGTGTAATGAGCTCTTGCAATTATATACCTTCTCAAACATGCAGGCCTAAGTCACTTCGTACCAAACTGAGCTGTAACGTATAATCCTGGCCATTTCAGCATGTAAACAGAATGAATCAAAAACAATGACAAGATGTTATTGATCCACCATCTTGAAATCTACATTTCACACATCAAACATCAGAGCTTTTAGTTGCCATGGTGAAAGCATTACTGATCCCCACTGGCACTGAAATGCATTATGACCTCTTCTTTACAGACGCACATCCAGTGAGCAAACCAAACTCAAGAGTAACAGTACTTCATGCCACACCATCTCCATCCCAGTCATCACAAACTGCCTGTTGGAACTCCACAAACACACAATTATCCTGCGTTATTTCAGCCAAAGGTTTGGAAGGGTCTCTAGCAACCGTCTGTGTGCAGCTGAACCACACAACTGAGGCAAAAACAGTCCAGTAGTGATTATCCGTCACTGCTATAAAAAGACCTACGCTGAGCACTAACAAGAGCATGTGATTAAGACAAAAAATGAAAAAGAAATCTAGCATCATCTGCTGTATTCTGGTCTTCACTGTTTGTTTATCAGTATAAAGCTAATTAAGAGATATTCAACAAGGACCTAGACTAGATAGATTAATAGAACACAAATGTTGATTGATAGAAGTGTAATTTGTTACCAGCATTTCCCATGCATCTTGAACCCAAAAACAGTCCTGCAAGTCTGTCATTTCAATAGTTTCTTTAGCTTAAGACAGATGGCAAAAGGAAACATCCCTCTTCGTGGAATTGTGCAAGCTGGTAAAGACAGCCGGCCAATAAAGCTTGGACTAAAAATCACTTTTCTCATTCCCTTGATGGAATTGCCATGATTACCATCACAGTACATTTCCACTACAAGAATGCTGAGTAGCAGCTCATCTGAATGGCAGAGAGTTTAAAAGATCAGAAGACGTGAGCTGAATTTCACTAACTTGAGATCATAATGTAGCAGCACATTATTATAAAGCATGATGTGTCATGCCATGTGAAATTAATATTTCTGAGTGAAACTATTAATATAGACACTGCTATTCAAAACCCTGGGGGCTGTAAGATTTTTTTTTTTTTTAATAAATTAATAAATTTTATTCAGCAAGAATGCATTCAATAGATCAAATGTGACAGTAAAGACATTTATAATTTTACAAAAGATCTTTTATTTCAAACAAATGTTCTTTCTAATGTCCTATTCAAAGAGTTCAGAAAAAAAATGTATCATGGTTTCCACAAAAATATTAAGCAGCACAAATGTTTTCAACATTGATAATAAAGGTTTCCTGAGCACCAAAACGGCACATTAGAAGGATTTCTAAAGGATCATGCAATTGCTGAAATTCAACTATGCCAAAACAGGAATAATGTACATTTTAATATATATTCAAATAAAAAACTGGTATTTAACCTGCATCATCATCTTTACTATATTTTGATCAAACAAATGCAGACTTTATGAGAATTAAGGCATCTTTACACAGCTGACTGCTCTATGCCTGCTCAAAATGCTGCATTAAAGCCAGACTAAATTATGCCTGCTCAGACACACCTCAGCTCCCAGTGACAAAGTATACAGTCGTACTTGGAGTGTAAAGGCATTTAAGCCACCTCCAAGCAGCATTACACAGTCTGTGTAAAGACACCTAAATGCCACCTCGGATGCACTTCTGTGCCATCTTTGCAATGTAAATTTGGCATAAGAGACTTTAATGTTACCAGCATTCAAAAAGTCTTAATGTATATAAATTACGCTGTTCAGTGAATCCAATCTATAACATGCTTGCAATCATCAGCAACCATCCATGACGCCTGTCAAACAACTAGAGGGAGTGTACAGCAAACTTGGCACAATATCTTAAACCATAATGATTAGAGAACGTCCAAAGCACACAAGGTACCACATTTATTCAAAGCATTCACACTTTGATAAGCAACATGCACAAGCTTGCCTTTTCAGCATGTTTACATTTGCATGCAAGATGCTGTTAGTTATGCAGTGAGCAGTCATTAAATTAGTACATTAATTGCTGTATACATCGTTGGGCTGGAAAGACGGCCACATTTACTGCAGTGATAATCACATCACATCGTGACAGATCATCAGAGTTCCAACGATCAGAGAAGTATCGGGTCTGCAAGCAAAGAATCAGCTGACCTACATATGAGACCAGCTCGTTCCTAATGACAGCATATTTTATATGCAAACGAGCTAAATAACTGTCAAAAACCTCGGTTATGTTTCATAACCTTGAAGTAAACGAACAAATATGCTGTCCAGGTCGAGCCATCGTGGTGTTTTGAGAAACAACCAAGTTGTTTGATTATTTTGAAGCTCGTTTGAATACTAAACATGTCAGGTTACTACTTATTGATTATATCTAACTCCAAATATGCTGTCTAGGTTAGAAGTTCACTAGGTTTTGAAACACAGCCCTCATTATCCTTATTCTCAACCGGTATGCTGCAAACAATGACCATTTGAATGATTTAATTTTTCTGTATTTACCCAAACGGAACTGCACACGGCAAGGTCAGCCTTGAATGTAACATGTACAGATGATAAAATAGAGGTATGTGTTGACACGGGCGTTAGCCAACTGTTGCTAGCTAACATGACATTGATGAAACGACGTGTTGAATTGCCGACAACATACACCTCTAACGAACCACAAAAACTACAGACCGGAGCGGGATAATTTCGTATATTTATAGCGATAACGTTCACAGAATACACACCCGTGGTGCCGTCGATATATTCACGACTAAAGGAGAAAAAAACAAGCTGAAGTATTTCTCCAACGGCCGCGTCCGCCATTTTGAGACACGGAGAAAAGGATGCGCAAAAATTACAGCTACAACAACACTTCGACCGGCGATTTTTATCTAACATAACCGTAAAGAGAGACACAAATGGGCTGGTCTTACCCTACACAGTCAGCACTGAATGTTATTCCTCAGAAGACGCTGGTATGGAACGAAATAGGTGTTGTTTTAGTGTTGAAAAGAGGGCTGAAGTCTCGGGGTCTGCCTCCTTGCTGCGCCGCATTCGCCTCTACATACAGTCTGACTCTACACGGCACGGGAGCGCGCATGGGCTGACTTCAGCAGGCAGAGGCGCGCGCGCCCTTCAACCTCACACCCTCCTTTCAAATACTGTGGGCGTTTCTTGAATAAATATTCACCTCAACACCTAGTATTGCAGATAACTTCAAAAACGGACCGTGAAAAATTATTTCTCACATGAGCCACATCAATGACTTTAATCTGGGTACAATCAGAGCGCATGATCAGCTGGAGTCAAAACAACACCTGTGTCATGCTCATGTCAGGTGCACAAACCAGTTTACATTTTTCAGGCTTTGAGTGAACTTTTTAGTCACCTGAAGCAAAATATTTATGTCTATTAGTTGTTATAGTCTTCATCAAGTTCATACACATAACTAAAAACGTTAGTGCCTCTAAAACTGTAGACAATGAGTACATTTGTTAACTCTTTGAAAACAAAGTGTAAATGTTTTGTTTAGACACAGTATAGACAATATTTAAATGAATGTAATCACATGTTGTTTTCTAGTTTCTTTATTCATTTTAATACAAAAGGATAATCGGACCAAAAATAATTAGACTGTTTAGAAGAATTTACATTACGGTACCACTCATTAAAGAAACCAAAACAGACACACGAAGGGCATGACAAATATTTCATGTCAAAAACAGGAGAATCACAAAAAAATAAAGAAAGAAAGAAATCCACAGATATACACTTTGTATACATAGAATACAAAATGATATGTTTGTTCAACACCAGATGCCATTGAGACTGAGCACTGTATATTGCTCTATGTATATATTAGAGCAAATGTAACAATGTGCTGCAGACTGAGGGTAACGGGTGTCTTAATTGTGATATTTAAATTACGAGTGTTTAAATGGGCAAAAATTACTTTTTTAAATGTCCAATCGCTTTTTTTTTCCCTGACGATTTTAAAATTAAAAAATTAAATTTCTTTGTCTTTTCACACAGAAACAATTCACATTTGTGATTAAACTGTGATTTGAAGAATATTATGAATATTATACCCAGGAAGACATTCAAGACACTTCAAATTAAAGATTATAATCCAAAAAGAAAAATTAACAAAAATAACTATTTTATTTCTGCGTCTTTGTTGTCAATAAAACCCAAACCTTTCTAAAAATACTACACCTCTAGATTACATCATATTGGTTTGTCATGCAAGCAGTTATTGAAATCTTGAATTGACATGTTGCTTTGCTACATAACATGAACACATTTTTGAACATGAACACAGATTTGGTGAATATTATTATGAAAATGACCTTTTGTGGTTAAATTTAAAACACTGTTTGAATCCACTGGTTTGTTCACTATGAGATGTGCAACTATGGAAGCTTGACTATATTCAATTGAGATCATATTTAACATTCTTAACTGCAGATTGGTTACTTATTTTTTTTTATATACCAAAGCCCAGGAGAAACCCGAGGTTAAGTGCCTGGCTCAAGGACAAATTAGAAACAGGATTTTCTCATTAACCCTTCAGTTCAAAGGTCACGCTTACTCGACATTGAACTTGTGATGCATCTGTTACAAACTTAGAACTTTAACCGCTAAGCTATCACCATCACCAAAAATACTTAAGATCCTATTGAACTCCAGATTCAAACCTAGTTCATGTATTCTAATGCAATACATCAAAAATTTAGTTTATGTCCATTATGAGAGTTAATATATTGACTACAGCACACCCATGTGGCACCTAAGGGTACTGAAGTAGATTTTCAATGATTTCTGTCCAACATCCAAGCTTTCTGATTGCAAAATCCATCAATAAGTGATTAAGCAGATATAAAAGAAATACAGTTGCCCAATCTTTTGACTTATATAAGCTTAAACAGGCTCAAATCTCACACATAATTACATATTGTTCATAAATATCAATTACCAGTTACATCGCTTTTTCCCCACCAATTTTCATAGACAAACCAATTTTTAAAAACTGTAATTTTTGTTTTATAGGGAAATACAACCAAGCTAGCAGTTTTGTTGCATCCATGTGCATAATCCAAGGTGCACTTAGTTCCAGCATATTGCTTCATACAGTTTTGAGCACAACATTTGCAGGACACACACAGTACAGCATGTACACAAGCAAACACATCATCCTTGATCTTTTTTTTTTTTGGTAAGTTACAGCGAAGCAGCCCATCTTATTCCTCTTTTGGTGGTCCTATATGAGACCACACAAAAGCCCGGCACTGGAAAGTGCAAAAAATACCTCTAGGGAGGAACAAAACATGAGTCTCACGAGTTCCTGAACATTGTGCTAAAATATTCTGGAGAAAATACCGATCAGATCTTGAAAACCACAATATTAGTAGCACATTTTCACCATCATCATCTTAACAGGTTGCACGAGTCCATCTGTTATCAATGATGTATGTATAAAAATATCATCATATTGTTCTGTTGCAGCAGCTTTGGAGGAATCCTCTGAATCCGTTTCTGCGCCAGCATGGACAACCATAAAGAGACATACATACATAAACATGCACACATACACACTTTTAAAGTGAAAAAGAGTTAACACAACAGTCTAATTCAAGCTGGACATTTCAAATCAGTATTTCAATCAAAATGAATCAAGTACCTGTCTAATCCCAATGACAAAGCTTTATACAGCTTCCCAATGTATTTCTATAAAACAGACATGGCTTAAATTAACGTTTACATGAAAGATCAAATGGCTTCTCATGTTCTTTTACAAAAAGATTCCTTGTTTTACAGACGCCACCGATCTAAAATGATTGGTTGAGAACTCGCATCTGTAAAGTTGCATCGATCCGGTTTTGTCTAAAGGCAGCAGCCAAGGCGAGCACAGAAAAAACGTATGGGACACAATACTAACATTCGGTCCTGAGACTAGACCTATAGAGTTTACATTCTTAAGCCCAAGATTCTTGTATGTCTATCTCTGTTGAACTGAACGGTGAACATCTCTCTTCTGGTGCGCAGTGTAGCAATCACCTGAGTTTCAGATAGGGAGGTGTGTTTTTAGGATCTCTCTACACACGTGGGTTGGTTGGGGACGGATTGTGGTTATCCTGGGCTCAGATGAGAAGGAAAGAGATGGGATGATGGATGGATAAGGCTCTGGTATAAAATGTCATGGTCATCCTTGGTCATCTCCAGCCTCATCTGTGCAAACTCACATTCTGCTTCCTCTGGTAGACCTCGAGGGCTCGTGTTGTTGAATTGCACATGTAAAACTGCTTTCATTCTCTTTATAGCTACAAACTACACTCTGTACATTTTTCTGTACTGTCTCCTGTTCCTGGTTCTCCCCACCCCATTATATTCAAAGTGAATTGGTTAGATTAGACAGCTCAGTTCTCAGGTCCACAGGTTCAAACAGATGGCTGCTGCATCGTGTCCTCCTCGTATGGAGAGGGGCTGCATGGATGGAGTTGTTAATCATCCACAGGCAGCTTGTCATCCAGCTCTAACTGCTGTTCCTCGATTTTCCCAGAATTCTGCATCAGCTGCCGTCTCTGCACCTCGGCCTTCAGATTCTCCAGGTTACTTATATTAATATTTAAACTATAATATACTGTTGATGAAAAAAATACCACTGCAAGATATTTATTAACAAAGTTGGGAAATGTGTATGTAGAGAAGAACAGAATTAATAGAATATGGAATAGAATAATAGAATAGAAAAATTATATTATATTATAATACAATATATGTAGGTAATACTTCATTATAAGTATATAAAGTATTAACCACATATATTATTAATAAATCAGGCTTGTATTTGTATATAAACATTATTTTGTCTTTAATTGCAAGAGTTTGTAAGACACATTATAAGCAGATTAACCTATTTATGCAATATGCAATTCTATATCTTTGCATATTATACTACATACAACATCTAACCTAATATAATCTAATATATAAACATTTTTTTTTATTTTTTTTTTTAAAGTAGCTAATTCTTCATTATCTAAGCCCAGGTTTTCACATTAATTGCTTAAAAAGGACAGTTAATTCCCATATCGTGTTTTGGTTATACTGGTGAATATTTTATGTGTTTACTAATTAAAAAAAAAAACAAAATGGTTGGTTAAAGTTCAAAGGTTTTTGTCAAATAAACTGACATGCCATGCCAATCCTGGTAAAATGAAACATTCAATTAAAGAACTGACATGACAAAATATTTAATAGACATATTTAACCAAAAGACAAAAAATATAACTTTGGCTAAAACAAAATGGTGTAAACCTTTGCTCACCTGAGGGGAATAAAGATGATGCCATTGATGATATTAAGCTGTTCCAGAACACTGGCCATGCTTGGTGCCGTAAACTACAGAGACAAACAGAGAGAAACAAAATAAGCCATCAAGACACATCCTGGCAAGATCATGTAACAACATTTTCAGGGCAGCTGAGGTGTGACTGACCTTGAGAGGCATTATGCTAGCGTTGGATCCGTTCTTGTAGATCTCATTCATGGTTCTCTGTAGAGCCACAGCCTGCTGCGTGAGGTACTTCAGGTACTCTGAGCTCTCCTTCGTCTTCTCATGAGCTTCACCAACCTTAAACACAAGTACATTGTGTTTGCATTAACACTTATACTATTCTATACGTTAGTGTACTACGACCTCCTTATTAAAATCAGCCTTGTATTTATATATAAAGCCTTTGTATTTGTATATTTCACGGGTAAAATCCAGTCATTTCAATGGGAATACACGCAATCAGAAATTTTGTGTGAGGGTGAAACATTCTCCAAAACAGATTTCGCATGGGGTTCAAGTTGGTCACATGAATTCGCCACACTGACCAACAGAAGATTCTCGATTTGAAAGTGACTTCATACATCGTCGCACTATTGACAACAGTAACTTAATGTATCATTAAACATTTTAGCAGGTTCAATCCACACTGAATAGCAAATCCAATATACATGAATGGTTGGTTGTACCTGGTTCTTGTATATGGTATAACCCTCCTTCTCATGCTGCAGGGCAGAGCGGAACTCAGCCTTGCTCTCATATACTCTGGCCACCAGGTGATGACTGCAGAAGAACAGAGATGAATGTTACTACTTATTTTGACTGCATACGACACCAATGATTTGAACTAGTGTGTAGTCAGGTGTATGTACCTGAGAGCTACTTTCAGGGATCGTGGGCCATGGTATTTGGAATTGATGGCCAGGGCGTTTTCCAGGAACCGCAGAGACAGGTCATACTCCATCACACCATGAAGCACCAGACCAATATTACTCTACGTCAGAGAGAAAGATCACAGTGAGAGGTTGGCTTTGTGCCACAAGCCTCAACTTAAGTGACTACAGGAATTCAATTTCCTCTCGTCAGCCTTTCAGGGTTTACGTCAACGTGATAGTCAGTGATACTCAGTACACTCTGTTTAGTTCTTTGCAAAACTAAGGATGAGTATAGGTTCTGCACCAAAGGCTTACATCGAGCAGAGCCATTTCTGGATGGTCCTCCCCACACACCACGAGCATGAGGTAGCGAGCGCGGTACAGCAGCTTCAGGGCAGTGGACAGGTGGCCATTGGCAAAGCAGTACAGAGCTAAGTGCATCTGTGGAGAAGATTTACAGTTCACAGAAACTAGTTTGAAGTTCATTTAGTATATTCATTTGTAGTTTATAGTAGAATATTTGTACAATTTCTGAGCAGGCAGCAGAAAATGATGTAGATGCTTACATATTCTTGAATAGTGTTGGGGTGTTCAATACCCAGCACTCTCTCACTCATCAGGACAGCCTTCTGCTGATTGCTCAGAGCCTTGAAAAGAGGGGGGAAAATCTTGTGATGAAATAAATGGTAGTATGGAAATTATACAGTGAGGAGGAAAAAAATATATATATGTATATAATGTATGCTGAGGACTTGTTGGCTGATTTTTTTAATATAATTAAATTTAGTTGTTTAATGTTTTAGCAACTAGTCTCAAGGATATATTTATTTGATCAAAAAATACTGTCAAATTTACAGTAAAACCGTAATACTGTAAAATATTGTAGTAATTTAAAATAACGGTTTTCTGTTTGAATATATTTTAATAAAAATGTATTCATATGATGAAAAGCTGAATTTTCAGCAGCCATTACTCCAGTCTTCATTGTCATCATTCTAATATGCTGATTTGCTACTCAAGAAACATTACTTGTTATTATCAATGTTGAAAACAGTTGTGCTGCTTAATATTTTTGTGGAAGCTGTGACTTTTTTTTTTTCTTTTTTTTTAGAATTCTTTGAATACAAAATTAGAAAGAGCATTTATTTGAAATTAAAAAAAAAACTTTTGTAAAATTATGTCTTTAATGTCATATTTGATCTATTGAATGCATTCTTTCTGAATAAAAGCATTAATTTCCTTTTTTTTTATCTTATAGCCCTCAGTCTATTGAATAGCAGTGTCTACATATATTAATTTCTCTACAAAAACATTAATTAATTTCAGTGTCTGGAATGACACGTCATGCTTTATAATAATGTGCTGCTACACTGTAATTTCAAGTTAGTGATAATCAGCTCACGTCTTCTGATCTTTAAACTCTCTAACATTCAGATGAGCGGTTACTCAGCATTCTTGTAGTGAAAATGTATTGTGATCCGGTAATCATGGCAATTCCTTCAAGGGAATGAGAAAAGTGATCATTAGTCCAAGCTTTACTGGCCGACTGTCTTGTTCCGCTTAATATTTTTGTGGAAACCTTGATTCATTTTTTTAAGATTCATAGAAAGTTCAAGAGAAGAGCATTTAGAAAAAGGAAATTTGAAAATTAATCACTTTCTGTGCTGTGTCCGTGCTGAACAAAAACGTATTAATTTCTTGAAAAAAAAAAACAAATCTTACTGGCACCAGACTTCTGAACAATAGCATACATTCGTCAAACCAATAATTTAGCTAAAGCATAAGATCAAAAGGTTTTTTAAATAATTAGAAACAAATTTAGTCACTTGTAACCAAACATTTGACTGTTTTTAGGATGTACCTCAGGATGATCACCCATGATGTAGTTGAGTCGGGCCAGAAGGCGCAGACAGGCACAGATCTCCACATGCATGGCTCCATACACATTGTTGAAGAGGTTCAAGGCCTCGTTGATGAGCTCACAGCCCTCCTTTAGGAAGCCTTTGAACAGAGCACACATCAATCAGCATTCCAAAACCATCTTATGGGAAATTTCATTGATAGGGATGTGTTTTAATGTACCTTGCTGAACCTTGGCCTGCCCGCTTTGGAAAAAATGGAAGGCATCAGAGGCTTTGGGGTTGACGTGCTTAACGACGGGGAAGATGTTCAGGATGTCCTCCTCGGTGAAGGCCGGCTTATGGCGACTGTCGAAGTTGTACTCCTTTATCAAGATCTGCAGGGGAAGCACAAAGGAAAGCCTTGTCGATACAGGCCTTACGAAGCACCTGAGTGACAAGAAGCGATATCGATAAGAGCACTACCTGAACGCCTGTCTTGAGTGATATCTCCCTCAGCAGGGTGATCTTCTGCAAGCCATACTTCTCCACTGCTTGGTCCACACTTTCACTGTGAAACATAAAAGCACAACACCATTAGTCCTTGGACACACCAGGTTAATGAAATGCTTGGAGTTTGTTTGAACTAGTTCTCACCATTGTAGACTGAAGTGATAGTAGCTCTGTGCCTCAGAGTTAATGTTCTTCCACAGCTCACTAGGTGTCAGACTGGCCCATGTTGTGTTGTCCCCTCCACCAGGGACCCGGTTACGTCTCTTACGGCTCTTTCTGCGGGACACCAGCTCATCCGCAGGGAGGTGAGCCACGGCATCTGGGAAAGAGCTCAAGAGGCAGTTCAGGAAGTGGCTCACGGCAGCGGATAAAGCAGTGAGCTCCACACCCTGCAAATCACAAGCACAAACATTAACAAAGGTTAATGCCTCTATTAAAACAATCAACAGCTACTAAAAAGGAAAAGTACAAAGGTATTGCCAATGTTTTCTTTTTGGAAGTGTTGGCTATACAACCATCGAAATAATACCATGGTAAATAGATATGGGAATCATTCATTTCCATAGTAAGGTACACCAGGTTTGGGTCAGTAAGAAAGATTTTTTTTTTTTTCAGCAAGGATGCATTAAATTGATCAAAAGTGACAGTAAATACATTTATAATATTTAAAACATTTATAATATTAATTTCAAATGAATGCTGTTCTTTTGAACTTCCTATTCATTAAAGGATCCTGAAAATACTGTTTCAGTTTCCACAAAATATTAAGCAGCACAATGGTTTTAAACATTGATAATAGTAAGAAATGTTTCTTGAGCACCAAATCAGCATATTAGCATTATTTCTGAAGGATCATGTGACACTGAAGACTGGAGTAATTGCTGCTGAAAATTTAGCTTTAAAGTCCCCCTGTAGTCAAAAATGTTATCCTTTAAAACTAATATTTGATCATCAAAATTACATATTTAAATGTTTTTGTTTTGAAAATAATTTTCTCATGCCTTAAAATAGCTTGAATGCAACTCTACACCCTTGCCTCATTTACTATACGCGGATATATGAATACGCAAATTAGCCCCGCCTCCACTCAGTCACACCAGCCAGCGCCTCCTGATCCACTAACTGAACTGTAGTAAACGCGATACAATGGCAATGGCAAGTGGAAATATTGGTTTAATTAAGCCATATGTGTTTGAACCAGAAATAAGCTGGTATGCTCAACGTAAG
Organism: Sinocyclocheilus anshuiensis; assembly: GCF_001515605.1. Lineage (NCBI taxonomy): Eukaryota > Metazoa > Chordata > Actinopteri > Cypriniformes > Cyprinidae > Sinocyclocheilus > Sinocyclocheilus anshuiensis. The sequence goes on from NW_015539870.1 coordinate 14,152, forward strand.
CAAGGAGACTGATGGCTAACTTCGTGAGGTAACATTATCTGTTTGCGCTAGTTTGTACACGGATAATGACTGATAAAACTGTTTTACCTAGCGGACAACTACAGTGGATACTGTAACATTCGTTACATTTACTTACTTGACGAACTTTTACCGGATTAACCTGGCTGCCTTCTCACTAGACCCTCTGCTTTGCAGCACAGTTAATGATATGCTAAAGATAGGATCCCTTGACGCGATTGGTTATTGAATTTTGAGACATAGCAAAAAAAAAGAGGCTGTTTCAAACCGTTTCTGTAACTGCCTTTGGGAAACTACAGTTTTAAGGAGAAAATACTCAGTAATTGTGTTGATAAATGGATTGGCACATGGTTTGTCTAAAAGCATATTAAAAACACCACATAGACAAACAAACAACATAAAAAAACTTGATTTTCACCACAGGGGGACTTTAAATAATAACAATAATTAATAACAGCTTTAAATAATAATAAAAATACCTTTAAATTAATTAAAAAATAAATAAATAAAATTATCTTTAATTGTTTTTACTGTATTTTTGATTAAATGTAGTCTTGGTGAGCATAAGAAGCTTCTTTCAAGAACAACAACAACAACAAATCTTACTGACCCTAAACTTTTGATTGGTTGCGTGTATGTACCATTGCATTGCTGTCAATTTATAGTAGTAACTTACCTGAAGATATGTTTTGAAGATATGCTTTGCACATCTGGTGATCAGCTCACTGATTCCAATTCTCTACATGTACAAACGCAACTAATTAAATACATAGTCTTTATTATAATGTTAAAAATAAAGCACAAAATATTTTTGTAATATATAAATTGATCCTTTGCTTACGTAGATATGTTCAATTTGTGCTTTTGCAGGCATGTTTTCCACAAACTCCAGCACAGTACCAAGATAACGCACATTAATGCCACGCTGATGAAGGGCTTCTGTCATCGTTGCTCCATCCATAGGCAAAGAGCTGTGATCTAAACAGTCTTTTACCTGTGAATATTATTCATACATTTAAATATTTACTGAAAAGTTGGTTCGATTATCATATTTCTGTAGCCGTCATTTTATAATAGCGATAAGCCACGAGGCAGTGCATTAGAATGACTCTACCACAGCCACTCATGGATTATTACATTTTCTAATGGTTAATAAACCTATGTGAGAACGCAGTGACTCACAAAAGAGGGGATCTGGCAGGACACTAGGAAGGCTGCAGCATCTTTGAGAAGCTGCTTCTGTTTCTGGATGTCATCAGTGCTGTCATCAGGGAAGCGAACGCCTGTAAGTGATGGATGAGGTCATGTGACCAACACTGCCTATATTGTCAAAAAGACAAATCACAATCCACATACAAAATATAATGTCTTCCATACCTGGAGAGAAGATATCTGGGTTGAAGCGAATGTCGAAAGAGGTGTTGCTGATGGAGCCCACAGCTTTACAGGCGTTGAGGACCACCTCTCGACTTTTGGGGTCTGTGAAAATGTTCCACAAAAAGTCCAAATTAATTCTAGCTAACAACTACTAAATAACCACCTCCACCATAAAAAGTAGAATATATAATAAAAAAACAACAACACATAATCAACTAGCAATAAAATAACAAAATAATTGATTATCATGATATGGTGTTTGGTTGAGTCAGGGGTTTTCAAACTGGGTCCAGGGAAGAGTTACTACTAATAAAAAATAATACTTAGAATATTAACAATAACAATAATAATCATTATTATTATCATTGGTAACTAGTACAAATAAAAAGTAAAATATGTAAATATTTATTTTAAATAAATATTTATATTTTATTTTTTAATGTAATAATAATTAATAATACAAATAACAAAAATATGATATATATATATATATATAAATAAATCATTTTGTACTCCATTTATACTGAGAGAGATTTCAAATTATGAAGACAACAAAATTTAATAATTTCATATTTTAAAGTCCTTCACATGGAAAAGTTTGAAAACCCCTGGGTTTAATTATTCGCATTTAGGATAAGATTATAGGACTACCATCACCACAAGTTAATCCTACGCACAATAAATTAATTTATTTTTTAATACAAAAATATAGGTTTTCTAATAACACCACAAAGACAGATTAGAAGGGAAAGTGTTGCCGGGTGCAAGATGTCTGGGTAAAAACCTGAAGTCCCCACACAGTGGAGCCAGATTATTACAAAGCCAATATAGGAGACACATGTCTCCTTCAATGAGCCTCAGAGAGAACAGGAGCAAACAGCACAGAGGAGAGATGCACTGAAAGAACACAGATAGCAAATGAAAAAGACAACAGCAGGACATCTAATGAGTTGATGACAGAACTCATATGGAGCTAAGATGAGAAAAAGCACAAAAAAAAAATTATGTGTGCATGTCTCTGCCAGCTCTTGCTCTCGTTTCCTCTCATGCTCTTTTCGGTCGCTCACAGGACGTACCAATACCGGATCCATCTTCTGCTGCTAAGGACTCAGCCAGCTCTTTAGCTTGGGCAAGTCCAGGAATATTTTCATCAGCTTCCTTACCCTCCAAGGGACTATCACACCCTCCATTCTGCCTCTCTGCAGCTGAAGGCTCATGAGTACCACTAGTGTTTGCTGTAGGAACCGCGGATTTCAGATCTGCTGGGGCTTCCTGGTTTTCAGGAGCAGAGCTTTCAGACACAGTCATTGCCTCTGCGTCATCAAGGGTCAGAGTGGATTCAGAGGAAGTTGGGGAGGTTGGCGTGCCGTCGGGAACCTTCTCAGATGCTTCAAGAGCCTGAGGTTTGCTTTCAGACTCCGCATCTGCAGTGCTTGTGTCATGCAGGGCTGCAGTCTTGTCTTTGTTTGCTTTCTGCTGCATTAGCTGGAGTGCTGCCATCTTCATGAAGAGGAGATATCTGAGGCACAAGAGGATGAGATGTTTAGACCAGTCAACAAACTAGCCTTCAGGACTTTCAGAGAAGATTCATTTAATTTAAGAGAAGTAATAGTTACTACTATTAATAATTACTATTATTAGTTTTTTATTAGTGTATTTTATTAGTAGTAACTATTACAAAAACAAAACTAAAATATATGTAAATATTTATTTTAAATACATATTTAATTATTATTTATGCAAATATTATTTTGAATACGTATATTACATATGTTTTACATTTAATTTTTTGTAATAGTTACTAATAAAAAATTACAAATAATAAACAATAATTATGACAATAAAATGAATAATTATAATTATTATTACTATTATTATAAAAAAATATTTAAGATATCCATTTCTTAATCAATAACAACCTTATGGAGCACAAAAATCCATGACAAAGACCTTGACTAGTTTTGTAAACACATTGCCCTCCTACATATTCAAAGAACTGCTTATGATTCAAACAAAGACCTATTTGTGATTGACAGCAATGATAACATCCTAAAATGCTGGTTTGTTTCTTTTACAAAGCTATCATATGGCTTCAGAAGACTTTGAATATACAGATTCAGTCATATGAACTACTTTTATGGTGTCTTTTTGGAACCTGAAATCCACTGCTAGTATATAAATCCTTCATTAGACAACAAGAGTAACTTTACTCAGATTTGAATGAGCACGTTTATCAAGTAGCAGGAACACACCTGTGCTCTACAAAGGCCTCAATGAGCTCCTGGCGCAAGCAAGCCAGGCGATGGCGATGCTGGCGGGGGAAACCCAGCTTCTGGCTCTCAGGGGCGAGCTCTTCGCCCTCCACCGGCAGGAAATTGAGGTCAGGTGGGAAGGTGCGCAAAAGGTCCAGGATGTAATGGCGGCCATCGTTGCCAATGATACCCTTACACTCCACAGAGGAGCAAAGCTCTACAGCGGTGTCTTTCTCATTGAGCACAGCGTGGTGCTGCACCTTCAGTGGGCGGCTGGTCTTCTCCAGAAGCTCCAGATACTTGGGGTGGGACGCTACGGTCTTCCCAAAGTCAATGGAGCCATAGATGACGCTCTGCTCCTGTTCCCGCTCCAAGATGCCAGGAATGATGGACTGTGCGGTTACACGGTAACCTCTGTAGTCCACCACCACGGTGCCCAGGGTGTAGAGCCCCTCCACGTCCACGGCACTGTATGCCCTCACCCCATTCAGGTCGTTGGTGGGGGCAGCATGGGCAGCAGCGTCTCCGCCCAGCTCTCTGTAGTGGTCACGTACATCAAAACCCAAGCTGAAGAAAATGTTGTTCCAGATGAACATCTGCATGCGCGTCTCTTCTCCAGGGTTGATCGCCATTACATTGCCATCGATCACCGCCATTGCGCCACGCGTTGCCGCAGCAGCAAAGTCGCTATGAACCTATGAAACAGAAGCGACTTTGTGAGCTTCACACTGTTGATCAAATGAAACCGTAATTGTTCTAAAGCTAGTGTTTGGTATGTTCACCTTGAATATGGCTCGTTCTCTCAGCAGGCGCTCAGGGAGGTTCTTACGAGAAAGTTCTCTTGTTGTCTGGAGCTCCTCGTTCCAGTCTCTAGTCTATCACAGAATACAAAGAAACTTTAATAGCACTATTTAAAAAAACAAAGTCCACCGAAAATTGAAGGAAGAATGACTTTAGGACATACTTGGCCAGGTATATGCTCCTCGTAACCCAGACGGGAGGTGTAGGCATCCTCTGCTCTCACACAGTCCATGGCATGATCGCTCTGTGGTGCGGTCCAGCTGTACACTTGGAAGGGAGTGGCTATTCTCTCAAATGGATGTCTTTGAACCCTGATGCAAGATCCACAATCATTATCAAACAAAAAAAAAAAGATAATACGATAACAGAATGAAGACCAGAAAAAGTCTCTAAAACTGTCACACAAAAATGTAGTCCAGTTATTCTCAACTAGGGAGTATTTATTTAAATATTTAAGTATTTAAATTAATAAATTATAATTAATATTTTAAAATAATCTAACAAGCTAAAAACATACAATTAAGATGTAAACTGAACTTTTTTTTTTTTTTTTTAAGAACATACAGTTCTGGAATTACAAAATAAATTTAAATCATAACTACTCCCAGTTTCTGTTAATAAAAAAATTTGAAAGCCAGCAGCTTTGTTTTATATTTACAGCAGATTTCGTTAAAGGCCAACTTACAAAAAAGTAAGTTGGCATACTGCGGCTCCTAGATATCCTTTTATCTCACTCCTGAGTAGGATGTTAAAACTAAGTGCAAATGTGGCCTAGCGGAGATAAAATGTGCCACGATTCCTTAAGCAGGCTAGAGCCGGTTGCTTCAAAAGGAGTTCTTTATCAGTCTAATTCACCTCTCAATTTTAGTGGGAGGTGAACTAAATATGTATTAACAATAATAGTGTAATACCTCTTCTTTTGCTGAGCAGTGAAGTTCTTCTTGAAGGCAGCGCTTATCTGGCTCAGTAGTTCCACTAGAGAGTGGCTGAGGAAGCTGGGGTTGGCTGGCTTGGGGTTGAAGGTATAAGTAGTGGACCTGCAATAATTATTTTCATGTTATGACCAATTACAGAAAAGACTGGTATTACATTTCTGTACTATTTTGAGATTTGCTAAACATTACATTTAAGAGTGTTGTTAAATTATTACTGTTTTTACAATTTAACTAAGTGGCATTAGACTTAACAGCAAAGGTCATCTGAGTGCAAAAATAGGGGAAAATAGAACAAACAATTCAAAAAAATTTTAAATGCTGTTTAGGCTATCAGTTTACCTGTTATTATGCAAAAATAGCTGACAATGGAATGCCACACTAACCAGTCAGAATGAAGTATTCTAGAGAGCATTATAGAGTGCAATAGTGCTCGTTCACTTTTTCAGCGACCATGGTTTCAAACTATTTTTCACAATAATTTTTCCCAAAAGGATTTAAAAAAAGTTCAAGAGTTATAAACAATGAACCAAACCAAACAGTTACAAGGTGAATCAACATTAGAAACACTGATTTGAAGCAGGAAAGTATTTGAAAATTAGACAAAGGGTAGACAGGGTACTTGATGTTACTACGATTAATTGATGATCAAAAATGATGCATAAATATAAATCTACTGATTTAAAGGATGTTACTTTAAATTTATTGCAAAAAAACAAAGCTACAGAGGTCATAGCTAATGTAGTTTTTCCATGAGGAATTCCACTGTTAAACATGATTATTATAATATTGCATTGAAACAATGCAGACTAATGGCTTCAACAAAAGCATAAACCATCCATTAACAACCTAGCTTTTAAAGCTTTAGAATTTTTCATTAAAAATCAATTACCTTGTGGACCAAATGAATGGCACCAGAAATGGTGCGCTCTATAACTGACCACAGAAAGCCAGCCTGAGAAATCAGAATCAAGTACTCTAGAGACCAGTGCAATCACTTACTGATTGAGGTAGAATCCGCGGGTGGAGGCAGTGATGCTGACGTGTCTGTCCTCAACAGTCACGATGTACAGATACATGAGGTCTCCGTGCATCTTCCTGTTGCCAGGCGGTGGGTTCCAGCCACTCATAGTCAAGACCTTCAGGCACTGCATTGGCTGCAGACAGAGGACAAGACGAAAGTAAACAAACATCTCAAAACAAAAGCAAGACATCATTAAAGAGTCAAAATCTGTAATCTGCTCTCACCTTCCAGTCTTTGTTCTGTGGCTGAAGGGGAACTAAAGGATGCTCTTTGCTGCCTGGCAGAATGTGTTCAGGTGGTGTGCAATCAATCTGCTCAAGTTCATTGCCCTTCTTTTTGCGTTTCCCAGTATCTGCGTAGGTAAGAACAAACAGGTCACTGAATACTAGCCGTCAACCTTCTAGAAACAACTTAAGACTCTCAATCTTGCTGTCACAGACCTCCAAGGTCTCCATCTGTGAAGACACTGAGGAACGAGAGGGAGTTGCAGTCCACTCCATTATAAGCGTCTGATGGATCTAGGCTCTTCAGCAGGTCTCTGATGTGACGGACGTGAATGCGAGCTTCACGTACTGTGTAGGGCTCTACAGGAAGAAAACAAAAACATTAAATACTCACTACCTTCAAATAAGACAATCAATTAATCGATTATTTGTTGACCTCAAAACTGTAAAATGCGTCTATTGCAGTGGCATATATTCACCGGCATGACAGGATGTGCAAATGTGCAAGTGCTACTCAAAGATATAAATTTTAAGTTTATATCTCACAATTGTGACTTTTTTTCTCAGAATTGCGAGATATAGATCTCTTATCGACAATGAATCGATCGTCGATTATTGGTTGACATCCCTACTTGAGATGGAAGGTGTTGAATTGTACCTTCGACCACTTTAAGAAGGGAGCCTTCCTGCAGGCCTTCAATGGACTTGAGCTCGGCAAAGTTGTCGAGTACATTGCCGTCGAGCTGCAAGGAGAAGCAGGTGCGGTGGCAGGTGTCCTCGCGGTCCATCAGAACTTGGTGGATCTCTTGCACCATCTCTTGTGGTGACACCTGAGCAGGAACCACAGATTTTGTTACAATATTTTGTTACAAACGTCTCTGTGTAATGAGAAGTCAGCGTAAGATAAAGACTCACCTGAAGGTCAAAGGGTTCAGCTCCTGGTGCTTGGATCTTCACAGTGAAGCCAGTGTCTTGAATTACAATCACTTCCTGTTCGTTAGCATCCTCTGCGTCGGCACTGCCGTCCTGCTTGGAGTCGGCCTCCTCAGCCTGATCATGACCGGCTACTCCATTCATCACTACGGTGTCACCACGGTGCCCTGTGGGTAGAAAAATGTAAAAAAAAAAAAACATTTTTTACATTAAAGTATATAAACTTTTTTTTTTTTTTTTACAAATAAAGATTCATAAAACAGTTTCAAACTGGCCTGTGATTAGTGATTTGAATCAGACTCACTTGGTCAGTTAATTACTCACAGTAGTTACTGAGCTCAAGAGTCATTTATGTCCGACTTTTAAAAAAGATTCCTGGTTCTGAAATGTTTAATTTTAGGAAGCCAATGGCTTCCTAGTAATTTTGTTTAACCCAAAGCACTGATTAATTGGTTTGTACAGTCAAAATTAAACATTCCAAAACAGTGTTGTTAGAGTTAACTAAACATAAAATGTAAATTTTCAGTAATTTAAAGCTGAAACTAAATATAAATATTAAATGAAAAACTTTAGAAAACTAAAGACAAAAATTGGCAACTGAAGTAAGTTACTGAATTACTAAGACTGAAACAAAAATAAATTAAAGCTAAACAGAAATATTAAAAACTACCAAAAAAATAACAAAAACATAAAATAACTAAAACAAAATTAAATTAAAATGAAAACTTAAAATATAAAAAAGCAAATTTGAGTAATAATAATACTATAATAGTATATAAATATTTTTAAAATAACATTGTTTCAATAAAAGTTCTATTAGTTGATCATCATAATAATTTGTAACAGCCCTCTACTCACAATACAGACCTCACTAATCACTTAGCTTGTCGTTTAGCAGGTACTGCTTAGCCTGAAGGAGTTGCTTCAAGGCTAGTGGATTTTTACAACTAGGTCAGCCAACTAGCACAGCGGTCAGCTTCTGAGGGCCTGTGACACTTCACACACTGTACACAATACAGCTCCCACAGCGCAATGCCGAGCTGCCATGGAGATCTCCACGGCAACAGTTTAAGTCCTGGGTCTCGGGGGGCAATCATTCCCGACAAGCTCGCCGAATGAATGCTGCCGGACCAGTGCTGGTTCAATATCATCTGACTCAATTGTCTGAGGAGGTCCCGTCTGCCTTACTGATTGATTCACTCGCACAAATCTGCTGAGGCTGCATGTTTTGCTACACATTGAATTGAATAAGAAGACAAAGACTTGAAATTCTTGCCAAGGCAGGCATGTTTTCAGATGCCACAGCTGTCTCGGCCGTAACTCTCAGCTAAAATACACTGTTTGCTTTAGAAAACTGCAGCATGTCCTTGGCTCTCCTCAATGGTCACGGCTATAGCAACAAGCAGCTGGTCTCACACTTCAGACACCGAGGACCACTGGGGAGGCAGATCAAACAGATTTCACAACAGAGGCTTCAAAAAGCCCCAATCCCCATTTACAATCACTTAAAAACACGATTTAAGTATTATACACTTATGCCTAAGAGTAAATGACATGTAATGAGTAACCTCTTGTCACTGTGTAAAAGGAATGTGGAGGTTGAGCTTCCCTTCAGTAAGTTACAGCAGTCATCATAAGTTTAAAGTGAAACTGACTGTGTTTCTTCAGACCTAACGCCACCATATGGTTATTTTATCTTGCTCTAAATTTAATGTTTACACAGATCTCCCCCAAATCCAATCCAAATCTAATCACAAGCATTAGGACAGGTGGTGGAAGCCTATTGGTTAACTATAGGAGCTGTTACTTATTGCAGGGGAATTCTGTAAATGGTGTAAAGTATACAAGCATTTTGACCAAAAAAAAAAAAAACGTATCTGATACATGGCAAACATGACAAAAAGTTCAAATATTGTCACAGATTCATGTAAAAAGCATCACAATTTGAGGTTATTTACTAGTCATTTTATTTAATCTTATTTTTGATTTTAGATTCAGTGTTACTTCAGTATCATTCAGATTCTATTATAGTTCTTATTAATATTTTGAATGATATATTTTATTTTTATATTTTCTGTTTTCAATTTAGATTTAACATTTTTGTGATTTTGTTGTGTAATTTTGTTTTTAAATGTTTCATACATTTTTCCTTCATTTTTTTTAGTACATTAAACAAATGAAAGTTAAACTAAATTAAACCGAAAATGTCTTAGTTATGTTTTAGGTAAAGGGGTGGTTGATTGCGATTTCACTTTTTTAATGTTAGTTTGTGTGTAATGTTGCTGTTTGAGCATAAACAATATCTGCAAAGTTACGAAGCTGAAAGTTCAACGCAAACGGAGATATCGTCTTTTAAAATTCTGGCAGTTTAATGCCTACAAAAACGGCTGGTAGGGACTACAACAAGTTACTTCCCGGGTTTGTGACTTAAACCCAGATAAACCCCGCCCTCGGGAAAAGGCAGCAAAGGGGGTGAGGCCATGCTGCGCTGCTTTAGAGAAGAGGAAGAGAAAACTACGAGGTGCATGTAAAAATCTATTAATTTATGAATCGCGATTCTGTCTTCTAACGATTCTAATGGATTCACAAGTTTCAAAATCAATGTTCTAAAGCAGCGGTTCTTAATACTGTTCCTCGCGTCCCCTGCTCTGCACACGCTCTGCATCTCTCTCGCTCTCTTTCAGCTCAGCTCCAACAATGAACTGTTCCAATTATACACTTATTTTCACATAGCTATGAGAAGCGTTAAACATGGACGCACGTGCAGTTGCCGTACTGTATTAAAGCTTTTAATCAGGATAAAACCGTATATCAAAAGCTAACATAAGCAGTATCATTTACAAATAACAGCATATCTAAAAGTATTGAGACAACAACAAACATAAAACATAGGCCTACCATTAAAAACCTTGCTTGCACAGGTTCTGCACGATCCTCTTCAATAATATCCTCTGCTTCTCAATCGGGCTCAAACTGATAAGCGATATTAACGATGTCGTTGTTTACAATATAACCGGAGCACATGCCTCTGAGGTGAGGGGCGGGACATTTAGACGCGCACTAGAGGCGGTTTC
>NW_015539870.1:25399-25807 GCF_001515605.1 Sinocyclocheilus anshuiensis
GTGCAGTTGCCGTACTGTATTAAAGCTTTAATCAGGATAAAACCGTATATCAAAAGCTAACATAAGCAGTATCATTTACAAATAACAGCATATCTAAAAGTATTGAGACAACAACAAACATAAAACATAGGCCTACCATTAAAAACCTTGCTTGCACAGGTTCTGCACGATCCTCTTCAATAATATCCTCTGCTTCTCAATCGGGCTCAAACTGATAAGTGATATTAACGACGCCGTTGTTTACAATACAACCGGAGCACATGCTGGTGAGGTGAGGGGCGGGACGCTTAGACGTGCACCAGAGGCGGTTTAGCCAATCACAACACACTGGGCAAGCTAACCAATCAGAGCCCATCGCCTATTTCTGAGGGCGGGGCTTCATAAAAGCAGGAAATGATCAGCGCGTTT
>NW_015539870.1:26087-27579 GCF_001515605.1 Sinocyclocheilus anshuiensis
CGGGGCATAGAGGACCTACAATAATGTACAGTATTTGAAAAATAATGTGTTTTTTGAACATTAAAGCATGTCAACATTAGGGCTGTCACGATTATGAAATTTGGCTGACGATTAATTGTCTAAAAATAGTCACGGTTATTGCGATTAATTGTCTGTTTTATGGCTTTGGCGATTATGACGATTATCGTGATTAATTGTTTGTTTTTATGGCTTTCATTATATAATTGTGATTAATTTAAGGGTTCAGTAAATAAATGATGTTATTTTAATCTTTTTGAGTTATTATTTTGCAGTGTAAGATTACACAGAGTATTCCAAAAAAAAAAAATCTTTGGTGCACATTTGGTGCACTCTGTTAACTATTTGTATTCTTACAAAATACATTCATGAATATAAGATAGAAATCATGAGAAAAGGAAAGGCTCCCTGTGCGACTAAATTTTGCGTGCGGTCGCTCTGGCATAAGCGCTCATAAGCGCTGCAATTTCTGTTGCATATGAGAAACATCAAACGAAACTGAAAGCATAACGAAACAGCGCTTACAGTGGGAAGAATGAGTCTGGAGCCCTGTATAGGCTATACAGTGCATGACAAGCAAACTGGTGCTCTTCTGTTTCGTTTGGTGTATGACTCCCCCTTGTGTCTTATAAAAAGCACAATAATCGTGGTTGTCTGAAATAACCGCGGTTAGATCAAATAATCGCGATTAGACGGTTATTTAATTATCGCGACAGGCCTACCTTTAACTATTATAATCCTGATCAGAACAACAAAAATGAATAAACATCACTGAAAACTGGATTTGCACAGGCCTAAAACAGTGGATCTCAACCTTTTTGACTCCAAGCCTCCCACTGTCCACAATAATATTCAAGGCCCCAGACTCCACTTTTCCAGTTATGCATAATTGACAGGGTAAGGATTAAAAATAAGGATTTTTAAAGATGTTTTTATTCACAATTTCCACCTAATGAAATATTTTAGAGCTTGGCATAACTACAAAAAAATATATGATGTTTTACCATTTCATTCATTTACATGACTTTTCCGGGTGCAGAAAGAAGAAGAATCACACTTTTAAAATAAAGCTACCTCATATATCCAGCTTTTCCAAGAGAACTCTGGTTCTTAAGGGGATAAAATTAAAATAAGAAATATATATATATATATAAGTCATTTTTACTACTTTTAAAATCATTTCAAGTCATCTTAAGTTCCCTATGCAAGTTTACTGAGGCCCCCTGGTTGAGAACCACTTCTCTAAAACAATTTCAAATAGTGGTCGGCCGATATTTGGCATTTTTCAAATAACGGCATCGGCCGATAAGTTTTCCTGTTTGGCCGATGCGTTCGAGGCGGAACTTTTATTTTGACGGCGGGAGGGATTCTCCCTCTTGTTCGCCAAACCTTGCAGACTTAGTCGAATCCAGCTGTGAGATCGTGTGAAGTGTGCATTTGTATCCTGCATGATCGCGTGTTCTCTGCGTTACGG
>NW_015539870.1:27655-55284 GCF_001515605.1 Sinocyclocheilus anshuiensis
GACTTAGTCGAATCCAGCTGTGAGATCGTGTGAAGTGTGCATTTGTATCCTGCATGATCGCGTGTTCTCTGCATTACGGTCGGTCCGTGTGAATTGAAAGCTGACAGGAGGAGAGTTCAGCTTCACTGAAGACGCGTGATCGTAAACTCGTGATTTCAAATGATGCTGCGCTTTATGCATTTGCCCACTGTCATATTCATGTAATTTGTATGTGTTTGTATTTGTGCTGTATGTAAAATGAGTGTTACCTTGGCTTTATTTGAAAAAATATGATTCCCAATGCACACAAACTTCCCAGAATACTGAGTGCCCTGTTGGTTACAGTATTTAGGCTACTTCCTTTTTAATTATATTTTTATTAAATATTTATTTATTTGTGAAAAATACTTTGTCATCTAAAGTATAAGTATGTTTATTTTACACATTTATTCTTTAATCCATTTTCAAATGATTTCAAATTTCTTGAATATTAATTAAAATAAATACAATTATATCGGCTTTATATCGGCCACCCTGCTTTCCAAGATATCGGCATCGGTATCGGCTGTCAAAAAACACATATCGGTCGAGCACTAATTTCAAACCAGCCATTCCATTGAATTGCATCACAACAATGGCTGGCTTTTAAATAGATCAAAGTGTGTATGATGTTTCTGCCTCGGCATTGCACAACCCCAAAGTCAATCCCCATGTCCTTCAGTCCTCCCTCAGCTGGGTGAAGTCCAGCTATACGCCACATTTAGTGAATCTGAAGGCTGGAGGATCAGATGAAACCAGTTTACATTAGACTATACTGATATGCTAATCTCCCTATGACACTAAAGCTGAGCATGTTCTAAGTTCTATGTTCTATGTTTACTCCAACCATTATCCATTAAAGGTGCAGTAGGAGATCTTGGAAAATGCTAACTTTAGCCTGATAGTACTGAAAGCGAACATCCCACCCTCCCTGCAATTGCCTTCCAAAGCCACGCCCCCTGAACGCATACACACTCACAGACCAGAATACCAGAGACAACATTACTACAATAAGCTACATCAGTGGTTCCTAATTCCAGCCCATGTTCCGAAGTGAAGTAAACTTAAATGGATTTCCCCTGCTCGGGGAGTAGGGAGCAATGAACACTGTGTAGGGATCATATCGATCGGAACACAGTTCATGCACGTAGCTCACTTCTAACAAGCTGGTTATCTGAATCGGGTGCATTAACTAAGCAAGACATGCAAAATATGCAGAGCAGGGGGCGCGAGGATTGGAATTGGGAACCACTGGGCTACATCATGTGTCATTCACTGGTGAGAAAACTTTAAAAGTAATACTACAATACCAGGAAGGAAGATCGGGTTGTTGATGTTTGTCTGCCATTTTCGCTCTGTCTGCACAGCGTGCGTGAACGCGCTAGTGTCATATCCTGTCTGCGCGAACCGGGTGCGCAAAGGTATACAGATACATACATTGACAGGCAGGTAGGAAAGCGAATTAAAACGCTCGGACTGAGCGTTTTGATTGGACGAACATTTCTTGGTCCTACGCCTTCCACAGAATATATAAATACAGATAAATACATTTGGACCACTTAACTTAATGATTGCTATCGGGATGTGAAGAGACTTTCAACCAGCATAAACAAAAGATGTTTCTGAAGACAATCACCTATCGCACCTTTAAGCCCATCACAATCTATATAGTGTGTGAACACAGTGTGAATTTAATACATTAACACAGTGGTTCTCAAAGTGGGGGGCGCGCCCCCCATCAGCAGAAAAAGAAAAGAAATAAAACTGTAAACAGCCAAAGGACGTAACTTAGAATGGGAGATGGATCTTTTTGTGAAAGGGAAGAGAAAAGCCATAGATGAAGTCGCACAGACCCAGGCAGGTGCTGGTCATTTAAAAGCTAAATGCAGAAAATATGACGAGGCATATCTTGCTCTCGGCTTCACTTGCTGTGTCTATACCGTACACTACAGTTGTCGCGTCGCGCCGCAAGTCTACACTGGAAGCGACAAAGTGACCGTTGCAAATCATTTTAACTTTGTGTCAGTACGTCATAAATAGAACAAGACATCAGTTTAATGTCGGGGTTTTGTCATGTCGCGTCGCCAGATTTTTTTATAGGTTTAAAGGGGGGGCGCGACCAAAAAAGTTTGAGAACCACTGCATTAACACACTGCATTAACACACTGCTGCAGAAGTTCAGAACAGTTCAGAATAAAAATAAAACCCTAACGATTAATATGCAACCCTATGCAGGTAAATCATTCAGAGTGTTCAGGACAGAGATATTACACTATTACACTCCTAACTAGGCAAATTTATTGTTTTCCCTACGATAAAGTGAATTTTATCAATGATAAAAAGGCAAATGCAAAGTCCCATTGTGAAAACAATAATGCTTCAACACAATCTGAAAAACGAAGCAAACGTGGCCATTAAACCTTTAGGCATGCACAACAAGGGACACCTGCCAAACTTTATCACAACTGTGATCATGGTGGCCTAAATGAGACGTAAGCAAGACATAAATGAGTCTGCAGCCTCTACAGGTCCCCTGTGGAGTGACATGATGTGTTGGGACAACAGCGCATGGTGTTGAACATTTGCCACTAGTAATACAAAAGCTGCAGGAAGTGATCCTTGTAATTTAAGCTGTGCAAAAGGTACACAATTTTTTTACAGTCAGCCATGATTAAACAGAAAGAATCATGCAAAAATACACTGTAAAAATGATTAAGAGTTGTAAATATAATAAAGATTACTGTAGTATATTTTACAAGAAAACACTATTTCAGTTTTTCTACTATAAAAATGTCACGTTTAATTTAATGTGTTACTTGCCGTTTCTTTGTTTGTAAACAACTGTTTGTACATTTACTAGCAATTTCTGTGTGAAAATTGTTTCTACACCAATTTCTTTTCAGTGTAGGACAGATAAAAACTAGTCAAATGTAGCTGATCATGTGATCTCAACATAGATGCCCTCATGCGAACCCAATTCTTTTATTATATGTAAAATAACAGTACTATTATACTTAACAACAGTACTACTATAGTTAAGTACTATTCATATCTGTGCAAAACGTTTTTGAATGAGAGCATCCTCAAAAGCAGCTGATAATGAAAAATTGGAATATGAAGCTGAACAAAGCTTGCAGATTGGCAATAAAAATTACAGTATAATTGCTGTGCAAAACAAAAACGGTCTAACCAGCTTCCTAAATAGCTTTATTAAACATTTATTACGTATATAATCATAATGCAATTGCATACAAATCATGTCAAACGCACAAAGACATTTACTTTCACAGCTAATAAAGAGATCACATCAGGCACAATCAGACATCATCTCGAGCATCAAATCCAACATATTAAACACAGTCAAAGGCTGTCAGAGAGTGACCCATTCCACAACTGTCTGGTGCCATAATGCCAGTCAGTCTCTTCCAAGGTCTCCTTAAATGTGACACGAACTGAAGCAGCTCGCCAACTGACAGAGCGCACAACACCCGGCTATGTGCTCTACAACGGATCTAATGACAGATTGTAGCTCGAAAATGATTCGCAAATTACAGGATCACTCCTACGTGGTAGGCAAACTGTGTGATCCCAGCACTTACCAAACAGATCCCTCTATATTTAACTGGTAGCAATAACCTTATTTCAGCATACATGCACCATGACTTTCCTTGCGTGGCTACTTCCGCTTCCCGGTCGAGGAGCGCAACACTTTTCCTGAATGAAAACAAGAGGGGGGCCGATTGACAGGCGCGCGTTTAAACAAGCTATTAATTATTAATACGATATTTTTTTGAAAGTAAATTAAGTAAACTTTACGATATAATAGGCTCTTTTGGCCATTTAAACTATTCAATCAAGAGTCACCTAAAGATCAGACCGTAGTAAAAGCGCGCTCCCCCTCTCGCGCTCAATAGTTCCGTCCCACTGAAGGTGACCTTCAGTTCATTGGCGCTCATGCGCGCTGTTACAGAACATGTGCGTCAGGATCTCACACACAGCAAGGCTACTGACAACTCTTTACACTGTTAATAATGAAAGTTACCCTGTAAATAACAAACAACACGTCCCGGTTGATCTCTAGCGTTCAAGTTTAAGAGCTTCAGCAGGTGGTTGTTGAATCATTTGTCCCAGATCTCCACTTATTGTTTAATTTGCTACAGCACACATACAGTAAATGTTTGTCATTCTGTTGTCTTTTGTGCTGTATTGCAATTAACATTTTTTTTATTCAAACAAAATATTTAAATTGATTGTAGTATTGTTTCATGTAATTGCAAATTAGGCTACAGTCCTAAATGACTGAAAAAGCTGAACTGGGACACATTAAATTACAATAAACACTTCTTAATTTGATTTTTGTCACTGCTATGTGTGTATTCATGCAAAATAATAATGCCTGAGTAAACAGACCTCTGCTTACATTCACCTTTGCTATAGTTTACCATCCTATTACCCTAAATTAGTATTAAAATCACACAAAAACATTTGATAGAAATAGTTCAACCACAACAAGATCATTTAAATATGTATCCAGTAATAATGAATGACTGAAAAAATCAGAAAGAGAAGCCCAATCACACCACTGACACAGAATGGAACTTTTATTTCAATTTAAGCTTTATAACCTGCCTTCTTTTAGAAATTCATCTACTGAGAAATACCATGTGAATGAGTTTATCAACAGCCAAGCACCACGATAAGATCCAGATCAAGAAAGTACATTAGGCAAGACCTAAAAAATGAATGGCCTGTACAAGGCTGTAAGCATGCTGAAGGCACCTAACATTACTTCCCTTTCAGGAACATAATGGTGTTTATGGGTGTTAAGCAGACACCCCTGCAGCACTTTGCCTGTTTATGGCCTTTGATACCTACCTCACTTTGACCTCTATCCAGTCAATCATACAACATATCTCAACACTGATTTACTCTAAACTGCAATGGGCTTTTGTTAAAATACATCAGGGTCAGTTAGAGCTGAGTGACTTCTACATGCTACAATGTAAATGGCTTTAAAGCTCACTTACCGCAGGCACATGGATCCTTCAAGGCTGTCTTGCTGGTGTCTTTGCTGTTTGCTATCTCGCCTTCCCGGGCAAGATCAACGGGGTTGCCGTTCGGAACTGATGCTGGGATGTCATCCGTCTTGCTAACCATGATTCGTTTCCCAGAAGACTTTTTTGGTTTCGGAGTTAAGCAACAGATGTCCGGCGCTGAGGGCTGTGATGCGGGTTTGTTGTATGGCCTTCTCCGTCAGACGGAATGGCTGCCTGGTTACATGCAAAGATACTACAAAAACAACTTTACTTGCAAAGGACAATTCTCAGCCTGGCTGTCACACGTGGTTTCTCCTCCTCTTGACCTGCTTGCCTTTGTATTTGTCCCACCCACCACCAAACACGCGGCTACGGCAGCCCGATAGCTCCATTTGGAGAAGCGCATTTTACTGACTCGGTTCAACATTTAGTTTGTTCTTTATTTAACACAGTTTATTAAAATATCTTACGTGAACCAGATTTGAAATTCCTGGCTGTGCATAAAAGGATCTGCAACAGATAAAAGGATCTGCGTAATACCTCGATAATAATGGGAGGTCCGACTCACTTCCGAAATTCGGTTCTTTCGAGCAATTCTTTTCAAAGATCCGGTTTAAAACGATTTAGTAATACTTTTACAAAATGTTACAAATAATTGTATATTTCAAAACTTCAAAATATTTAATGGTAGGTCTATCTATCCTTCAAGTGAACTGAATTTGTGGAAGCAGTAATTGGATTTTTATGTATTTTATTTATTTTTAATTCTTTTGAAACCATATTGTATTTGGAATGTTGTTGGATGACAAAAAGCAGATTTATTTTATTAATTTAATGTTGATTCTAGGTAAATTCTTTATAAATGTAAGTGTATGAAGACAAAATCTCTGTATTTTATTTGTAACTATTGTCCATCATTTCCAATCGAATATTAAACATGCCTGCAAATTTGCTAGAATGACAAGAGACTTTCATTTACTGGAAGATGAATGAAAAGACCCATCTTTGTTAATTTGTACATTTTCTCCCAAATATCTGTGTATTACATTTTTTAAGAGTTTTACTAATAAGGGTGTTTATTTTTGGTTTGTTGCAGCTATGATTCAGTCATTTTGGATATATATTGTCTTAAAAACGTTAATAAAACTGTATTTCTTAAAAAAGAAAAAAAAACGTTTTTTCACTGAAAAAAATGTAGGTGTAGGATTTACTTGGAAAAAAATCACTGAAATTTCTAGTAAATTTTGCAAATGAATACAGAGAAAAAAAACAAGTAACAATTTGAGTTAAACATTTTGAAGTACAAAGACTAATAATATTTTCTTGTAAAACATCAATAATTGTTGTCTTATTTACAACTTTTCTTTTTTTTTTTTACAGTAGCCTACATGTGTAAAACTCATGAAATTGAGTCATCGACATATTTCCAGTATGTTCTCTGCTGTTAATAAAACTTGCTTTAAATGTACTGAAGGTTTCCTTTTGAGTATGGCTTTACATATCAGAGTGATTAGGATTTTATACCCCTGAAATATTGTATAGGACACATTTGTAGGGTTGAGGAAATCAATAACATTAGCAACAATATTTATTCTCTAAAGTCAATGATGTTGACATGTTGACTAACCATGAATAAGGACTGACACAGTGATTTAATAAACCCATTTAATCATATAATATAGAGTAAACAGTGGATTATTTATTGCGACACATTATCGTTGCACAATTTTCTGTGGGTTGTCAGAGATTTGAATTACTGTGTACATTTCAAGACTTTCCAAATGTTTGTGAAACAGGACACTGATGTCTGGTATTGTCCAAACATGCACATACAGTGTGTTAACATTACTGTAGTTTCCCATGAAATTTAGTTCAAATCACTTGTCTCATCCCTCTCCTTTAAAAACAAGACAACCGAATAGTGGTTTTAAAACCTCTACCAGTTTAAGGGAAGACAGGTTATTCCATTAAGGACAAAAAAGCCAAATAAAATCAACATAAGACCCTTAATTAGCACACTGTTCATCTCATGGAATGGGGACTACAAAATAACATCAGGGAAAAAAAACAGATATTGCATGTACTGTATCTACGGATAATTGTTTCAAATTCACCACAATGTTCAAAAATGTATGTTGTAAATATGATTATGTAGAAGTCATCTTGTGAGGCAGTATTGCTTATCTCTTTAACATCACAATTATAAAGAACTTAAGAACGATTAAGCATTTCATAAGCAAAAATATGTTTCCAAGATGAATCATTAAATTGAAAACAGAAATCTATTAATTAACTAGTGGATGTGATTATATGGTGTATCACACAGTCTAACTCAACCTACTTGCATTCTAAATCCTCCCTATTTCTACACTGATACAATACAAAAACTGGTTATAGGCCTTTTAAATAGTGTCAGGCATATGCGTATACATTTACAAAATAAGGTTTCGGACACTGAGTGAAGCAAATATCACTTTGTTAGGGCTGTGTCAAATTAGACACAATTTTAAAATGAAAGGAAAACATTTTATGCATTCAGTAACAATCCCTGTGAGGGCTGCTTTTCCTATTTGGATTTTTAACAACCTAAAACATTCAATATTCAAAGCAAAATTATCATCTGATCTAATAAAGCAAAGAGAAATACCACATATACAATTGTAAATATCTTTAGAACAGTTTGTAAATAGGTGCTGCTACTAAATCTTTTACTGTCATGTTATTTTGCAAAATGATGTTTGTTGTCACAGGCTAACAACCAGGAATATTGTCCTCAGCCCTGTGACACTACGGTCCTCTATGGTATAGCCTACTTATTAGGACCCCTTATTAAAGGAATAGTTCACCCAAAAATTTCAATGGAAATTTCAATTACAATGGATCCTCTGCAGTGAATGGGTAATGGACGTTAATTGATGGGCTGGATTCATGTGGATCACTTGTGGATTATCGTGATGTTTTTATCAGCTGTTTAGACTCTCATTCACTGCAGAGGATCCATTGGTGAGCAAGTGATGCAAAGCTAAATTTCTCCCAATCCGTTCTGATGAAGAAACAAACTCATCTACATCTTGGATAGCCTGAGTTTGAGAACAATATCAATATTTTCATTTTTGAGAGAACTATCCTTTAAACTTGTCTGTTAGTTGTCAAGAAAGGTAATGTTGCCTTTCACTCCCATCCAATCAATTTCCATGAACTAACCCTCTCTTAGTTACACATCAAAGAACAGGAGTTAAGCCTTGATTTGTACCACACCACTTCTAATCTTGCATATTATGAATTTACAAGCTTTTGCGATACAAACACTTAATATGTTTGCGATATGTATCACATTGCTATTAGTCATCAAATCACCATAGCTCCTGGTATATGCACACATACCTGGCCACATAGAATTATAAAACAAACAACATTCTGATTCTAATGGCACATATGCAAACATGTTATCTGCAACATCAGACTAAAACATTACAGCATAAGCAGCTTAAAACTAATCAGTCCTTTGGGCATCACTGGCTCATTTAATGATGGCAGAACAATGGCGCGTTGACCCTTGAGCCCACTCTCTTCTAATCAACAAGCCCACACATAAACACACTATACAGCAGATAAAGCTGATTCAGGCTGTATAGATCTCATTCACATAGGATTTCTCTATCTGATTAAACGAGTATTTAGGTGATAAAATCTCCATCGCATCTGGAGGGCTGAAAGAGTGCACTTGTGGTGACACCAGACAGACTACCTGATCATTCAGAAATATCTGAGATGAGCTATTTCACCAAAAGGGCACACAGATTAAAAAAAAAAAGAACAACAGCTGAACAAAGACTCAAGTTCAAGCAGTAACAAGCTCACAAGGACACTGACTTCAGCCTGTTATGCACATCCTGAGTCTGCAGCAAGTAAACAGCAGTGTCGTGATTTCACACTGACAGCACTTCGGCAGCTCGAAAAGTGATTTCTGGGTTACTACATTGCATTTTTCTTTTAATAAAGCCTAAAACATTTGAAATGGTTATTGGTAGAGTGTAACTGAGTATTATTACTTTAAATGAAGATGTGACTGCATTTACATCCAAATGGTAATTTGCATGAAACCAAAACACCTTTGAAGTGTAGCTGTTCTGATTCAGATGTACTGAACATAAACAATGCCAGACATCTTTTATACAAAAAAAAAAAAAAAACATTATTATGCTGTTTTATAAATGCCTATACTGCTAAATATTGTGTCAATAAATATATTTATCCTGTATTTTAAATGTGTTTTGTGCTGTGTGATCTGGCATGAACATGTTTCGAATCCGGATCTAAACTAAATTGCATTTACACCTTCATTCGGCACAAATGTCAGTGTGAATGCTGTAACCTGTTAATATAGCCAGAGAACAAACTCCACACCACAGATACAGGATGCATAAAACAGGCCTTATGAAGCACTTCATGTTCGTGTATTGAGGCCCTCAGGGTCATTTTTGATTACAAAAATGCTTTACAGCAACATAAACACGAGTCGATTTTGGTTCAACGAGAACGTAAGCAAAAATTCAGTTTAATAATCACTGCATGTGCAAACTGTAAAAAAAGCTAACTGTATTGCAAATATAAACATTTCTGTCACTGGTTCTCCCAAGGGGCTCAAGGTGCAATTAAGGTTGAAATATCATAAAAACAAGCAGGTTGAACTGTAAAAGAAACGCTCATTCAGCGTTGTTCTCTGTGGTAGACGCAGTGGTCGCAGTGGCTTTAGCTACTGTTGTTGCCAGTCTGCTTACAGAAGCTCCCTGATCGAGCTCCTCTGACTCCTCCCCCTCCGCCTCCTGCAGGGCATGTCTGTGTGGTGGGCGGAGCCGGGATCTGTGTCTGTAAGGGTAGAAGAAGAGGGCGGGGTCAGGCATGGCCATAGGCTCCTCGGGGCCAGTCACCCTCTCGCGCGGCACACACTCCCTGGCGCGTTCGGTGTGGAGGTGCGAGGAAGACCGGCTCGAGCTCCGTCGTTTGGGTTTGATGGTGGTCGGGCTGCTGGCACTGGCCTGAGGCGAAGGGTGGACGGGAGGCTTGTCCACACCAGACTGGGCAGGCCTCCTGTGCTGCTGCTGCTGCCTCTGCTGATGGAGTTTCTGCTTGGCTGAATGCAGCTGGAAGGACAGGTACGCAGCCGCCTCTGTCTGCTTCTGCAGCTCGGTGTTGAGCACAGTGGTCCTGTGGCTGCGGTGTTTTAATTCCTCCAGGAAATGGCGCTCCTTTTCCTTCAGACTGGCGCGGAGAGCACCCACTAGGACGGACTTCTGACTCAGCTCCCATCGCAGATCACTCTGGATCTGCTGCTGCTCCTGCAGATGCTCCTCCACCTCCTCACAATGGGCTTCCAGCTGCTCCTCTTCCTCCGTCACCTCTGGAAGACATATAGAACAGAAACGTTTATTGTAATAAAATGTGATTCAGTGTGATTAACCACAGACATGGTCTGTAAGTTCAAGCACTGTTTTTTATACAACTTACAGAAGGTTGATTTTTACAACCTTCTGAAATGATAGACATGACATGATTGTTTCCAGTTCGTCTTGAACAAATTAAATTGTCTTTAAAAGCCCCAAGCAAATTTATTAACATCAACAGACAATCTTAAAGACATTTTGATATTAAAGTATATTATATCGTATCAATAATATATTGTACAAATATATCATATTGTATAAATATAATTTTTTTTTAAATATAAAAAAATTGTGTGACATACTTGTGATCTGTAAATCTTAAATTGAGAAATCAATGTTTTATCCACATTATCGAGTTTATTCTACAACAATGTGAAAATGTGCTCTAACTTTAAAAACATTGTTGAACTGTTCATTATATACTGTCTGTAAGATTTTTACATGTTTTTGAAAGAGGTCTCTTATTCACACCAAGAAATATTGTGAAATAGTAACTGTAATAAATAGTTTTTATTTTAATATATTTTAAAATGTAATTTATTCCTGTGATGGCAAAGCTGAATGTTCAGCATCATTAATCCAAACATTTATTGTTTTTATTATTAATATTGAAAACAGTTATGCTGCTTCATATTTTTGTGGAAACTGATACTTTTTTTTCTTCAGGATTCTGTGATGCATATAAAGTTCAAAAGAACAACATTTATTTTAAATGGAAATCTTGTAACATTATAAATGTCTTTGCTGTCACTTTTGATTAATTTAATGCATCCATGCTGAATAAAAGTATTAATTTATTTGTTCAGGGTTATCAGAAACATTAAATGTCTAGGACAAGACCTCCCTGACTACTGTGCCCACAAAGCATAAAGCAAATGTAAAGTAAATCGCTGGCAAAAAAAAAATCAAACACGTGTGTAATATGTGTGATTAAAACATTTGGTATATGTACTTTTAAAAACCCTTACATTTTTAACCCTGTGTGTGTCACGAATCAGCCAGGCTCTCTCAGGCAGCTACAGCTCAAGAAGACTCACACTCCTGTCACGTACCAGGTCCAATCAGTAACAGGAAGAGTGTTAAACCGAAGAGGTACGATATACCAAGTTAAACCCTTGACGTTGCGAGTTGGCTGCCTGCACGAAGAAAAATTCATCCCTCTGGTTCTGGAGGAGTCCACCACAGCGATCATCCTAGGGCGTCCTTGGCTGATACAACACCAACCGAAAACATCCTGGACCACTGGAGACGTTCTGCAATGGGGGCCAACATGCTTTCCTACCTGTTTTCCATGACTTCTTCAGTCACCCTTGATTGTCCCTGTGAACACCACGTCCATTGAGAGTCCAGTAGATAAACAATCCGTGGATATCCCTACCTGTTATGCCTCATTCGCAGATGTCTTCTGCCCGGAGCAAACCTCCAAGTTACCACCTCATCGACCATGGGACTGTGCCATCGACCTGGAACCGGGTGAGTCAGTACCCCGTGGATGTGTCTATCCCCCTATCCATACCCGAACAGAAGGCCATGGAGGAGTACATAGACGAGGCTCTCAAGCAAGGTTACATCTGTCCTTCCACTTCTCCTGCTGCTTCCAGTTTCTACTTCGTGGCAAAAAGGACGGAGGCTTGCGGCCTTACAATGACTACCGGGCACTCAACAAGATCACAATAAAGTTCCGATATCCTCTTCCCCTCGTCCCAGCTGCTTTAGAGCAACTTTGGGGAGCCTCCATTTACACCAAGTTGGACCTTCGAAGCACCTACAACCTCATTCGGATACGTGAGGGGGACGAGTGGAAGGCCGCCTTTATTACTCCAGCTGGACACTATAAGTACCGGGTTATGCTGTATGGCCTGATCAACGGCCCCTCCGTATTCCAGAATTTCATGAACAAGGTACTCCGTAGCTTCCTGAACCGATTTGCGATCGTGTAAATTGACGACAACCAAACTGTTGTTAAAAATGGCATACTCAGCTTAGGCATACATACATATGCATATAGTAATCTTACCGTGAATGAAAAAAAAAACAAAAAAAAACCCTTGCCCGCTGACACAGAAGCTAGGATAGGTGTGGTATGTGTTGGGTATGTGTCATTATTACATTATTATTATTACTATTGTTATTACATAATTATTATTATATTACTTTTATTATTATTGATATTACAGTTGCCGTCATCACAAGGTATTATTGTTATCATCACCATCTTTAGTATTATTATTATTATTATTATTATTATGCATGTTAGTACTACTTAATACTACTACTATTATTCAGGTTGTCATTGCTGTTTATTTTCATTGCTGTTATTATCATTGCTGTTCTATTGCTGTTTTTGTGTTTTGTGTTCACCGTATGTTGTATGTTTTGCACTCTTAATAAAAAAAATAATAATTTGACGACAACCATCAACAGGCCTTACACCATTCCTATGTATACTTGGCTACCAGCCCCCACTGTTCCTGTGGTCAGGTGAACCATCGGAGGTACCATTCGTCTGCGCCCACCTTGTTGTAAGCTAAGTCCCAAATACATCGGTCCATTCCGGGGCAAAAGACAAATTAATTCTGTCACATATGAACTCAAGCTCCCCTCACAGTATAAGATTCATCCAGTCTTTCACGTCTCCCTAATAAAACCTTACCATCCACCTGTATCTGCTTCTTCCACAGAGCCTGGCCCCAGTGACGAGCCCCCTGCGCCTCAGATCATCGAGGATCCCATCAAGGAAATTCTGGACTCCCAACGCCGTGGTGGCCGTTTGGAATATTTGGTGGACTGGGAGAATTATGGCCCAGAGGAAAGATGCTGGGTACCTCGAGATGACATTCTAGATACGGCTCTTCTCACAGAATTCCATCAACAACATCCTCATCGTCCAGCTCCTCGAGCATGGGGTAGGCCACCGTGACATCAGGGTCCTCGGTCCACTGGAGTGTACCATGTAGAGGGGAGTAATGTCACAGATCGAACAGACTCTCTCACCTCCACTACCCAGCACTCCCAATCACCCGAATATTAACTACCCGCACCTGTCAACAATTACAATGTCATGGCACACTATTTAAGCACACACCTCAGCCTCAGTCAGCGTCTGGCCTTGAACTAGGAAAGACTCACTTACCTGGTCTCTGTGCTTACCTGTGAAGATTCCTGGTACTCCTATGTCTGTTCTCGAAGATATCGCCAGTTACTATTTACCTGCGGATACCATTGTTGAAGTGTGTGCTTCTCCGTCTCTATCGCCATCTGTAAGACAAAGCAGGACTGTTCTATTCGTCATCAATACTCTGCTCATTCAGTTTATGCTTGCTATACTCACCTGTTTTCTCCTGATCTCGCCCTGTGTCCAAATAAAGTTGTTTCTGGATTCATATACCCTCTGTTCAGTATATATTTCCTGACAGTGTGGTGAATTCAAGCCTTAAGTAGGGGAATCAAACCCCCCTGTAATTCACATCTAGAGTTTGGCCCATGTTTTACATGCAGCATAAACATAAACCAGAAAAAGTGAAGACTCATGTATAATCTACCTTGTGATTTGAAACCGGCATGAATAATATGAACAAGCCTTCCATCTAAAATCAGATTTAGCCGTAAAACCAAATTCCTAACTAATCTGCGATCTAAAAGGTAAGTGGATGTGGGAGAGGAAAGTAGACAAAAGGCTCTTCTGTGCCCAAGGATTACGGGACTTACTGACCAAATCCAAATCAACTAATCTCAACTCTGGTCTGGCTACTGGCATGGTGTGCCATCTGTTCAGGGTTATCAGACACATTGAATGTCTAGGACAAGACCTCCCTAAGCATGCTTGACTACTGTGCCCTCAAAGCATAGAGCAAATGTGAAGTAAATAATTTTATTCTCATTAGAAAGCCACTTTGGAAAAAGGTTTCTACTAAATCAATAAATGTAAAAGTATAGAGCACTATTAACAAATCTTAAATCACTCTTATATTACTGTAAATTCCATGTATCTGACACTATATACTGTAAATTATGAGTGAGAAAATGTGTCATAGAATTAGTTCGAAGCATGGAAGAACAGCTGGTGTTTAACAGGTCATTTAACTATAATTAAACAAATGAAGGATAAAATGTATTTTCCAGTTGAAGGCGTCATACCCTCACATCAATGTAATGTTTTTCAGATAAAATGGCAGGCTAAGTAGACCAAAAATGAGTTATAGGAATCAGTGTCAGACATTCTACTCCTGATCCACATGAACCTGATGACTTTTTGCTGTGAGCTCAATATCTTTCCCTCTTTTTTGTCTCACTTGTGTGTGGTTTTTTTTCTATTTTATTGCACTATACTAGCACATCAGTTTGTCCAGATTGTCCTGATTTCACAGCCAGCCTATCAGTCCCACCCCATGCATCCAGACTGAGATGAATCATGATGTGACTATAGAAAATGCTGTGTTATCCGATCCCTAAATCTGATCTCTCCACTGTTCCTTATTGAGTTCACTTTTTGCTACCTCTGACCCTTTTAATAGAATGTGTAATGAAACTGAGATGTCGACAACAATCAGTTGACAAAAGCATTTGTGCAGATAAGAAGTGATAGACATCAAAAAAAGATGAGTATTGTTCATTTAATATTCACATTGTGCAAGCAATATGCTTGTAAATTATGAAATCATTTCCATCATCAAACAGTGTTTGTTCCTTTGGGCTTCTTTGAAGACTAAACTAACACATCCAAAACATCTGTTTGACCTCAGATGAAAAATCATTCACAGCAAAGAAGTATAACATTGTAAACAGGCTTCGGTAGTCACAACGCAGCATCAGTTAACACGGCCTGTTTCTATTTTTGATGCACCGCAGTTACTTCAGAAGATTATTTTTCCTGTCCGTGAGAAATAAAATGATTTCAGCATTAAATATTTCACTCTTCCACTTGTCTGTGTATCTGCGTTCTGAACATACTGTTATTATGTGCACTGGCAATGTGTATTTTACAGTGACTGTAGAATACATTGTTAGGTCAGTAGGTGGCGACATAAGTAAATCATTGGGTCCGTGTACTTTTGTGTCCATTCGTTTTTTTTTTAACCATGATGGAAAAAAATGAAAAAAGACTTTTAGCACCTTTAACAAACATTTTCAAAATGCGCAAATTAATATAGAAAAATGTCAATTTTACAAGTTTTCTTTGGCCAAATTAGAAGTAGGCTAATTCTCCCGCTATAGAGCCGTCTCTGGAACAATGCAGAGACCTAATTAATTACATTATATGATTTTAAAATAGACACTGCAGAATTCTGGGAACTTTATCATCATGAAATTAAATATTGGGGTATAATTTAGTCATAATTTTGTGTGCTATCTGGGTCACGGTATTGGAGAGGACCATGCATGGTCGCTCAATGCACGTTCAGTACGAGCGCTACACATGAGGCTTTAATATATGGGGTAAATATACTGTATAAATATAACATAGAAATATATAAAATTATAATTTTTCCTACTTCTCCAGATACAGGCAGGCCCGGTTCCAGAATCAAATCACTGAGGGTGCTTCTGAAATAATTGAGGGTGCTCTAGCCTTAATGTACATCTCTTTTGACATATTTTTGACATATGAATGTCACTCCCAAAACTTTGCAGCATGTGAGAGGTCACTGGTCCTTTTAGTAGCATCATGAAAAACAAAACTTATTCAAATTCTGAATGGATTATAGCCAAAGAGTATAATCACTAAAAAGTGTCACTCATTTCAGTTTATCGCTATCTCCAAAAGTTCCGTTATAATCAATGAAGCTCTACACTGCACAGTGAATTTGTTATTTAAATCATTTTTTGTTTGTTATAATGAGAGATTCCCGAGCGTGCAGCACTGATCAAAACTGTGGTGTTTTGAGCGGTGAATGGATTCTAACTTAATGCCTCAGCTTAGCCATTGTGTTCAAGAAATCAACAGAAATGTCAGTGATTGCACGCTGAAAATAGAAACCTTTGAAGCTCTCTAAAGTTCAAACACAAATACACACTGGAGCGTCTGGAAAATATGTTTCGCCAGTATATCCTATTTCTACAGCTTCAACTGAGGTGCTCTTGCTTTCATTTCATTCCCCCTAACACTCCCGTAGAACTGGTCCTGGATACATTTAAATGCAAAGACATATGTAATAATGTAATGTTTTTAGGCGTGAACAATTATCAAGATCACAAAAATATCTAAGCCAAAGGTTTTCATAAAGCAATAGATTAGAGGTAGCCACATCAGTAGCGCGAGAGGGAGCTTAGGCCATCTGTATAGAGACAGTAAAAAAAGCTAGAAACTAAATTTAGCATTTATATTCATTAAAAAACAAGCTTTATGTAATTTTTATGATTTTTAATGAAATACGAATTTTGAAAAATGAAAATTAGTTTGTGTCTGCTTACTCTATTCATCAGTGTTTGAACCATTAAGGAAAAAACAAATTTTCCATATTTTATTTCTGGGTTAAAAAACAAAAAAATGAATAGACACAAAAGTACACAGACCTCATTGAATCATTCAATCAGCTGATTCGTTTGGACACAATAGTTCATTCAGGAACGCAACTGCTATGTATGTGTTGCTCAGCGATGTAAAGTTTTATTACACCTTCGTTTGGAATGATTTTCACTGGCAGAGCACAAATACATGAAATATTGGTAATATTGTGTCTTAAATATGTTACACAATATTAATTTCTTGTTTATTGAACTGTTGTAGAAAAAAAATATCACACTAACAACCTTGATCCTGGAAACTTTGCAGTTAGGCCACAGCTTTGTTGCAGTAGAGAAGACATTAAAATAAAGGTATTTATTCCTGTGATGGTAAAGCTGAATTTTCAGCAGCCATTAATCCAGTTGTCAGTGTCACATGATCCTTACTATTATCAATGTTGAAAATAGTTGTGCTGTGGAATATTTATAAGGATATATATATATATATATATATATATATATATAAATGAATAGAAAGTTACAAACAAAAAAATCGTACTGACGCCAAACTTTTGAATTGTAGTGTACATTATGTTCATATTGTGGTAACTGATTACTAAATTATTAGTCATTTGTACAAACAGATTTAAAACTCACCACGTCTGATTATAATTTAAAAATCTATTTTTTTCTTTTCTATTCCTCTCTGTCTCCTTGCCCAGCTTTGTCTCAGCAAAAGAACATGCTGTAATTGGACACCCCCACTGGGAATGTGCAGCAAGCGTAGACGAAAACACAGGCAGGATCAATTTGTGGGAGGATGAGGCTGCGTCAGGCTGGAGGAGAGAGGGATGACCTGCAGTACGGAGAGGAGTCGTCTCCTGCTTGTACATTGTGTGGCCGCTTAATGTGCGATTGGTTAGCATTTTAGATAAATTATTATCACATTAATAAGACATGGTCATTAAAAACACTATATTTGCATTAAATCTAATCACTAGAATTTAGCAAATTATATGGAATTGTAACAACAAAAGAAGTGTCTAGTGGATAATTGTATTTATTATCAGAGTTAATATGTTTTCATGTATGCTAAAGTCTTTCAAATGTGATCTAGTACAAATATTAATATCTACCAGCATATAACCTAAATACTAGCTACAGCTGTTGTTCTTGTTGCTGTGTACTGAACTGAACACCTGTACTAAAAATACAAAAACTCCATTCACAAATACATGAAACAACATTTTTGGAATGCAACAGAGCTCACCTGCTTCACTCCTGCCTGGGGGCTTCATGTTGAGTTCCTGTGTAAGTTCTGTAAGTAACACAGATACACTGTTATTTCTGAGCCTTTTTTTTTTTACATTTTGAAAATGATACATTCCAGAATCATTATAGATCATGCCATAAGTTCTAAATTAGTATTGATTTGGAATTAATTTGATTCGATTTAGCATTTATATTATTCAATTAATTGTTTAGTGCATAAAATGTCCCACCCTACATTTTACATTTCATTTGGACATGTGTCAGATTACGGAGGTAAAAGCAATAAAAAGTAAAATAAAGCAATAATAAAGCCAATTCATTTAAATTAAACAATATAATTTACCCTACCATTCAAAAGTATGGGGGCAGAATGATTTTTTTTAAAGAAATTAATACTTTTATTTAGCAATGATGCATTCAATTGTTTAAAACTGACAGTAAATATACTTATAATGTTGCAAAAATGTTCTTTCAAATAAATGCGGTTCTTTTGAATTTTCTATTCATCACAGAATCCCCTCTCCCTCTCCCCAAAAAACATGGTTTCCACAAAAATATTAAGCAGACCAACTGTTTTCAATACTGATAATAATAAGAAATGTTTCTTGAGCACCAAATCATCATTTGCTTTGCAATCACAGGAATCAATTACGTTTGAAAATATATTAAAATGGATGTTTTATAAAATAAATAGTTGTTTTAAATTGTAATAATATTCTACAATATTACTATTTTTACCGTATTTGTGACTAAATAAATGTTGAGTATGACTTTAAACACATTAAAAAAAATCTTACTGACCCCAAAGTTTTGAATGGTAGTGTATATATCAAAGGGTTGCAAAAGAAAAACTGATTTCCTGTGTTGCAGATACTGAGAAGGCTTTAAACTATAGTATGATTGGTTGCTCTACAGGGCAGAAGAGCAAAGAGATGAATATGCAGTGTGCTGGTTTTCTGCGCTAGCAGGCTCAGCACATTTCCAGCAATGTTCAGGTAGAAAGGCCGTGTCCTATATTACTGAGAGGGAAAACACAAACCCTGCACTGACAGGAAGCTATTGACCCATGGTTCTCTCTGTGGAGCCTGTGCCACCAAAGAGAGCAACGTAACCCTGCTCTCCTCTGCACTGGATCTGTGCATCTAGGGCATGACAACACAATTAAATTGCGTGCTAACATTATATTTGGAATGACATCCAATTAGGTGTGATTTATGATAAATTAAATGTTGCTCAATTCAATTATGTGCGTTGTTTCATGTGTGTACAACTACTCAAAATCAAATGCAGGTGGCTGTACTGTGGGAATGGTCATGACACACACCTGTACAGCGTTTCTGGAGGGACAGGATCTCCAGATGTAGTCCATGCAGCAGAGACAGCTGCTCCTGTCTAAGGAACACAATGCTCCTCTCCACACTCTCCACCTGCTGCTCCAGCGAGACCACCTGTGACCCCTTCACCAAACGAAACACAGGGATATTTACAGTATATAACCGTTTGTCTCCATGGTACCCTCTTGTTAGTTGTCTAGGTCAGTGTTTCCCAACCTTTTTGTAGTGGCGGCACCCTTTGGAAATTTTAACAAACTTGTGGCACCCTACAAAATTAATTTTGTTACAATATTTGAATTTCTAACTTCGATATGATAATTTGAAAAGTATAGATATTCGGTACAACAGGGAAGAACTGCACAATATAATGTCATACAGATATTTTTTATATTATTCAAAAATGTTGTCCATCAATGGTGGCAATTTCTAATGAAGAGACCAATTTATATGACAGATTTTAATGTAGGCTTTTATACATAAGTAAACATAATCGATTAGCTCCACCCTTTTGTTATCTTGTTAACCTGTGTGTATATATACCCCCGTGTTAGCCTTAGTCTTTGTCAGTTGTTGTCTTTGCTATGTTGTAGCGTGTTTTCCTTTGCCTTGTTCTCCCTGTGTTCTTGTTTCCTGTTTATGCCCTGGATTACCTATTGTTTTATTAAACCTCACACTGCTAGCATTTGGATCCTGCCTCTCCTCTTCCATGCATCAACCCGTTACAGTTTCAGTCAAGTAAAGGTACGAATAAAACATTTAATAAAAGAGTAAATGTTATATTTACCTCAGGAAAGTTGACCGATGTTCATAGTTTGTTAGTTAGCTAGAAAAAATCACTAGAAAGGTGCTTATTTACTTAACCTGTTCATTATTTATGAATGCCATCAGTCATGAAGACAAGTTCTTATGAAAAAATACCTTGTGTGCAATTTAAATGTTTGTACTGTAGGCTGTACAGCATTTTTAATTGAGTGTGAATATAATAGGCTATATATAATTAGTAAATATGATAAGTATAAAATTAATATAATACGTTTTAGGTATTATATTCATAATTGTAATAGTAATATTATATTTATGTACCAAATGAGAGGGTTCCCATAGTTTACAGCATTAGATGATTTTTTTGCAACTGAGAGATTTTTTTTCCTAGA
The DNA here is from genome assembly GCF_001515605.1 of Sinocyclocheilus anshuiensis. Classification (NCBI taxonomy): domain Eukaryota; kingdom Metazoa; phylum Chordata; class Actinopteri; order Cypriniformes; family Cyprinidae; genus Sinocyclocheilus; species Sinocyclocheilus anshuiensis. Next base: position 48,358 of record NW_015539870.1, read on the forward strand.
AAAACTGACATGCACCTGAAATATTTACAAATGAATTAATATCAAATTACATTGTATGATACCATATACCGTGAAACTGTGATATTTTCTGAGATGGTTATCATACAGTGAAAATATTATACCAATACAACCCTATATGTGACATGAACATTTGAGATCTTGGAGTCTTTACTAATGAGCTGATGAGTTGAATCAGATGTGTTTGATTAGGGAGACATCTACAATGTAGTTGTATGCAATGCAGTTTGGGGACTTCAGGACAAAGATTGGGAAGCACTGTCTTATAGTATAGCCTACTCATTGGGCACCAATAGTTTGGTCCAGTGTGGTCCTGGGCCCCATGAATTCCAGCAGCAGTTCTACTGAAATATACACTAGAGTCAGCAAATTAATGAGGGCTGGGTACAAAATGCCAATAAAAGGGACAAAATGTCACTAAAATTGAAACTGTGGTGCAAAAATTCTGCTTTTATTTATGTATTTATTTGTTTGTTTTATTTTATTTTACATTATCTAATAATATATTCCTATAACCCTATTATATTATTATAGGCCCATGTCGGTTATACAAAAAGTCACAAACTGTGAGTTGATGCTAATTTCATTTTATAACAGTATGACTCAATAGAGAATTAATTTGAATACATTCTTTAAATTTAAGTATTTTACATCAAAGAAAAATGCACTTTAATAAAAAATATCTTTAAAAAAACGTAATTTTTGCGTAGTTCTCTTTTACTTGATCTGACCCCTTAAAATGATGTTGGTGTGACAGTCACATTGATTCATTCATAATAAATAATATTTTTTACTTGAATAAAACCAGTTATTTTGGTTGTTAAACACATTTTAGATATCTTGACAAAATATTTTTACAAATTATATTAATTTTATAATATTTACAATATCATTTAGAAAATAAATTCATTTTTTAGTATTTTTATGGATAATTTGAACATTTGGTTTTACCGTGGTCTTAAGTGATAACTTCTGAGCGTTATTGTGCTTATTATAAACACCACAGATGTGAAACAATTCATGCTCGCAGACACGTTGTGTAATACTACTACATCCCACTGTAACCCATTTAAATGTCAATAAATTCCTGATTAGTCACTCTTTCCCATATAACATGGCCATAAAAGCCTTCGATAACACTGCGCATATTATCCAGCACTCACCGTATTTTCCATTAGCGTGGCTTATATTGGTATCCAACAGATGAGGCGTTATAATGAAGAGAATGAACGTGCTCCTTCACTTCCACGTCTCTGCCCTTCAAAGAACCGACCCATGAACATATAGGATGACGACATCTTTAAAAAAAGATCAATACACATCTCAAAGGGGGACTTAAAGACGGATCTGCCCCAGAATAACGGGAGAGGTTTCGCGAGAAAGACGAGAGTTCAATCCTTCGTTATCTTGGCCAACGTACAACTGTTGTATCCCACAATGTCACGATCGATTAAAGTGATCTGGCTCAAGAGTGCTCGTGCGTCCTGCGTCTACTGAACGGCATCATCCTCATCATCGCGATGACAGACGGCAGGAAGCGGCTGCTTCAGTACCAGGGCAATGATGCAACTGATGGAGGAAACTGAGGCTCTGAGGAACTCTCCACTGCACAACCCATCTCATACGTGCATCTCTAGTGGTGCTTTGCAGTCGCATATTAAGCTAAGGCGCGTCATGTATTACAATAAACTGAGCTGAAGTACAGCTGAATTATACAACGTTTAGTTCCAGTCCTCGAATTTGATTGGCCGAGCGGCGTTTCATGAATATTTAATTAGCATATGGTCTGTTCTCTGTTTGTATAACTCAAACCAAGAGTATGTGTATTGACTTAATTTATTTTAAGTTGATATTTTATTTTTAGTTTAGTTTGCATTTTTCGAGTCTAGTAGCCTACTGTACGTGAGCAATGTGGAGTGAAAGCGGAGTGGAGCTTTTCTGGAGCACGGAGTGTTTAGTGGTTTGTCTCGTGCCAGAATGTCTGGAATCGCTCCCCATATGCCCTCATTTAACTATTTACTATTCCCCTATATAGCAGATGTCGTTAAGTCCACTACATGTGAAAGGAGTGATAACCCTGTTATTGTATTATGGGTATTCTCGAGTCATTTAATGCACGTGGAATAAGTGCACTAGATAATCTACAATATGGTTTTAGTAACCAATACAAATGTCTGATAACCTACACGAAGACGCAGTACCGCCGCTCCCTGAGTCCCTATAGGCAGAGTACGCAGTTTGCGTAGGGCACCAACTCCCAGGGGGTTGACCCTGATTTCACCAAGTAGCCTACAACATGTTCCTGGATCAACATCCTTGTACAACATTCCAATTAACCAATCAGAATTGAGGGATAACTTTTCAGGAAATATCTGTTTTAGGCTTACGATCAGGGTTAGGTGCTTCTACACCCTTGCTAATCAGCTATCATTTCACACTGATTTTAGGAATAAATTATGGGTAGGGTTAGGTTTAGGGGTAGGGATTGGGTTTAGTCTAAATTTTTGGACAGTAATGTTAATCCTGGATCAACAAAATATTTTTTTACCATTTAAAAACATATTTAAAAAATAATAAAAAAAAAAAACATTTAGTTCTATATGAATATTAACATACATTTACATAGGGTTAGGGTTAGGGGTAGGGATTGGGTTTAGTCTAAATTTTTGGACAGTAATGTTAATCCTGGATCAACAAAATATTTTTTTACCATTTAAAAACATATTTAAAAAATAATAAAAAAAAAAAACATTTAGTTCTATATGAATATTAACATACATTTACATAAATAAAAATGTAAACATGAACATATATATATATATATATATGCATTTTAAGGTGAATGCAGTTGGCAGTATAGGCTAAGCACACGTGACGCACACGTGAGGGCCCGCCCTCACCTCATGTTTGCGGCTGACTGCAAATGATCGATCATAATTGATGAACTATGCCTGAGAAAAGAAAAGAAAAGAAAAGAACAGAAAAGAAAAGAAAAAAAAAATAGATAAATCCCATGCATCACTTTCAGGTACGTTCATAATCCTGTGAAACTTTTTTAGCTGTTGACATTAATAACGTGTTTTAATGTCGGTATTAATTTCACCACCACCACCGCATCTGCCTTAATATTCTCTCTTATAGGCCTAGTTTCCATATCCCCTTACAAAAATTAACCATGGTTTTATTACGAATAAAAAAAACATGGTTATTGTAGCCATGGTAACCACAAATTAACCATGGATTTGTTACTTCAAATAATAATTTACAAAGAAGTATTCAGATAATATTTTTTTGTGGTAATAAAAACAGACCTAAGCGAACCACAGCCTTTAAAATGACTTAAAATGCATTATATAAAAACAATGAGGCAATAATGATTGGTTAATTAATAATAATATGGTTTTATTGAATACACTGTTAAAATACATAATGTAATACAAAATAAACAATTTATGTACATTACATATTACAAATGCCTGCAAAGAGCTCCAAAGTCCTGGTAATTGCTGTTGTTATGTTTAATATTGACCAAACATTTAATTCAAATATCTTTATTTTTTTTGTAGCCTACACATAATACAATTTAATTACAATGTATTTATTTACCTTTATATTTTATTAAAGTTCTATTTTGACCCCTGTAGAAGGTGTTTTTTTTTTACTTTCATAATATTTGGGGGAGGGGACACAATAATACAATTCTGTTTAGGGCACCCATTTGGCCAGCAGCAGCCCTGCCAAAACAATTTCGTAGCTTGTTAATTTCATCAGCTGAAGTGGGCGGGAAAACCCGGAGTGGAGTTTCAGCCGAGCGTTTGCAGAAAGCTTTGAGGGGTAGGGGAATTTTCTTTTGCTCCGCTCCACTCACATACGCTTCTCCAGACCAGTTTTTTAGTCTGTGCGTTGCCTGGTAACCTGCAAGGCGTTACCAAAGACTGAATACCCAGAGCCGTATTATTATTATTAATTAACCAATCATTATTGCCTCATTGTTTTTATATAATGCATTTTAAGTCATCTTAAAGGCTGTGGTTCGCTTAGGTCTGTTTTTATTACAGCAAAAAAAATTATCTGAATACTTTTGTAAATTATTATTTGAAGTAACAAAACCATGGTTAATTTGTGGTTACCATGGCTACAATAACCATGCATACATAAAAGTTGTTTAATGTTATATAAATCATAAAGGATTATCAAATTCTGTTATTATTCTATATAAACTTCCCAACTTCTCAAAACAATAACCTCAAATAAAGTGTTAATAACATTTTATTTCACGATTAACAATATAAAGGTCATATACAAATAACGTTGATATTAATTACAAAATAATTCATCCAAACAAAAATAAAATTATGCTATATACATTTTAGATACAATTGTTTAAAACTTAAAATGATTAGGCTAGCTACAACAGCAAGGGTAAAAAATAAAGTGAGCGAAAGGAAAAGACCATTCTCCTTTTATTGTGCGCTCCTGGACGTGGGCACATATACCTATCTTTTTCCAGCTTTGATTTATTTATTTTTTTAATTATGGCTTTGGAAAACACTGCAACACTATGCTCAAAAAGTCAGATCCACAATACAACACTTGATAATCTTTCACCAAACACAGTACAGAATTGCACTCTCAAGTGAAGGACAACCACATTGCTGAAATTATCTTAATAAAAAATTAAGTCACATTGGTTTTCTCTCAAAAACTAAAATGTATACCTTATATACACTGAGATACCTGTTACCTCACTAAGGAAGCAAATATACAAGCACAAAGTCTCAATATGAAGCTGCCAATAGTTAAAAAAAAACACCTCAAAAGTTTTACTATTTCAGTGCACATTTATTTTTCTATTTTTCACTTGCTTTCAAGTTCTTTTAATAGTTTCAACGTGAGTATCTTTTTTTTACTTCCTTAATTATTTATCCCTCCTTCAAACAGTAAAAATAAGGCAGGAGTACACCAGATTAAAACACAATTAAACATTATGAATAAACTTTGGTGCTTTTAAAAAATAGTTTTGTGGCACAAGTCGGTGATGCTACATGTGGTTACAGTGCGTCAACTTTCCCACCGGAGAGACAGGCCACTACTGCCCAATCAAATTAGAATCAGAATTCAGTCTACAATCTCAATGGCACTGAGTACATAATAAGGCTAAACAAATAAATGCCTTTACTTTAGTAAAGACTATTTAGACCAGGGGTGCCCAAACTCGGTCCTGGAGGGCCGGTGTCCCTCAGAGTTTAGCTCCAACTTGCCTCAACACACCTGCCTTCAATTTAGACCATTCTTTGTTTACCACCAACAAAATCACAACATAATATTTCACAAGACAGTGTTCCATCATTCATTTTGTTCTCAAAAGTTATTTTTTTTTTTGCAGTTTGCCTCCAACCATTACAATCAATGACATTAAATACAAATAAATTACATATATTCAAAATTAAACCGAAAGAAACAAATTACAAAGCTTTATTTAAAAAAAGTTAAGCGCATTTAAATCAAAATTAGTTCTGCTTTAATCATCGCCTCTCTTTTGATTAAGTATTAGCATAATCTAACATGAGGTCACTGTTGTATGTGTGTAGTGCCACCTACAGGCATGATCTGTGCAAAGACGACCCTGTCAGATCTCAAAGCTCACATGTATTGTTCAGTTGTAATGACATGTAATGAGCAGGAGTGTTTCAATCCTGATAGCTGTTGTGAAGACTCCAGCATCGAGATTCGGATTCTCCACTTAAAGGGTAACAGATCAACTGAGAATAGTGGTATTCATCCACAGGCTAAAACTACAGTCATGTTTAGCAAATGAAATCATACCCCAACCTTGTGGAATACAGTACTGAACACTGGGCACATCCTGTTCATGGTCACTTCATTCATTAAGTCAGTACAGAGAATTTAAACTAAAAACAAGCTGTAATGGAATTCCATCAGTTCACCCAAAAATGAAATACCAGTCATCAAATCTATCATATGGCTTCAAAAGACTTTGAATATATCAAACGGGCTACTGTTACATTACTTTTATGATGATGTTGGAACTTGACAGCCCCAGTCGCAATTCACTTTCATTAATTTGTATGGAAAAGAGCAGCGAGAACAAAATATCTCCAGTTGTGTTCCACAGAAGAACTAACTTTTTTTATTTGAGTGAACTGTCCATTTAAAAACTGTATAGAATTAGGATGATACTGCTACAAGCTCATGAGGTAGCAGCTGTAGGTGTTAATGAGACTAGAAAACATCTTTAGCTTAGTTTATGTTTAGCAAATGAAATCATACCCGAACCTTGTGGAATACAGTACTGAACACTGGGCACATCCTGTTCATGGTCACTTCATTCATTGAGTCAGTACAGAGAATTTAAACTAAAAACAAGCTGTAATGGAATTCCATCAGTTCACCCAAAAATGAAATACCAGTCATCAAATCTATCATATGGCTTCAAAAGACTTTGAATATATCAAACGGGCTACTGTTACATTACTTTTATGATGATGTTGGAACTTGACAGCCCCAGTCGCAATTCACTTTCATTAATTTGTATGGAAAAGAGCAGCGAGAACAAAATATCTCCAGTTGTGTTCCACAGAAGAACTAACTTTTTTTATTTGAGTGAACTGTCCATTTAAAAACTGTATAGAATTAGGATGATACTGCTACAAGCTCATGAGGTAGCAGCTGTAGGTGTTAATGAGACTAGAAAACATCTTTAGCTTAGTTTTAATAAATAAACCAAACTTTTAGGATTGTTAAATAATATATAGCCTAGCCTATATGTTAGGGGTGCAACGGATCGTAGATGATCCGTGATCCGTAGGCTATGGATCAGGCTGCACGGTTCGGCACGCATGTGATTCGCGGATTAACTGTTAAGTTTAACCATCATAGAGTTAAAGT
>NW_015539870.1:55405-123758 GCF_001515605.1 Sinocyclocheilus anshuiensis
CGGTTCGGCACGCATGTGATTCGCGGATTAACTGTTAAGTTTAACCATCATAGAGTTCAAGTTTATCATTTGCACATGTTTTGTCTTGCCAGTTTACACATTCAAGCAATTTTAACTCGTGCGCTGTTTTCTGTGCGCTCAGCCGGTGCTGCACACACACGAAGCGCACAGGCAGAGAGAGAGAGACACCGCGTGAAAAGCGAATTGATTCCTCTTTCACATACACAAAGTTATGTTAAAATATTCGTTTTGGCAAGTATTCTAGTAAACACAGTCGGTTATGTCTTAAGTGAATGTAAACAGCTGAGAAAAAAAAACGGATGTGGTCTTAAAGAGACAGCAACCAATAAATACCTGTTTCTGTCTGCGAATCAAATAACACCACAGCTCTAACAAAGATTAACCTGTATTTAACTTGTGCAGTGAGCAGTATTGTGTTATTTTACACTTATTATTACATTTCTGCACCTGAATGCTACTGTTACTGACTTTATTTGTAACTGTGTTTTGTTGTATTCATCTATGCTTGTAATTTGTGTAATTGTTCTTGTTTTATTACTAACTTTATTAGAGCTAGTAGTTTTGCTGTGGTATATAGAAGTACTTAAAGTAAGCTTTCACAAAATTTTTTTTTTTGCCGATCCGAAAAGTGATCCGATCCGTGACTCAAAATCCGTAATATGATCCGAACCGTGAGTTTTGTGATCATAAAAATCTTAGCACAGCTTGAGGTCTACATAAGATTAAGTAAAAGTGACTTGAACTTCGGTCTAGTTGACAATCAGGTTTTGCAGGAATGAAGTCAGCAGGTTGAAAGGGACGTTTTCCACAAAGTGTGGGAACGGTGACGATGAGAGCGGATTTGGTTGGAGCTGAAACTGGAGTGAGAAGAGTCCTCTTCCTACATTTCTTTTTCCTTCTCTTTTCTCACCTCCTTCTCACGGCTAGACTTCATAAAGTCACTTCTCATCAGACGGTAAAACAGCACAATGTTCATGGCAGTCATGATGGCCAGACCCACGCTGCCGATGGTGTAGCTGACCAAGGGGATGAGGTCACGATTCAGCACCAGCCAGCGGGTCATCCAGGCCAGAGTGCTGATACGAAACACTACGTAGGTGCCCAGATTTATCATGCTGTTGACACGGTAAAATGTACTTTTGCCCAAGCTGGCCATGTGGAGCACTTGCCTCAGGTGCAGAAAGATTGAATTGATCTCCACCAACAGAGCCACCACTGCAAAACCCACATACCGACAGGTCAACACCGAGATCCCGAAACAGGTGATCACCTGCAAACAAAAGAAATTGAGATGCTTTATTAATAGCAATGCACTAACAATTTGCCAAGGAAAACTTTAAAGGAATAGTTCACCCCAAAATTAACATTTTTCACTGGAGACAGCAATATTATAGAGGACTTGTATTTTAGCAATGATTTAAAGTTAAAAACATCTTAATGAACTTATCACAAACACGCAGCTTTTCACTACACAATATGTTAACTGAATTACTTGTGGATTATTGTGATGTTTTTATCAGCTGTTTGGACTGACGGCACCCATTCACTGCAGACGATCCATTGGTGAGAAATTTTCTCCAAATCTGTTCTGATGAAGAAACAAACTCATCTACATTTTGTGAGAACATTTTCATCAAATTTCTTGTTTGGGTGAACTATTCCTTTAAGATGACTGTGCCATTTTCAGCTTTCAGCTAAAAGGCAAATCAGGCAGAAAAAAAAAAAGTGTACAGAAACAGTTACTTTGACATTCAACAACAGAAGAGTGTGAAATGCTCCAGGTTTAATTGGCTCTAATGATGCATTGACAGAAAAGAGGTTGTGTTCGCCTGAGAGAATATTCAGTGCAACATCAAGCAAAACATGAAGGCAGAGAAGCTTCTGTTACTCAAGAAAATGCCACATTATTACCTGAAGCAAAATAAACTAAGTTTGTATTCATATCTTCTTAAGCACTTTTGTAGAGTACACATGTGCTAATATTAGCCAAAAGCCAGTTTGGGCCAGGTTTATTTTGAGACCACTGTTAGTCTCCACACCTCAGTGTCTCAGTTTGGAGTTTGTTTAAAGTCAATACTGCATTGCACAACACATGCATATACTTGTGCTGTTTTTACATCTATACACATCTGTACAATATTGTTAAAGATAGTATATTTTCTATACTTTAAATTAATTTAAAACTACATTTTTTGATATTCCATTTGTTTCCAGAATTTTTGGTTGCATTTCCACAGCTGCCCATGAATTTCAAGTTCACTACACACATTACATCATGTATCCAACTTATTACAAACATTACCTTCAGAAACAATTTTTCATCGTAATATGATTTTTTAAAGCATTTTTAAAGATGTTGTTTGACATGTTCATGCATCTATAGGAAGTCATTCAATTTAAATAGGCCAGTTAAGTCATACACAGACTAATGTGCTTAATTTCAGCAGCAACTCTTTCGTCTTCTCAACACTTATCTGCTGTGAGGCAAAAAGAAAACAAATGAGATTGTGTTCTGTATCATCTGATAACAGCTGGGAGAGGCTGAGGACAGGAATACAAAGGCTCTGTTGATCAGTCCTAAACGCAACATGACAACAACCAAAGCCATCACCATGAGTGACACTAATCCAGCTGGAGTTCTACAGTTCAAACAAACCCTAGTAATGGCTTTGGTCAATATTACTACCAATAGAGCACAATCGTGATTGCGACCTTGATTCTGGAAGTACTTTTCCCATGAACTGTCTCTATAAGCATTTATAATAATCTTCAATAAAGAGTCCTGAACCAAACCAACAAGCTCTGAGAATAACCAGAAATAAAAAACTTGATTTAAAGCATAGAGGTATGTGAACATTGTGACTGACTTTGTATGTGACATCTCTAAAAAAAAAAAATTGATATAAAAATGTTTACTTTTATTCATTGATAAAAAAAACTTATGAAAAGTTTTTAAAATCTTGTTATTAATTAATTTTCATCCAAAAGGAAATTTAAAACGTTTTTTTTCTTCCACATATCTTCCACTAGGTGGCAGTCTATGCCTAACATTACAAAAACATTGTGAAAAGTGCATAGATTAATCTGAACTGCTTACACTTATTAATGCAAAACTTATATTGAGCATTTAGATTTCAATCCATTATAAGACATTTTCCTCTTGGTATCTCATTCCCATGAATCACTAACCAAAACGCAGTCAAATATAAAAACAAATCAAAAGTATTTACTAAGACCTCAACCGTGAGATACTTGGAGTAAGAACTAACTATTATAATTCTGAACTTCTATGATTTATACAATTTTATTGAAGTTTATGAAACGTGTACATTGGCAAATCCTCTATCATAACGGTCAGGTATGATGAGTCTTTCGCACAGCACAAAGGTGCAGTTACATGACATCCAATATCAAGTTTACGTGACCGTGACCGTGCGGCATTGCCGTGATATAACTCCTTTTGTAACAGGACATAAACTCACTGGTTGCCCAGATGAATCTGTAATGCAACCCTGTTCACATGACACCCGGCTGGTCCTTGTGGTGAGGAATGTCACAGCAGTAAGGCCAGTGCCTCTCTCAGAAGGCATGAAGCAGGCAAGTGATGTATAATGGCTTTTAGCTTAAAATCCAATCATACTTCTCTTTATAGCAATATGTGGCATGTATGCTCCATTCATAAAGCCAAGCATGACAAAAGCTGACCATCCATCCAGCTATGTGGACTGTAAACACATCTGAGTTGTCTAAAAGAGGTCTACAGTCAGAGCACAGGCTAGAAACAGTTACAGCTGAAAAATATTTCTAAGTTTATATAAAGCGATAAAAAAAACAGACTGTTGGTTTAGCAGGACCGTTAGCTCTGTAAACATGATTTTCGTCTATAAATGTTTCTCTGACTGCAGTGAAGGGCTCTTTTTAATATAAAGACGCATGATTACTAAATTAGATTTGTGTCCTCAGTCTCATGACTGAGAGGATGTTGACCTTTGGCTAACACTTTGTCTTTGCCTTGGTGAGGTCAACATCTCCACTTACACAACGCTTAAGATGGATAAAGCTTTGAACATCACAAACAAACCTGTTATCTTTAGGAGACCCTATCTCTCCTTAAGGTGACAAGAACACCATATGGAAGTGATCAAAGCCTGATGAGACTAAGTGGATGGATATATTTCATATTACTAACGAAAATGAGATCTGTCTTCTACACAAAATGAGGTCAACAGGTGTTACACAAGTCAAAGACATCAAAAACAAACACTCAATATTGTACAATTTGTAATATTTGAATGGCAACTGTAATAAAGAAATAAAACACTCTTTAACGTCCTTCTCGGCCTTGAAAATAAAATAATCATTGACAGAAAAAGAGTCATATACATCACATAACATGTTGCTTTATGTGAACAGCTCCTGGTTGAACATAGCGCTCGCAACAGCACGGTTAGGGTCCGATTCTCAGGGAACACGCATAATGATTAAATGTATATTTTTATTGTAAATATATAGTACACTTCTATCCAGTAAGGATGTTTTAAATTGATGTGACAGATTTAAATTGAAAGTGACAGTAAAGATGTATAATGCTACAAAAATTTAAATAAATGCTGTCCGTTTAAATTTTCTATTCATCAAAGCAGCCTTGCAGAGCATAAGTGATATTATAACGGTAGTGCATATAATGATTTTAAACCTTTACAAGATGCATGAATGAATGAGCTAAGAAATTAACCAATTCTACATAGCACAAAACACTTTTAAAATTAAGATCAAACTAAACTCACAACTCCTTATAAAGCTGCTTTCAATCTATACAAATAAATGACTTCACAAAAAACAATCCACTTCAACTTAATGCTGCAGACACCAACAGACAATCAGCGTGAATATGAATTAGCAAGATTATTCTCATAATCCATCTGCAGTCATGCTGAAATAATCTTATTCACTCACACGCAAAGCCCTGAAGCGGATAAACCAAAGCGTGGGAGCAATAAAAAAAGCACATGCTGATCACACCTGAATATTTTTGTTGTTTTCAACCAAAACAATGCTCTTATTTTCAATACAATGCATTGAAACAATGCATATAAAGTACTAATGATGCAATAATAACATCACATTAGCACATGCCCGCCGGTTTGCTCCCCTGTTGTAAATGTAAAGCTACAAGTCTGTTTGGTTTCATAAACCTCTCCCTGTGGGGTCAATTACCATTAGTAGTGTCCCTACTTTCTCCATTACACACCAAAAAACAACAACAAACATAGCAGACACACAAATGGCATTTGGCATGGGACCAAAAAGGCTCCTCCTGAGGAACTGGATGGGGGGGTGGTAGCAGTACCAGTCTCAAACCAGTTAACCTGGTTACAGGTGAAACTCATTCAGAAGGATTTGCCAGCAGGCCCATTTGAGCAGCATGTGAGGAATACTGAAGCTCAGTGAGAAATAGAGCGCAGATGCCAATGGCTTTAGACCACATGAGGTGATGAGAGAAGAACGTACAAGTGGACTAACAGAGAGGACACATGCATTGTTGGATAGTTTACCAAAAAAATTTTTAATTCTGTCATTTGTAAGTCAATGAATGGTCATTTTTACGATGATTTAAGAATAAAAACACCATAAAAGAGGCCCCATACAAATTGTGCACTATTTAGATTACTTTTAAAAAGTTTTGTGTTGAAAAATGAATTCAGCAAGAATACGTAAATACATTTATAATATTAACCTAAAACTAATAATAATAACCAAAATAATGACTAACCTAAACCTAAATTTGTCTGCTCCTCCCACAAAGCGATCATATAAATGGTGCGAAAACAGCAGAACTGTCATTTTTGAGTATTTTTATATAAACAAATGCAGTGCAGCGGGTCTGTAAGGCACATCCTCCAGATTCCAATCCCAGTATAAGAACAGACACAAACACAGAAAGCAGATCCACCCATTTAAAGACATCTGAGACCGAGGAGGGGTCAGATGGTGTGTGAGAGAGTGAAACTGGGCTGGGACATGAAGCTGAAGGTGGAGTGGGTGGAAATATAACCATATGAAATAAAGGTGTTGAGAGAGGTGAACTCAACGGGTGTGGCACAGTTTGAGAGGAAAAAAAGATGTATGAATGTGTGATGAATATGTGAGTGTATGTTTGAGTCCAACATTCTCATGAATCATTGATGATTTTTAAGATGGGTGAGATGAGCTGGATGAATCTTGAACATTCACAGTATTTTCACAATGAATTTGTCATCGATTAAGCAACATCACAAATATTACAACGATTTTAAAGTACTTTTTATTTACCCATTAATTGTCCTAACAAAGGTTGTCATTAGACTAGTTTCACAATTCTGCTTTGTCCTGTAACTATGAGAGCGTTAATTGAAACAGTCTGTCCAAATAAACTCTGATTCAGTTGCATCATTTAAAAAAAAAAAAACCCATGTGAAATATTTTACTTACCGAATTTAACATTTTCAGTTGCAACGGGTTAAAATGGCTGTTGGTCAAATAAATAGTTTGTTTACAAGTTTAAATATATAAATTGAATATGACCCCCAAAAAAAAAAATGTATATATATATATATATATATATTATTATTTTTATATTTTTTTTCTTAAGCCATATCATCCAGCCCTACTTCTGGGTATTCCAATATCAGTTTGAAGGTAAAAAAAAACTAAAAAAAAAAAAAACTTATTGATTAAAGATGTGTTCAACATGTTTTTTTTCTCCCTGATAAACTGACAAAAAAATTTGCAACAATTCTAAACCACCTAAATATGTCTATGTAATCTTCACAATCTAAGACGCTAAGTAAATGCACTTATATTTTGTGGCCGGATGAAAACGGGTCAATAAATTGTTTTAATGAAGTTCTAAAAATAGATACTGAAAATGTAAATGGATAATTGCAATGGAAATAAAGACTATTAAGTGTAGGAGATACTGACACTCTTTTCCCCTTCCCCCTTGTAAATGATAATGATGTGTTTTGTGGAGATGTTTACTCAGTCATGGTCAGGACAAAGTCCACAACCTCATTCCTGACAAGACAGGTTAAACATGACATGACCCTGAGGAAGGCAGGGTTGGGTCAGTAAAACCCCATAAAACCCTGGTCAAAGAATAACAGGACCCAAAAAATAAATAGTCACACAACCGTTTTAACCTTTGGGATTGGTATGATTTTTTTAAAAGGTAAAAAAAAAAAAAAAAAGCAGCATTTATTTGATCGAAAATGAAGTAAAAACAGAAATATTGTGAAACATGATTACAATGCAAAGTATTTTTTACTTAAATTTATTTTAAAGTGTCATTTTTTTCCCTGTGATGGTGAAGCTGAATTTTCAGCATCATTACTCCAGTCTTCAGTGTAACATGATCCTTCAGAAATCATTCTAATATGCTGCTTTGCTGCTTAAGAAACATTTCTTATTATTATCAGTGTTGAAAACAGCTGTGCTGCTTAATATTTTATTTGGAAACCACAATACATTTTTTCAAGATTCTTCAATTGACAGAAAACTTAAAAGTATTTGAATTAATACAGAAAACTTGTGTTAGTAACACTATAAATGTGACTTTTGATCAATTTAATGCATAATAAATTCATTTCTTTCAAAAAATTCTTATCCCAGACCCCAACTTTTGAACAATAGTATATATGTAGACAAATGCACTCTTTTACGACATGGCATTTTGTAAGTATTTGTTCACAATATGAGGATGCAAGATCCAAAACATACCGTAGGCCCTGCTTTCCCAACATATTCCACTACTGCAGGGGTGTCCAAACACGGTCCTGGAGGGCCACTGTCCTGCAGAGTTTAGCTCCAACTTGCCTCAAAACACTTGCCTGGATGTTTCTAGCATACACCTAGTAAGAGCTTGATTAGCTGGATCAGGTGTGTTTAATTGGGGTTGGAGCTAAACTATGCAGGACAGTGGCCCTCCAGGACCGTGTTTGGACACCCCTGCACTACCGTGATTCACACAGTATATTAGTACAGTGGTTCTCAATTCCAGTCTTGGGGACCCACTGCTCTGCACATTTTGTATGTCTCTCTTATCTGACGCCCTCGGTTCAGTTCATGGATCTCTCTCCTAATGAGCTGATGAACTGAATCAGGTGCGTTAAATAAGGAAGCCGTACAAAATGTGCAGAGCCGTGGGTCCCCAGGACTGGAATTGAGAACCAGTGTGTTAGTATAAACCAAAATAAACAAGACAAAAGACAGCACCATCATCGTTCGGCATCAGAACAGGAATAAAAATAAACCACATCACTACTGATATGATAAATCTGATAAACTGAAAACAATAGTTGATTTAGGCATGGGCGTCATGGGCACCCGTACAAGAAGAAAAATAGAATGCGCGAACAGGTTTTTACTGCTCATATGCACGGCACGTCAGTATATCACTGTGTAATAATATAATACAATATAATATACAATTTAGGTAAAAAGAAGAGGGGAAATGTGCAAAAAGACAAATGGTATTTATGCAGTAATCATTCTAATCTTGCTAAAGTAGGCTAATATATCTCTTATGTTATGCTATGTTTGTCACGGGTTGTTGCGAGGAAGACAGAAGATGAAGAGTAACGTTCCAACACAAAGTTTAATGAGAATAATCCAAATAATAGGCACACAGACAGGGCAACACACACTAAACATAACAGTGACTGGACAATGAGTGACTGAGAAGGAACAACTTAAATACATGGTGATAATGAGATGATAATGAACAGGTGTGATGACTAGATGAGTGTCCATGACAACTGATGACTGATGGGAAACTAAGACAAAGAAACACACGTGACTCATGAAAACAAACTGAAAGTCCATGAAAGCAAACTAACTGAACATAACTGTTATTGCACATAGGACAACAAAATTAATTTTTCTGTCCAACTAGTTTACATAACCAGACAATAAAATGTGATTTTGTAATCACTCATTTTATTAATGTTTTTACTGTACAGTTGCACAGTTTTGGGGAGATTTATGGCATTTTTTTTATTTGCCTGAAAATTTTAAATATATGCATTTATATAAAATAGAAAATTTTATATAAAATGTATTTCATTTAGGGGTGACAGAAGGGGTGGTTCACCCAGGGCACCATACAAGCTGGAACTGCCACTGACTGAAATGGTCACACAAAAAAATCAAACTATATTTAAAGGTGACATATCATGAAAATCTGACTTTTTCCGGTTTTAAGTGCTATAATCGGGTCCCCGGTGCATATACCAACCCAGGAAATGTGAAAAAGATTAACCCAGTAACTTTGTTTTGGTAAGCCTTTTCTGCAAGCGTCTGAAAAAACGAGCGCGTCTGATTTTCGCTCCCTTTGTGACGTGGCAAAGGGATCTTATTATAATATCACCGCCCCTTTATCTGCACGTTTCCACTCACGGCGCCGCCATTCTTGTTTTTGCAAGCAACAATGGTGTACCAGTTCTAGCGCCATGGCAAAAGTTCAAGTAAAGCATGCTAACTGTTCTATCGTTAGCTGCACATACAGCACAGAACACTATTTAGAGTCCCAGCCTCAGAGAAGACGAGAGCAGTGGATTTATTGATTTACTGTATATTACGCTGCTGCCACACAGATCTAATATAAACATGCGAGTTCTTTCCCAGCTGTTTACCTTCACAGACATAACACCGTTTTTGTAACTCATGTGTTTTTAACAAACTTGTGTATTTGACAGTTTAAGCGCAATAAGACATGAAGAGAACTTAGTTTAGTACTCGCATGCCGTGTGACAGCCGCTTTCTGTGCATATGCTTCGGATGTGCGCGCTCAGAAAACACTATATCAGAAGTTTAAACTAATGTGGCTTTAAAATGCATGATTTCAGCGTGATAGACAAGATAATCAAAACAAAACAGATGCTTTTTTATCAGAGTATCTGACGTACGAGCTGTAAAGGAACAGCTCTATTCTGGAAAAGGGGGTGGGGAGCAGCAGCTCATTTGCATTTAAAGATATGTGACCCCCACATGGAGTTCAGGTCACAGGAATATTGAATTGATTGTATATACTTTATTTATTATTTACATGTCTCTATTTCTATGTATTTATATAACATATTGTCATGAGTGTATGTCAAAGACTACGGCGCGTCTTCAATCAACAAAGAGGACCGCTTGACTAAAGGCAAACTCTTGTCGCTCTCTCTTTCTTCATTACAAAAAGGTTAGTAAAATGGCCAAATGTCAAGACAAATTACTAATTCACATTCTTTACTGTCCAGTTAATGTATTTCAATTAGATAACTATTTAATTAGTAATTTCAGAACATCTGTCATGTCATATAGGGTTCACTTGTGTTTAACACTTTGCATTGATGTTGAAGTGGTCAAGTTTATGAGTAACTGTACATATATTAAGCATTTTAATGTACTTATTAATGGGTTTGTTTTTAATGTTAAAGTTAACAACTGCAAGTGTGAGGATACAAAAATACAATATAACAGATACTGTTATTACTTACCTGTGTTACTTACCTGAATTCAGTCTGCTATGTGAGTTGTGTGAAAGGTTGATAGGATTTATTTCTTTGTTTATTTAACTGTTTATTTGTTATCACTGAGTGTTTGTATATATTGATACATTTAATTTCCTAATGTGAAATACTGTGGGTTAAAATTTCCTGGATTGATTGCTATGTTTTGATTAAAGTCAACAAAGAGGACCGCTTGACTAAAGGCAAACTCTTGTCTCTCTTTCGCTTTCTTCATTACAAAAAGACAATTCTCATCTGTTGAGTGGACTTCCAGGGCGGGGTCTGCAACAGATACATGCACGAAAACAGCGTGTTTCTGCTTCCTCTCAAAATAGGCATTTTCAAAATGATATAATAAATGATCTGTGGGGTATTTTGAGCTGAAACTTCACAGACACATTCTGGGGACACCCGAGACTTACATATTGTAGAAAGGGGCATAATAGGTCACCTATATAGCGTTTCACCCCCCTCCCATTGACCAGCAAAACCAGCATTCATCATAAGGGTGTGCGATATGACGATTTTTGATAGTGGATGATTAAAATGTCTCATCGATCTGTTTTTGAAGAAATATCATAGTATCATGCTACAACACACATTCTATCAGTTGCCGTTCTGGCACCTCCGTCTCAATATACAACGCAACATACATTCACATCAAATTTTAACTCAGCGGTATAGTTACACTTACGTGACGCTGCACTTATTTGCAATCACAAAAGTACATTATTTGCATGTGCTTTAAAGCCTTGCGGGTTAAACTTTTTATTTGCATGCTGTTCTACTTCTAGCATGCGCTTTTTCTGAGCATGTACACCTGAAGAGCGCACACACAAAAAGCCTGTCAAACAGCGCCTGATTACTGGACAAAGTTATCTTCAGATTAATACTGACAAAAACACAAGGTTTAAATATAAACACAGCTGGTCATGTCCAAATTAGGCATGAAGTAATCGATTTGAGAGAAAAATGGATGCGTGCCTGTATATTACATGCACGCAGCTCTTAAAGTGACAGTACTAAACATGCTGCCGCTTGTCATTAAAGGGATAGTTCACCCAAAAATTTAAATTCTGTTATTAATTTACTCACTCTCATGTTGTCCCAAAGCTGTATTAATTTCTTTCTTGTGCTGAACAAAAAAAAACAAAACAAAAAAAAAACAAAGATATTTTGAAGAATGTGGGTAACCAAACAGTTGCTGGTCCCCATTGACCTTGATAGTAAGAAAAAAATACTATGGAAGTCACTGTTTGGTTACCTCCATTCTTCAAAATAACTTTTATGTTCAACAGAAGAAAGAAACTCATTCATGTTTAAAACAACTATGACAATTTTCATTTTGGGTGAACTATCCCTTTAAGGTTAATAAAACAACAAAACAAAAAAGAAAAGAAAAAACACTCACTGCTTTTGACTGAAGAACTGTAATACAGTTGCTTTAGTTAGAATCAATGTATAATTTATACAGTGAAGTGTATATAGTGTTTAATGTTTACTTTTGTTCATTCAATTTCTTGAATGCCACTGCTAAATACACCTACTGTACCTGAAAAACAAAGTACTGTTTGTTTTATTTGTATATTATGTGTATTTGTAATGTGTATCTTTGGTCTTATTTTTTAATAACAAAGATAAAATAATGACAAAGATTTTTATCTTCGCCCACTTTGGCCTAAATGTCTGCCATTCTTTTTTATTTTATATTTTGTTACCTTATAAAGCTTTATTTTTAAAATAGGGAAATTAGTTTGGCTGTACTGCTCAGACAACTTGCAAAATAGTAAAACTAACATAACAAATAATCGTGATAAAATTGTGAATTTCCTGAAATAAATCTTGATATATTTTTGCCATATCGCCGACCCCCAATTCATCATTTTGAGCCATGCGTAGCATCATGCATACACACATGCACAACACAGTTTCCATGGCAACCGGACATGTACTATGGCAGTACTCCAGATCCACTTTGAGCTACTCAGACTCAAGGAATTGAAACGCTCCGAATCAAACAAGACTGTGTGCCTTCAGCCCTTAATCTCAGTAAGGTACACACTGAACCCGCCACAACGACTATTTTGAAAGTGTTTCTAGGTTGGCAGCATTCCTTTGTTTGCTATCATCACTCACATCACAGTGAAATTCACCTACATTTTCAACTACACTGGAAAAATAAACATATCGGATGAAGCTATTTCATACTTCAAGGAAGTTCCATTCAAAAAAATAAACAGGAAGTTCTCAGAATATAAATGGCATGTCTATTTTTTGGTTGCTGGGAAGACTGAGATCTTATTTACAAGTGGGTTGTTTTTGCCCAGACAGCATGACGTTCTGAAAGGTCTGTTGGAGTAAGTACAAATACAGGTCTTCATCAGAGAGAGACTGAGAGGATTTTAGAGGTTTGCAATGCATTCAATGGGATCTCGTCTATAAGAGACCTGGAGCATGAACATATGTGGACCAGATGCCTCTGCTTCTGTCTGGAAAATGCTGTATGCATGCTGCAAGAGGAGGAGGGATCCAGCCACAAATACACTACAGAGCACTGGAGCCAAAAGTGGTTCCCTCGCTCGTACACATTCTTTCCCTCTCATTCCTCCGCTGTCTCTTATTCTTTCCACTTCCCTTCCAACAGAACAAAGCTTGCTGTTAACCTTTGACCTACTGTTGATGTATGCACTCTCCGTTATCAGTTGCTCTAGAACTACAGACAAACTGTGTAGTAGATATTACTCATGTTGGTGGGCAAGCAGTTGGTTAATTTTTTTTGCACAATTATTACAATATGTATTATATTTTACAATAAAATTAGTAATTTACAGAGGAATCATAGAAAATCAAACATACTGTCATGGCCGAGAGCAAAACAACTGCCAGGTAAAGACATAAGGGAAACATTTTTTATAATAATAATAATAACAATAATAGAAAATAAAACAGAATAAGATAATCAGACTAATTTCAGGTTCATTCTTAGGAGAGGTTTCAGACATCAAAAATGTCTGTCTGAATGTTTTTGGTTGTAATGGTGGTGCTTTAAAAGTGATAAAAAAAACATTAAAAAAAGCAAAACTAGTTTGTTGAAACTTCCCTACTGTGTAGTTGCATTATAACTGCATCGCCATCCAATAAGCTACATAAAAGCGTACAGGGACTTCTTACTACAATTGACTTGTTTACCACTTATGTTACTGACAGCTTTATCCAGAGTACAGCAGCTTGAACCAGTCAGGGAAAGCCACAGGTTTAACACAGCAGAGCTGGATTATCAGGTTCTACAGAAAATGCAGGGGGCTGTAATTGAGTTTCCTGGCATGGAACCACTCAACTGCATCACATTAGCGATTGAGTAAAATCTGTCAGTGAGCAAATACAATCACATCAGGCTTCTGTGTTTAGGTGAACGAACAATCACCCTTGCCAGACACTAGCCAAACCATCAGACTCCTCTATTGTTTTGTATTTTTCCATTGATTGCATATCAGCATGCATGGTATGCATGAGCACTAATACAAAAATTATCATCTCAGCGTCCTCTGAGACTTGAAGGCTTTAATTAGCAAACTCAATTGTGCTAAATGAACGGGGGATGAGAGACATTTGCTCTCTGAAGCACCATTTCTGAGAAACTGATTTAAAGGAGGGTTGTGGTGGTCCAAATGCCAAAAATGTTATTGGGTCAGTGTGATGTTTTCCAAAGAACCACCTCTGGAAACAGTGACAGCCAAGCAGTACTACCCACAAACCAACCAAACCATTTTTAAGTTGTCACTTCTATATTACTATATTGGTATATGACAACACAACTGGGTTGATAGTGGGCCTCACCATCTGTGTTTTTCCACTTCAAATGAATGACTATTTAAAGGAACACTCCACTATTTTTGAAAATAGGCTCATTTTCCAACTCC
This sequence comes from Sinocyclocheilus anshuiensis, assembly GCF_001515605.1. Lineage (NCBI taxonomy): Eukaryota > Metazoa > Chordata > Actinopteri > Cypriniformes > Cyprinidae > Sinocyclocheilus > Sinocyclocheilus anshuiensis. The sequence goes on from NW_015539870.1 coordinate 69,879, forward strand.
CCTATTGTTAAACAGTTGAGTTTTACCGTTTTCGAATCCATTCAGCCGATCTCCGGGTCTGGCGGTAGCACTTTTAGCTGTAGCTTAGCATAGATCATTGAACCTGAAAATAGTCCCCAGCACACTCCCTGTGCAAGCAGGTGGTCACGTTGGTTATGTTGATGGAAGTTAGCCTATTTTCAGGCGCTGCGTAATATCATTGCGCCTGCTGCACCCATGGTACAGCAGCAAAGTTCCTTGATTATTATGCCGGAATTAGAGTATAGTTCCTAGCCTATCGGCCTAGAAAAATCGCAACTTTTCATTTTCCGTCGGTCTTAGTACACAATGTAACTACAGAAGAGTCAAGTTTTAAATAGGAAAAATATTGAAACTCTTTGGTCATTTTTGAGTGAGATGCTAACGGTCTAATCAGATTCAATTATCTATGCTAAGCTACAGCTAAAAGTGCTACCGCCAGATCAGCTGAATGGATTCGAAAACGGTAAAACTCAACTGTTTAACTCTAGGGGAGTTGGAAAATTTGCCTATTTTCAAAAATAGTGGAGTGTTCCTTTAAGCAATAAGTGTTTCCATACATGGACTTCCTCTTCACCTCAAATCAGACTCGATTTTATGTACACTACCTTTCAAAAGTTTGGGATCAGTAAGACTTTTTTTTGACAAGTGTTTTTTTCTTTTATATATTCAGTAAGATTGTTTTGAAAGAAATACAGCAAGGACACTTATAATATTACAAATATATTAAGCAGCACAACTGTTTAACACTGATAATAGTAAATGTTTCTTGAGCATCAAATCAGTGATTTAAATAGATTTCTGAAGGATCAAGTGACACTGAAGACTGGAGTAATGGCTGCTAAAAATTCAGTTTTCACAATGATTTACATTTTAAAATATACTGAAATAAAGTGTTATTTTGTATTGTAATATTATACAATAGTACTGTTTTTGTTGTATTTTTGATCAAATAAAGGTACCTTGGTGAGCATATGACACTTCTTTCAAAACCATTTTTTTTTTTTAAATCTTACAGATTCTGAACTTTTGAATGATAGTGTGTATAATTAATGCATTAAATGTGAAGGTAAAACTACAAGTAGTCTGGATAGGGTGGGGCAAGACGCCCACACTCATCTTGATCACATGTTCTAAAGCTCCAATGATCTTTTAATTCCAATAAAAAAGGCTTTCCACAGACTCCAATTGCCTTTGCAAACATTTCACCTGTAGACATTTTGATTCGTTGGAAAATAAAACATCATAATGGCATTTTTGGTGTGGCAAGACAGACGTTCAGTCCAACCTGATCCAGCAACAAAAAAGGTCTTCATTTGTTGACAGGCTGCATTCCATTCAAACTAAGCACATCTAAAACAACGCTTCTCTTATTATTACAGTTTGGCTCATGATGTAAGCAGTGGGGAAGAACGGGATGGGGTGGAGATAAGGGCGTCTGACAGTTTCTCACAGTGCAATTAAGAATCTGCCAGCATGTTCCCTCCAGCCACTTCACTGAATGAGATCTCAAGAAAAGAGGGAACAACAGCAACAACAGAACCACAGAATGAAGCTGGCTACTTTACCAAGTGGTGACGCCACAGAACCCCAAAAGAACCAAAGCTCAGAAAACCCACTGAACTCAATGCAAATGTTTGGACAGCGTCCTTCCTCGTCCATTGCAACAGAGCAGGATACACTGGCTGTGATAATCTGTATAAGTGCTCAGTTAATGCAAATGATTTGTTCAACAGGCCTCGTTATTGACTTGTTTATATTACGTATCTAATCTATTCAGATTCAGAACCTCTGTTGACTTGATCACCTCACCTTTTTCCAAAAATGTCTAACCACAAACATGGCAAAGGCAAGGTGATCAGACAGGTTGGACTATTTGAATACACTGAAAAGATGCCGAATCAGGTCTGAGTAGTTTTATTAGATGGATGAGTAATACAGAAACCTCTTCTGGAATGATGTTACTGTTTACCATTAAAACCTCCTTCACAACTAGCCAGTGGCTTTCTTTTAATTCTTATCATTTATTGTCCTATTATTTTATGACATTATATTCATGAAAATTAAGCACTATTATCATCCAAATTCTCATATCAGTAAGGCAAAAAGCAATGATATATTATTTTAATTATAAAGGTACTTAGAAATGAAGGTAGTATTTGTTGAACCTTTAATTTATGATGATTGAAAATCTATTTAGATTTTGGAAAGTCTATTTATTACAGTATTAGAATGTAATGAGAATCACATTGATATTAATGGGAATGGAAAAAAAATAAAAAGGACAAATGTCTGGATGCATTACAAATGAGAATTTAGAGGAAAATGCGCTTAATTGTCAAGAAAATCTTAATGGTCCTAAAAATAGGCTTTAAATTTGGGCATATTTCATGATTTATCCATATAGCAGTGAAGTCAATGGGTTTCTCCAAAAATATATAATAATTTGTATGTACCATGCTTTGTGTCTACTCACCACAACATGGTGGAAAAGGAGCTCCCATGAATGACTGATCTTCTGGTTGATAACCATATCAAAGAAGTCATATATAAAGTAACCTGAAACATAATAATGCATATTAACACTATATCTGTTAAACAGTGGACATGGATCATTCAACAGGTTTTTCAAGCAACAGATCCCATGACTACAATTGTGTTGGTAACCAAGATGTCATTTCCAGAGAGCTATTTATATCCATCTCCAAATATGAGGGTCTCCATGGAGACTGCATTTTAGAGCAGATCAACAGCAAATGAAGCTCAATATAGGAGACCTCATTAATATAAATGTACTGATTAGCATTTTCATTATACACACCCGTTTCCCAATTCCATTTGTTTAGCTCTCATTAAACTGATAGCAGTGTTTATTTTCTAAAACAAGCCTTAACATCTCAGAATGAATAGATATTTTACTGAAAAAAAGAAAATACTCATTAAGAAATTTATTTTTTCCTGTAAGATGAACGCATGAACTCAGTCCTTCATGTTTTGTCTATTGAGGTGCATTAGAAACAAGTTTACATCAGACTTTCAAGCAAGAACTTGAAAAGCCACAATTTTAAGAAATGCTGAGTTATAGATTGGCGGATGTACATGTCAAACCCATGTGCCTTGCAGTTAACTTTTTATGGGCATATATTATGCAGAATTAACATTTTCTGTAAAAAAAATAAAATAAAATGCTATAAATTGTAAAAGAGTATAAAAATTAAAAGTAAAGGCCCATTCATAAAGAGTCGTGTGACTTGGGGGTAGCACTCTGCATGGGACAGATCATAAAGCCAACCATTCATTCTGCAGCTACAGTTAACATTTCTGCCAAATGCATGTGGGTTTCCTCTAAGTATTCAAAATATCTCTGGCATTTGGCATTTTGAATGGGAATTATCTACTTATTGGTTGAAATAAACATTGCAGTCAACTGTGCAACATTTAAGAGCGATGCTAAATGAAAGCAAAATACACAAATAATAGCTAATAATCCAAGAGGAACAACTGCAATGTAATAAATAATGTATTCCTTTATATTTATTAAATATATATATATATATAATTTATATGACTTATTTATGGTAAAAGGCTCCTTTACCTAAAATGGCCAGCCTTTTAAAAATTGCTTGTAAATCTGTCATTATGAGGTTTTCTATTCCTTTTTGGAACTGACTGCTAATAGGTCTCACTGATCTGACTTTACACACCTCAGTTTTTTAGTGAAATGTTCACTCAAAAACTGAACTGAGTGGGCACTGTTGCACATGACAGAGGAGTGCGTTTGTAACACATGGGCATCCCGCTCTCTGAATAACACCGTAAAACGCTTTTATCATAAAGCTTTATACTCACCGATTGATACAGATACCAAGGCATGAGAGAAAACGGAGTGTGTTTCTATCAAATCCTCAGCCATCTGGGGATGTATGCAAAAACTACAAACACAGACGTTTTATAATCAGGGAATGGCGTTTAAAATGAAAATGCACCACATCTGTGAAAAATGTTGGGTGGTTAGCACAAACCACAAACGTTCATATCTTCAAGTTACATGAACCACTGGGGTAAACGTGTGTCGTCTACGCGCAGCTTATCAAATACCCATGTGTCTGTTAAACTACATCCGTTAAAGAGGCAGCTGAGAAGATCCTACAGTTGGATAAAATTCTCAAGCATCTGATAAAGGCATCAAACAGACAGTGCATACAGGAACATATGGGTCTGTAATGTATTACCTATGCACATGTGTGGGAATTCTAACACTCACCAAAGCACGGACCACACTCCAGTTAGGAGGCTGTGTACGAAAGACGTGGAGATGTTTTTCCATTTCCAAACGTTCCTCTGAGCTGTTTCGGGGATAAGAAGTTGGCCGATTCCATAGTTTACTAATTTAAAAAAGCCTACCGAAGACCCAGTGGTCAAAATCACGGAATTCAACTCCATATTTTAAGCGCGCGCTTCTGTCTCGTTGTCACTACCCGAATCTGTAGCACGCGTCTAGACCTACCAGTTACGCGTTTTATCTGTTATTTAATCAAAAATGACATCCCGGTTGTTTGTATTTATTTCATTTTCACTTTCAGTAATCCAAACATATACGACTATGTCGTCTCAGTAGGTAGAGTCCTTGTATAATTTAAAATTGCTCGATTATTCTATCTTTGTTAATAAAAAACAAAGCTTTTTGTTTCAGTGCTCAGTTTGTTCGGTCCGATGTAAAGCTAAGAAGACAGTGATGGCTCAGTCACGAGTGGCAACAATTAAATAGTAGCTAATGTGTGCGTTACAAAATCCTGACGCTTGTGTAACTTTTTCGCTTTTTCAATAACCAAACAAGAGAATCCCCGCCCAATCATCGTGAGGCGCGGTTGAGCAAATGAACGTCTGGTCTCAGGCGTGTGTTTCCTTACGTCTATGTCCCGCCCCGTATGTCAAAGTTGAACTATGGGAGATGTAGTATAGGCGGGGATTTCGGCTGACGCTCAGATTTGATTTTTGACTTGCCATTGAGCTTCTCCAGCCTCTTAATTATTCCATTTGTCTGAAATAAAATAATTATATTTACCAGTAGTTTACATGACTTTTAATTGTTACATTTTCCAACATAATAATAATAATAATAATATTTAACACAAGTAAAGTTCCGCTTAAAAGTTATGTTTATTTATTGCTCGTCATCTAATAAATTGTTGCAGAAGACATCATGTTTGCAGCTCGTCCATGTTACTCAATGTTCAATTGACCATATATATTGAATACATATATTGGTTTTCGGACCCCCCCGGACCCCCCAATACAGTAAAACTGCACATTTTAGAGTGGCCTTTTATTGTGGCCAGCCTAAGGCACACCTGTGCAATAATCATGCTGTCTAATCAGCATCTTGATATGCCACACCTGTGAGGTGGATGGATTATCAAGATGCTGATTAGACAGCATGATTATTGCACAGGTGTGCAATAATCATGCTGTCTAATCAGCATCTTGATATGCCACACCTGTGAGGTGGATGGATTATCTCGACAAAGGTGAAGTGCTCACTAACACAGATTTAGACAGATTTGTGAACAATATTTGAGAGAAATAGGCCTTTTGTGTACATAGAAAAAGTCTTAGATCTTTGAGTTTAGCTCATGAAAAATGGGGGCAAAAACAAAAGTGTTGCGTTTATAATTTTGTTGTGTAATAAAATAAAATAAATAATACTGTTTGTTTTTTTTAATCTGGCACCATGTCACCTGTGTTCGTCCTATAGAATGAAAGAGGTTGAGGTGGACCAGAATAAAATCCTGTTGGTGTGCAATAATGGAGAATTTACTACTGTGGGTGGTCTGTGCACTCATTATGGCGCCCCACTTATCAAAGGTAGAGTATAGTATTATAATCACTCAGTCTGACACAAACAGTACAATAAATAACTCTGGCCTATGTTTACTTAGCACTGTAAGTACAATGAAAGCATGTTTTGTTTCTTCAATTCATCACTCTGTCCTTCACCTTTGTCATTCTTATGAACAATCCGGTTACACTGCCTTTATTTTTTCAATTTTTTTCAAGTTTTTTCAAGTCTACAGTGGCATTGTGTTTCTAAAAAGCAGTGCTATGCTTGTAGGTGCATTGCTTGGAGATCGAGTTCGTTGCCCATTTCATGGGGCGTGTTTCAATACAAAAACTGGAGATATTGAAGAATTTCCTGGACTGGATTGTCTGCCTAAATACAAAGTATGATTAAATACCACAGGATTGAATACACTTTTACAAAAGTAAAGGTTCTTTATTGACATTGATGGTTCCATAAAGAACTTTTAACATCCAAGGAACCTTTCTATAATACAAAAGGTTATTTAAATGGGTCCTTCAGATTATTAAATTGTTCTTCACACTAAAAAAATGGTTTGTTTAAAAAAACTGCTTACTGAAAGGTTCTTTAGGGAACCAAAAAAGGGTTTGTCTATGGCATTACTGCAATAGCTAGCTAGCTTTTGGAACCTTCATTTTTAAAACTGTATTGTAATGTCACTTAAGAAATCAAAACTTTTTGTTTTGTCATATACCTATTATAATTTAAATTATATTTCATGGAATTTCCCATATGATATGAATGAAAACTTTGTGATTTTATTTTTTATCTATTTGTACTGTTCTGTTAAGGTCAAAGTTGAGGGTGGTAAAGTTTATGTGACCACTGATAAAAAGGTTAGTCTCATACAATTATGAATTTATTTTATGGTTCAGTACAAAATTAATTTTTCTTTTCTTTTTGCACTTCTTAGAAATTGAAGAAGCGTGTTAAGAAAATGTGCGGTAGAGTGCCTGGAGTCACTCACACGGTTGCTCTGATTGGAGGAGGTGAGTAAAAGAAACATTATCAGGACAAATCTTTATATATTCACTGCTTATTTTGTGTAAGTGTATCTTTTATCATCCTGGGATGTTCGTTACCCCCTAGAGAATTTTGTGGTGTACTGCAGGGTGTCAGCAAATTCACGAAAATGCTTAACAAAATAAATAAATAAATAAAACATTAAACACATTATTAAGTTAATTTAAAATGAGTTCAGCTGAAGTTCAGAGTCTATCCACTGTCTATCCAAGGCTATCCACTGCCTTTACAAATGTATAGGCCTCTGCCCTAGTCTGTCAGGGTAGGCAGTGCAACATATGTGTGTGTTTGTGTTTTCACAGGTCCAGCTTCACTGCAATGTGCAGAAACCCTTCGTCAGAATGATTATGGAGGGAGAATTATAATGGTTACCAAAGATGAGCAGCTGCCTCTGGATAAGACCAAGCTTAGCAAAGTTGGTATCCATGGATCACTGAGGAAACAAAAACAGATTATATGATTTTAATAGCTCCCCATTGTCTTATTGGATTTATAAACCAGTGTAGTTCCTTGTTTACTGTTAATAAAGCTGTTCTGTTGTGGACCCCTCTAGGCAATGAATATTGAAATTGAAAAGGTGCTGCTACGACAGAATGATTTCCTTCAACAGCATGGAATTGAAGTGTGGACTAAAAAAGAGGTGTGTTTCTTTTATTTCTTTAATTGATTTTCCTGGGATAATTCCTGGGATCACATGCATTGTATTTGTGGACGTTAACAATAATTTGTCCCTCAAAGGTAAAGTCTGTTAACACAGAGGCTAAAACCCTGACTTTCAAGGATGGCACTAGCCAACACTGTGACCAGCTCCTGGTTTCTACAGGTGGCAGGTTAGATCTTAGTTTGTTTTTAGATAAATGTCTCATAAAACTGCTTAGCACCATATGTAGTGATAGACATATTGATTTTTATCTGGATGCAGTGTCTGATGGTGAAATATGTACTTTTGATTTTAGAGCCAGACCTCTGCAATGTCCTGGTGCTGAACTTGAAAATGTGAAATTGCTGGAGAGCTATAAGGACGCCACAGAAATGTATCAAATGAGTGTCGGCAACAAGGCTGTCATCGTTGGAACTTCATTCATAGGTAAACAGAAAACAAATAAAAATAAGTATTATTTCATGAACACTTAGTTAATGGCAATATTGCACAATTATGTCTATCAATCAGGAATGGAGGTAGCAGCTTATCTGTCTGACAAGGCAGCCAGTGTCACTGTTATTGGCAGCAGTAAATTTCCTTTCCAGTCATCACTGGGTCCAGATATTGGAAAAATGACAATGCAGGTCAGTGAACATTGTGGTATTTTCTTAATGTTTTGGTTTATTGCAATACACCATCAATTGCAAGTAATTTCTCTTTTGTTAAAGATGCTGGAAGAGAAAAACGTGACATTCTATACAAGTAATGGTGTGGCTGAAATCCGGGGTAAAAATGGGAAGGTAAGAAGCAGTGCATTACTAAACAATCATAGAGCTGATGTTAGTGCATCATAAACAAAATATCTAACACAATTGTTTAGGTTAAGGAAGTTGTTCTGAAAAATGGTGAAGTCCTTCCAGCAGATATTGTAATTGTGGGCATTGGTATGTACAACAAGTTTGACATAGCAGCTTTGTTGTTTTCACTGAAGCAAAGACATTCATTTTTAACAGTTACATCTATATTCCTTTCTAAGGTGTCATTCCAAACTCTGATTTCCTTAAGGAAACATCTGTGGAAATTGATTCACGCAGTGCTGTTGTTGTTGACAAGGTAACAGCCTTCATATCACATAGAGCAGACACTTTAATTATAAAATATAGCAGTTTTTATGACACCTGTGTTTTGCAGTTCATGAAAACCAACATTCCTGATGTCTTTGCTGCTGGAGATGTGGTGTCCTTTCCACTTCCTTTGGTTGGACATAAGAGAGTCAATACTGGACACTGGCAATTGGCGCAAGCTCACGGTACCACATGATATAATAATCAAATTCTGAATGTTCAAAAATACAAAAGTTTGGGGTCAGTAAGATTTTTTAAAAAGAAATACTGCCAACATATTTATTCAGCAAGGACACATTAAATTGATCAGGACATTTACATTGTTACCAAATAATTCTGCTGTTCTTTCTATTCATCAAGATTCCTGTAGTGAACAGTAGTGTATGTGGAAATGTGTAAAATATGTGGTTGCGGTCCTCCACAGGAAGAATCTCAGGCTTAAGCATGCTGAATCAACAGGTTGCGATAAATACTGTGCCATACTTCTGGACCATGCTGTTGGGAAAAAGTATCCGATATACTGGTGATCATTCCAAGATAAATCTCCCTTCTCTGAGAAAATACAATATTTTAATAAAACCATTTTAACTCTTCATCTATTTTAATTCTGCAAGGCTATGGAGAAGGATACACTGATATTGTTTTCAAAGGAAGCACCGAGGAAAGAAAATTCTTGGTATTTTACATCAAGTAAGCTTATAGTTTATGAAAAGCCTTAAAAGTCCATCAAATGGTGTAAATCTTGAAATTGGGATCTCTCTTCGTTCAACGCCGTTTGTATCATAATCCAGAGATGAAGAGGTTGCTGCCGCTGCCAGCTTGAACTTTGACCCTGCTGTCGCAAGGTTGGCGGAAATGTTATTGATGGGGAAGAGGATCACTAAGGCTCAGGCACAGTGAGTATCCATAAGTTACAAACCCTCAACTCATTGTATCCATAAGCCAGAGCTAAGAATTGAAAAGCAATTATTGAATTTATTTGCATGCATTTGAAAAGTGAAGACTTTTCCTGGACATAATATAGGAATTTGTTCTGCTTTCACAGACCTCAGCTGGTTGCAGCTCCCATGAAAGTGCTTTGGCAACACTTACCTCCATGACTGCATTGATTACAGATTGTCCATCTGTCATTATATTTGATTGACTGACCTAATAGCTTATCTTCAGTAACAAAGACAGATTGGTACTGTGTTTTGTCTTCCATATAAGCTTTTTCCACATAAATGTTGTTTTTGTCCTGGAAGGAATATGCAGTTGTTCTTAGAAACAGCTGAAGCACTTGGATGTCATCAGTGACTAAATAATGTGTGATAAGCATTTGTGCCAGCAGGAAATAATTTCTTCTTCAATGCCTGTATATATACAGATGTGGTCAAAATTATACATACACTTTGCAGTATCTGCAAAATGTTAATTATTTTACCAAAATAAGAGTAAAATACAAAATATATTTTTTTATTTAGTACTGACCTGAATACGATATTTCACATAAAATATATTTACATATAGTACACAAGAAAATAATAGTTGAATTAATAAAAATGACCCCGTTCAAAAGTTTACATACGCTTGATTCTTAATGTGTTATTACCTGGATGATCCACAGCTGGTGTTTTTTTTGTTTTTTTTGTTTTTTTGTAATAGTTGTTCATGACTTGTTTGACCTGAACAGTTAAACTGCCCACTGTTCTAAATCCTTAAGGTCCCACAAATTCTTTGGTTTTCCAGCATCTCTTGCGTATTAGAACCTTTTCCAACAATGACTGTATGATTTTAAGATGCATATTTTCACCCTGAGGACAATTTAGGTACTTACATGCAACTATTGTCATTTAAAATATTTTAATTTCTTATGAATAATTTCATAATTACATGTGGTCAATTATACCAAAGACTTTTTGTTCAAATGTAAATAATTACTCATGCATACAAATTTGGGTAAAACAGTGCATTTTGTTATTATGCATATGTTATAGAAAGATTTGCTACTTATTGTGACATGATTACAGTGATGTATAATATATTGCGTACTGAATAATACATGATGTACACTGTGAGGACGGCAGTCTGGAGGCAGTGCTCAGCGGTCAGGTCCCCGGATGAAGGTTGAGCGTGAATATGGCGCAGAGAGCACAAGCAGCGGGCTCGTGAGGGTTTCTGTGCCTGATACGCGCATTTAGCTTAAGCTAACTTTACACACGAAACTTTACCGAGTCTATGAAGTTTATTTCTCAGCGGACACACTTCTCGCTACAGGTAGGACGTCTTTAAAGCGATTTGTATTACAAACGTGAGTTGTTTGTATGCCAGCGCAGGTTGTTTTTGTGTCAGCCTGTAGTTTCGGTGAGTTTGTTCGTCGTGCTAATTTAGCTAATTCATCACAGCTAGCCGAGTAGCTTAGGCTACTCACTGTCAAAACATTATTTTTGTCATAAAACATAGTAACTAGAAAGTTACTCTGTTTTTAATGCTGTTTCTGTGCTTTCAGGTTTAGAAGGGAATGATTTACCGTAGTTCGCCATATTAATGTACCATTATTCCAGCCTCTTTTTTTTCACTCAGACTCGGATCAAGAGATCGATTTGCGAGGTGCTCCTGAATTGCTATCTGGAAAGGTAGAAATTATTCATTATATCAAGAGTTAGCGCCTAAAACTACTTAAAAGTTTGGTCGAAGTGTTCATGCGTTACTGGTGGAGTTAATAGAGCAGCCAGTCACATACTACACCAAATAAGTGACTCAAATGAATAAGAATCGCTGTTCTGTTCGAGTTTGATAATTCCTCAAAATGTGGGAGCGATTTTTAACGGGACTGATAAGAATTTGTGATGCTGAGCCTGATACTGTCCATACAGTAAGTAAGTTATTTTTTGTTCGTTTAACATAATCTCATAAAATCAGCCAACGTTTTTTCTCTGTATTTTAGTCGTGTAATGTTTAGTATCGATTAGGGCTGCACGATTAATCGCATGCGATATTTAACGCGCATCTTATCAGTAAAGCCGGTTCTGTAATCAGCGGTAAATCTCCATCACCTGCGTGCTTTCACATTGAGCAGATTTTGCCCATTGTGTTGCTTCTGAATGACATTGACTTGAATCTTTTTTACGAAAAATGGCTGTATGAGATTTTGCAGTCTTTGTTTTCTTCGTCTAGAGCTCTATGAATTTCAGGTCTGTTCCATGGAAATTGCTGGACGACATTGCCCTGTCACTAGAGATTGAAGAATATTGTTGTTCCCCCCCCCCCCCCCAACAAAAAAAATTTGCTGATTACAGAACCGGCTTTCTGACAAGATGCGCGTTAAATATCGCATGCGATTAATCGTGCAGCCCTAGTATCGATAGATCTGGGTCGGCAGTATATGGTTGCACCTGTAGTATCGATTCTGGCTGATTGAGTGTATGTATATGGTATGATGAGAGTCATAGTTTACATCATCTAACAGAGAGTAGCTTCCTCTTCTAAGTGGTGTAAAGCAATTGTTTAATCATTCATCAACATATTCAGGGTATGTCATCTTGTTTGACCTAAACTAAAGCATGACAGTCTAGAAAAAATGCAAGCGTTTTAGGTTTTGTATCATATTTGATACATCAGGCTTTTATGGCTTATATGGTAAGATATAGTGAGAATATGAATCTCGTACTCAAGTTGGGGGGAAATCAAATCAGTTTTTTTTTTTCAAAGGCCGAAAATGAGACAAATATGCAATTTGGTGCAGTTGCTGATATTCGTATGGCCAAAAAGTAAGATGACATTCCTATAGCTTGTCATGTAAATCAGTGAGATTTTTATAACAGTATAGCAAGTAACTTTAATAAAATGCATGGACATATCAGTTGTCACTCTATATCCTCCAATAATTTGTCTCAGTAAGATGATGGCAACCCTCTACATTGCGAGTAAATCACTCGCATATGTGACTAAATCTTCACTCTGGGCGACTAAATGATGTCTAATATTAGCTAATGGCTAATAAATTCTTAGAAAAAATAATGGAGTTTTTTTGGAATTCTTCAGCTTTTAAGAAATGCCGGGTTTTCCGGTAGTGGGCGGAACTAATGCGCAAATGACAATCTCATTGGCTGGTGCTCACCTATTATCGTCCCGGTTTTGATTTCAGCAAATCAGTTCCAGCGAATGCACACAACCTGATTCATATTCATGAATCCAGAAGCTCGTTAATCCTTGGTGCGCTTTATATTGTTCTTATTAGTAGAATTCGTATAATAATAAGCCAAGGTGTCCGTAGAGGGTTGTGATGTTTAAATGTTTAGCTTTATGATCAGAGCTCTAGTTTTTATTGTGTGGGCAAAACATATAATACAATGATGATTGAGAGATGATAAACGTTCCTCAAAAGCCTAATGTATCATTTGATACTCGCATTTTAACATGATTTTTCTGCAAAATGATGTATGGATTGGATAAAGTAAATCAGAGTTGCTTCAGTCCAGTAAGTGTTCATCTTGAAATATAACTAACAATATAAAAGTTTTTGTGTACTTTATAAATATCATTAAAGATTACACAGCAAAAAGATGTAAAAAAAGATTCTAAAAAGGTGACAATTATCCTAAAAGGCCTTTTACATGCTAAAATGTATCAACTATTAGACAACAGAAGGCATGTAGTAGATTGTGTACAACAGGTTTTTAAGCAAAAGTTTTGATCATGCTGATAATTTAAAGACCTAGAATGGTAAATTAAGCTTTATAGGATTAATTGTGCTCTTTCCTGTCTGACTAATGGTTGAGACTAACTTCTAGCATATGTCACTTTTAGTTTATCCGTGATTGTGTGTGCAGCGTGAAATAGTGGAATGCTGCCTTTATCTTTGTGTTGATGAACTACTATAAAGAGTGATAAGACATTCTCATAAGTTACTCAATAGGGGATGGAGTTGTCATTTAGTATGGCTTGTACCTTTCTCGTACCTTTCCTCGTTGGTTGTAGTTTCACTTTCTTTGTGCCTGTACTTTCAGCAGCTGTGGGTTTGTCAGGATATGTGTGCTTCGAGGAGGTGTGATGGGAGATTCAGACAGGGGTGCAGTCTGTACCGGGCACTCCAAACATTCCTTAAATATTTCAGTGCTGGACAGGGTCACTCATAATGTGCAATCTCCCATGCTCCTGCTTACTTAAGCCAAGCGTTTGACTTTATCTTTCAAAGGCAGTGTTTAAATGTCACTATTCAGTTTTTGAGCAAATGTGGTATTAAATGTTATGTTATACGTTATAATGTTATGTTATATACGCATGCGATATTTAACGCGCATCTTATCAGTAAAGCCGGTTCTGTAATCAGCGGTAAATCTCCATGAAAAAAAGTTTATGCACACCAAGGATGAAAGTATAAATTTTTTTCTTAAAAAATATCACTAAAAAGCTTTTCATTAAAGTATCAGGAAGCAACTAATAAAACACATCAGTTCCTAAAGCTTTTCTCACTTTGTTTGAGGTTTTATGCTGATGCTTTGTTTAGTTGTTGTTTAATAAGACAGTGTGTTGTTGTGATAAGGGGTCAGTTTTGCACTTGTAGGAGAGCAACAATATTTTCTAATGTTTTAAAACTAGTGTTTTTGATGCGTTTAGTGCTTCTTTGGTTTGTAAACCAGGGACAAGATGATCAAGGATACTGTAACTGAGACTGTCGGTTATTGTTGAAGCCTCAATGCAAGTTGTTCAGTAGTGCATTACCTAATTGCCCATCAGCTGCCTGCAAAGTGATGCCACTGTTAAACTTGCCTGTGTGTTTGGTGAGTCCCTGTACTGAACACTGTACTGTTGTCTTTGGTGAGGTGATGTGTAATCCATTCCATCAGAAAGCCCTCTATCAAACTTGGACCTGCAGTCAAGTGCACATAAGGACTTTGTGTATGTAGCACATGCAAAGCATTGTGGGATGTTATCACATTGGAGATAGGCTGCTGCTTTTATTGTTGCACAATGAGTGAATAACAAATAATGGTTGTTGGCCAACAAGAAAAGTGCTGTTGTTTTTTTGTTGCATTATGTATGCATTACCTGAAATATTCAAAAAGAAGACTGTGTGTTGTTTCTGATGAATGGGCTGAAACATAAAAAGAGCCATGTCTATTCAAAGTGAGAACTGTTACCTTCTCTGAGACCTAGGGATGCTCCGATCGATCGGCCAGAGATCGGTATCGGCCGATAATCACATTTCATGACTTGATCGGTACTCACTATTTGTCCGATCTCACGAACCGATCGCAATTTGATGACGTCAACGCCTGACCACGTACATGATTCGTGGGGACATAAATGATTTGACGCCACAGTCATGTCATCGCTGGTGTGGAAATGCTATGACATTTCGAGAAACAATTAAAAATTTGCTATTTGTCGTATATGTTTTGCATGATGATGAATGGATGGTTCATTTTTAACAGCAGATTCAGTGACGTTAGAGCTGATCTGCGCCTCACTGCACAAGTCTGCAGCGCGTTACGTCTCCACGGGAACCGGAGCTCATCGCAGCCGCTCTAGTCAGTGCTTGTGTTTATGCAGCCGCGGCATGTTTCTCTCTTTTGTGAGTTGGCACAGCATGGAGGATGGAACAAAACCTCGTCTGAGCCATATCGCTGATCGTGGGCTGCTTTTAAATGAACGTTTATTTATAAAACAATATCTTCTTTGGCCATATTAGCCTACTCAATAGCATAATAGCATTAACACAGGCTTTACTCCTTTCAAACTTTATCTGGAATGTCACCATTTCTGTCACTGCCACTTCCCAATCAGGCGAATGAACACACACGTGTGCGCATGAAATCGTCTGCCTCATGGAAAAAAATGTAGTTAATATTTGCATCATTTATGATTTATTTTATCCACCCGCGACAAACCCGCAAATAATCAGAATGCATTTTAAAGCGAGAGAAACAGAGGTTTCCCCTGTAACGGCTGTATACAAAGCAGCGCTGAGCTCACAAACTCTGCTTTATCAGGCATACAACATGAAAGATGAAATGAAAATGACATCGAAAATTTTCTAAAGATAGTCTTCCTTCAGAAATACAGTGATATAAAAACACCAGCGCCTCGTTTTGATTTTTAAATGTGCAGTACGTGCTCATGTTTATTCAACAAAGCCTTTTGGAAAATCGGTCAGTTTTGATATTGTGGCGAGCGCCACAAATAAATAAATAAATAAATGTATGGGAAACACATCCCACAGCACAACCACCTGAGCCCAACTTCAGTCTACTCATCACCTTAATTTTAACTGCGTTTGTAGCCGGTGACATTGCCAGACTGATAAACAAACACTGACCGGAAGTTAACTTCGGGCTGGGCAAGGCGTGTGCGCCCGATGAAACAGTCTATATAAAGCTTGAAGCATCAGAATCGGCATCGGTATCGGCTGATCACCGTGACAAGAAATCGGTACTCCGTATCGGCTACAAAAATCCTGATCGGAGCATCCCTACTGAGACCACTATTATGTGGTTGCAAAATTTGATTGACTTTGTTCAGGGACAAATCTTAATTTTATTGGGGAAACTTTGTCAGAAAGAAGCAAAATTGCATTAATTTTCTCTTCTTGTTTTAATCACAGCATTTCAGTGGACAGAAACGGCAGGCTCTGTAAACACTGGGTTGGTCTGATAAGAAGACCTCTAATGACAGAGTTACTAGTTCCAAGGTCAAGCTGTATTTGCAGTGCTCTCTACTGGGCTTGTAAAAAACAAACACTGCATGCCTGTTTCTGCTAAGCTAGCTTTATCCTACAAGTACAAACATTTACAAAAAACATCAATCTACTTGAATTGTTCCCCAAAGTCTTTAGGCTGTTTTGAGAAGTCAGTATTTCTGCTTATTAAAAGCCAATCTGCAGAGAGTCTTCCTGGCCAGGGCCCATCTCAGCAGCATTGACCACAGAGACGTCTTTCTCACTGTTCACCAGTGCATAATGGTATGTGGCTGGAATGCCAGACTCAACCAGGAAGTGTTTCACTGTTCGAGTTCAACTGCTTTACACTTCTTAATGTCATACACAAAGCCTGATTGATTAGTTTTTTTAGCACTCTTTTGTGAACATTTCAAACCTTTTGTGGGCTGATGCCACCGATGGTCATAGAACAGGAAGTGTTCATGGGAAGGTGATTAATTTACACTGATTGTATGAGAAGACTAATGTTGTCAAAAGACCCGGTATTTCGGTACCAAGTCGGTACTAAAAAAAATTAAAACGCTACGGTACACCGAGAACCGTGGATTTTCACTGGTATTGGTACCGAATACTGAAATTTTGGTACCGTGACAACACTAGAGAAGACAGAGACTTACAAATAAAGAATTGCATTTGTCTTTCTGTATGTGTGTAAAGCAGCTGTATAGCTGTAGATCTCTGCTAGAGCACCTGTTCCTGTCACTCATGGATCATCCTCACCTGTTCCAAATAAACAATCTCACAGGTGCAAGTTAACAGCCTAAGTTTTACTCTTCCTGTCTACCATGCAAAATTAAGCTGTGTTTGAAATCACTTCCTTTTTCCTCATTGAGTGTTGACCATTTATATTTTGCCAGCTCAGCATAATGCCAAATATCTTTAAGCGCAGAAAGTTAAATTAAATGGATAGAGATCAATTATATTTTATCGTCATTTTAGCGTCATGTGAGACTGTGGACAGGAGCAATGTCTTTTGAAAATTTAGTTTTGCCATCACAGGAATATATTCATACAGAAAATGTTTATTTTAAATTGTAAAAACTATTTCACAATACTAATGTTGATATTAGTTTTTTTTTTTTTTTGTAGTTGCAATTCTCTGATTAATGGTTTTTAAAACATTATGAATACATATTTTAAACAACAGCCAGAACGAAGAATTAACCTTTTGTGATACCACCCGTGCAACCACAAAGCTGACAATGTATGCATGTTACAAAGTAAGGTTACTAATAATAACTCTATGGTGCAAAAAGTAATCAGTCATTTAATATTCAAACATCAGTGTCTGAATTTGCTCGCTAATTTTTGTTCGCTCCTCCCTATCAGCGTTCAGTTACCGATCTGTCATCGTCGTGTCCTTGAAAGGCTCCTCAGCGCCAGGTTGCTCTTGGCAACTGGTACATAGTAAGTTGCTACAGCATAAGTAAGCAATGTCATATTTGACATCACTCCTTTAGCACAGTCCTTTGTGGTAATACTTGTCAAATATGAGTTATGACTGCTCATCACTGTGTTGTAAGTATTTCCTTTGCACTGCTTGTGCAGTCTTTTTTTCCCCTAGTTAATGTATATCTGCTTCCGGAAACTAGTTTGCAGTTCCAGTTCTGCAACTTTTGTTTGAGTACTTCACTCGCTCTGAATGTTTTCATTACCCTCATTGTTGGAAATCAGCACTTCATAAAACATTCACACCATTTCCAAGACTCCTGAAGCTGTGACCTTGTGCCCAAGTTGACATCTTTACAAAAGATCAGGTTACACTTCAAATGCTTCCACACTTTTGAAAAATGCCTCTTGCTGTTACATCGTCCCAGGAAGCAGCTGAGTTTTCCCAGGCTCAGCCGGTCAAGTGTGGGAGGGGGTTTCGGCCCACACATATCAGAGTCCAGTATTTGGCTTCTGGGAGTGTCTCTGATATCCATGGAGAGAATGGGCAGGGCAAAAGCAGAGAAAAGGGAAAGTATGGAAAACTGGACCGCTTTTTGTACTGCATAAAGAGACAGAAAGGTGAAAGAGCTGACGTTTAAAATCCAGCAGCTGCCTTTATCTGTCTTCCATGTTTTGTGAATGAACAATGTGTTAATTGGGATCTAAAGTTTTCACTCAACAATAAGACTTGGATGTGAATTTGATAATTGCTGTTTCTTTGTCTGTGCTTGTGAGGTGTGAAACCATCATGTAATTCAATGCTAATATTAATCTAAAATGTCACTTCAAACAGTGGTGTCATTAGTTACTTATACTCTGATTTATTTGACTGATTTTTAGTACCCATTTCTTTCTATGTACACTACCACTACCATTTTTAAAGACATTTTTCAAAAATATATATTTCTCTCCCCTAAATGTTTGATCATGCGCTGCATTTTTGTTTTTACAATCGTGCAATTGTTGCACTATAGCTTGCACACAGCGTGAGGCGGCCTTTTACACCAGGTTCACACATACTCCGTTTGCAGTGTGCATGCAGTCCATGTGTGGTACGTAAGCGGTGCTCACTGTGCTTTCACACAGGAGTCTGCAACTGATCCGTGGCTGTTTACTACAAACACAACATTTATCCATTATTTTGATTTCAAATCCAAACATTGTTACTGAAAATGCTTTTTTCAGCATTGTGATTCCTTTTTTTTACACAGTGCAGTAGCTAATACAATCTTTCATAGACGTGTTTAAACGCAATAAATATAAGAAACACATTATTCAATGCTTTTTACTTTTGCATTTACTTCTAGATTGGTATGTTAGATTGCTCAAGCAAGTGGCAAAACATTTAAACTACTTTTCTAACACCGTGTCTACACCGGACGCGACAGTTGTTGCACCGCAACCGCTAAAGTCTGTCTACACTGGACGCGACAAAGCGACCGCTGAAAATCATTTGAAATTTGTGTCAATACGTCATAAATAGAACGCAGTAGCAGTTTTCTGTCGGGGATTTGTCGTGTCGCGCCGCGCCGCATCCAGTGTAGACAGCATCACTGATTATGAGTTCTATAGTATTTTGTCACGCCGCTCGCGTCCGGTGTAGACACAGTATTACATTATCACAAACATTCTAAATTAAAATTTACCATTGACAGAAACGGTCAGTTCTACTGCCTTTTTTTGCATTTAAATCTTTTACAAGCAGTCTTGTGGTTCATAAAGAACTTTGTTTTCCTACCTCCATGAGTGCCGTCTATTATTGCCTTGTTTATCTAAAAGTGCTCTTTTCCTTTAAACCTAGCCAAAAAGCCTATGTTGACTGTGAAACACAGTAGACTTTATTTGCTTTTAATAACTTTATTTATTCTATATGCATTTATGGTGTAATTACTACATTTTCATGTCAATCCATGTTCATATTTACCGCAAACAATGTGCTGTCACTTTAATTCAGCGCTTGCAGCGGAAACTATCTCTGCACTGCTGCAGATGCACCGCTACTGGAATGCACTGACGGACCGCAACCGTGTGCAGGGTGAACGTTTTAATCCGTTAACATGAGTGTGGAAAAATACACACCGCATACACACTGCAAATGGAGTAAGGTGAACCTGGTGTCATGTGTGTGCGCTGCAAGTGTGCATGAGCGCTCAATCTCCAGGAGAGCGCGCGAGCGCTGAATGGTTTAAACACTGGAAAGAATTAAAAAGAAATGCAATTTATAAACTTTAGTGACGACGCGACACTGTCTCGATTGTGCAAGTGACAATTCCTGTGTTAACTGTGCAGCATGCAGCTCGCTTATAGTGCAGACACGATGTGATTTGAAGCCATTTGCGCATTTTGAGAGAAAGAGAGAGTGCGCGCTGTGATTCACTCACGCTGTTTGTGAAATTGTCTCGCAGAAAGTTTTCAAATGAGCTACTTTATAAGTTATTTAATGAAGAAATATGAACTGTACCTCACCTTCAGCATTATAATTATTTCACCCGCGCTGGACAGAGACTGAGATTGTGCCGCTGCATGTCGTGCCAAACCTCTGACGGCAGGCGCGCCATCAGCTTGAGATCGTTTTTTTTGAGATTGGCCTTTATAGAGACCACCGATCAATCATCCCAAAGCGATTATCGGCCGATAGTGATCGGTAGCCAATCAATCGGAGCACCCCTATTAAAATGTATGATGTTTGTACAATGTAAAATGTAATTTATTCCTGTGATGGCAAAGCTGCATTTTCCACAGCCATTACTCCAGTCAGTAATAATATTTGTCTTTTCCTGTTTCTAGGTCTGATGCTTTGCTGCAGCCATGTTCAGCAAGAAGAAAAAGCAACGGATTCAGATCTCAGCCCCCTCCAACTTTGAGCATCGTGTCCACACTGATTTTGATGAGCAGGAGCAGAAGTTTGTGGGGCTTCCACGCCAGTGGCAAAGCCTCATTGAGGACACGGCCAAGAGGCCCAAACCTTTCATCGACGCCACAGTCATCACTACTGTAGAGCCACGCAAGGTCAGAGGGAGGGAGTCGGCATGTGTGTTTGGTCTAGGTCTTTAGCTTTTGTATGTTACTGTTGGTGAGTTATAGCAGCAAGTTTTAGATTTACTGTGAGAGATTCTTGTTGATGTTTACAAGTAGGGTTGGGAATTGAGAAGTGGTTCCATAAAAATAAAAAAATAAAAAATCAATAACTCATTACTTGTTTGCATTGCCCAGGCAATTGTACGGGGTCGTAAGATCGGTGACGATGGCTCTCTCACGTGGCTTTTGGATGAGTTTGAGACCATGTCGGTGATCCGCTCAAACTCCCTGCGGGGAGGCAGTCCACCACCGCAACCACGCAGAGACTCCGGATCATCGGGAGGGGGCCATGAGAATGGAGAGCACTCCCAATATAGACACCCTGATCGATATGGAGACAGCAAAGAGAGGTGCACAGATGACATCTCTTATTCCATCTAAATTTTTGGTTTCCAAAGACTACAGTGGCAATATTGACAGTGAGACTTTTTTATGTATGTAGGGAGAAACCACGTCAGGAGCACCCAGGTGCTGATCCCAGACAGTCTCAGCGCCCAGCCCGGTCATCCAGAGAGGACAGCCGACCTCAGCAGCAGCCTCGCGGTCAGGAGCCCAGCAGACACAAAGAGCCTGACTGGTCAGCAGGGCCAGCCTCACCGCCCCAGCACAGAGAACGAGACAGAGACCGAAAGCCACGTGATTATCATGATCAGGTGGTGAGGCGAGAGGGGGCCAACGATAAGAGGCCCAAATCTAGCTACACCGGGAGGGACAGCAGCCCACAATCACCCCGTGAGAAGAGACCACTATCTGGGCCAAATATTCGCACCCCTAACCTACCTGTTACAGAGGGAGTGATAAAGACCGCACAGCAGACCAGCCGACCTTTCAACACGTACCCACGATCCGAAAGTGACTCTGGGAGGAGCCCCAGTGTTCAGGTACACAGATCAAATCAAACGAATTATACTACCTTGTTTCTACAATATGAATTTCTTTTTTTAAATGTGTATAATAGGGCTGGGCTGCAAAGTGTTGTACATTTATTATATAATAATTTAATTGTATTTTTATGTAATAAAATGTAATTTATATTATAAACAAATGTACATTTGTATAAAAATTACTCTGTTCTAGTGTTGTCACGGTACCAAAATTTCAGTATTCGGTACCAATACCAGTGAAAATCCACGTCATTATATATAATATATATGAAATATAAGATTTTTTTAAGGGGACATAACTCACTCAGTTTTTGCCAATCTCATGTTAATCTTGAGTACCTATAGAGTAGTATTACATCCTTCATATCTCAGAGTCTTTAGTTTTATCAGATTGATAAAAGACTGATACAGCTTTACACTTCTCTCCAAAAACAGTTGAACTCCTGGAGGTGTGCTGTGGGCGGAGAGTCACAAGCACACAAAACTTTTGCGTAGCAATCATCTGCAAGGTGTGACATTGACATAAATAAAACAGGAACAAAAAGTGTATTAACTTAAATTTTATTTAATTTGTTTATAAAACATTCTTCACCGAAATGCCGGGAAGAAGCAAACACACTTGCACAACTCCCCTGGAGAAACAAACTGCATCCACTGTTCCCTTAACACGCTGGGTTCTTTGGGAAGATGAACAAGGTTATCTTTCACTCACAACCAAAAACACACTTCTTTGGTGACATTAGGTGTGTTCAACTTGACGCCGCGCTGCACAGACCGATCAGTGTATGACATCAAACTACTGCAAGAGTGATTCGAAAGCATAAGGAGCCGTCTGCTTTCTATAGAGATCTCCCATGGAGATCCATTCATTTTTCTGGATTTGGCTAACTGCTCGTTAATGCAATGTGGAACAAACATGATCACACAAACGTGCACACACAGACACGCACACATACCTGGTCTTCATTAATATATTTAAAATATATTCTTATTTATGTTTGTTATGCAGGATTTAAAACCAGGAAAATCTCTTGAGCCTTCCCACCACAACGGCCCCTCTACTGGGGCAGTCCGGGGTGGAAACAGCAGCGGTAAAAGTGGTTCTCGGGGGCAGCACAGAGCAGAACCCCAGCATCACGCCTCCCACCCAGCCTTAGGCCCCGAGCCCCCTCACAGCCAGCAGATACCCCCGATACCAAAACCGTCAGGCCCGGCTGCACCGCCACAGCAGACGCGCTCACCTCAGAGGGAGCCGCAGCGGGTCTCCCACGAGCAGTTCCGTGCTGCCCTGCAGATGGTGGTTGACCCTGGAGACCCACGCACATATCTGGACCACTACATCAAGATCGGTGAAGGTTCCACCGGCATTGTTTGTATTGCTACAGTGAAGACCACAGGCAAGCTGGTGGCTGTAAAGAAGATGGATCTGCGAAAACAGCAGCGACGAGAATTGCTGTTTAACGAGGTGGGTGCAATACACAGGAGATTACGGTGTTATAATTGGTTGTTCAGAAAGGTGTTTGTGTGTGATATGTAGCACATGGGAGCTTAAGGCTGAAATTCCAATCAGCAACAGAAAAGCAAAAATGCTTCTTCAGTGAAACACTGTTTATAGATTGCATGAAGGAATTGTGTGAAAATTATAACTGCTGGTTGATTTTCCTTCCACAAAATCATTCCTTTTCCGCTTAATGAGATTTTTAAATAGAAACCTTCTGCTGGCTTTGTTTCTTGTTTCTAAGGTGGTGATCATGCGGGACTATCACCATGAGAACGTGGTGGAGATGTACAACAGTTACTTAGTAGGGGATGAACTCTGGGTTGTCATGGAGTTCCTTGAGGGTGGAGCTTTGACTGACATAGTCACACATACCAGGCAAGTATTTCTTAGAAGTCCAATCACTAATTGTTTTTTTCAGTTTTGTTCTTAATCACATGTACTTTCAGATTCTCTTTAAATAATTTATTGTATTAGTTTTTGCTGCTTTTTTAAATCAATTTTTTTTATCTGCACATTTCTTTGAAAATATGATCAACCATAAGTCCACACATCTCTAGGAATTAGTGCTGTCAAAATTAACGCTTTAACGCAGGCAATTAATTTTTTCAGTTTAACGCGTTAAAAATATTTAATGCAAATAACACAGGGCTGGAGCTAGGGTTGCCCACCCCACTCACAATTGCTGCTTCTATCTCTTTTTTTCTTGACAAGAATTGCATTTATTTAGATGCAGAATGTCTTTACGACCACATGAAACTTGAGACTTTTCAGATGCGCACTCCAACTTCGCCTCCGCACCAGGTGCTAGTCAAGCGCAGAAATTGCACAGGTACAGGTGCTGTTCAGTAGAACAACAGCTAACTGCAGTCAGATGAGATGTTGTCCAGTCATATGTTTGTAAAAACAAATTTTCCTGTCCTGTCAGCCATTATACTGTGCTCTTCAGTTGCACGCACAAATGTGGCGGTGGGGCTGTAGCCTGTATCATTTCATATTAAAGCGCGAAAGAAACTACGAGCATGCAATGTCATAGATATGTCGTTAGTTAAGTCATGAAGTTACCAAAAAGGTGATTAAAGCTGGCTTAAAATTGTGCATGTAAGTATTTTTTATATATGAGTCACATTTAAGAACTTGTCTCTGAAATGCAGTGGTTTTCAAAACTGTCCTGGAGCAGCCCAGAACTGTTTCCCTCATCTAACACACCCGATTCAACTCGTCAGCTCATTAGTAGAGACTTTAAGACCTGAAGTGGGTCAGAAAAGGTAAAGAGTTTTGAGAAAATACAATACATGTCAGATCCGCATCATGTTCAGCAGCGGCAGCTCTTAAAGTAACAGCAGACAAAAAAATCTAATAACCCAGCTGCTGTGATGTCTGTTAATCAAAGAATAAAAGACAAAAAGAGGAAATCAGTAACTTGTAGCTTTAAGGGTTCATCTATATTTAATTTAGAATTTAGTGTTTGATAACTTATTCAATTTCTGTATATTTAATTTCCTACTTGCTGAAGGGCACAAGTGACTATGATGTTTATTATTATGGGTTTATGTGAAGATTGTTTTAAGTTCACTTAAATTAAAAGTTATTTTTTAAAGTGTAATAGATGTTAAAATTGATAGCTCTCAATTATACTGTAATGTTGAATGGCTAGTCAATGGTTAAATATTAGGGGAAAAAACTGCTTTCTAGAGACATCAGTAGTGTTGGTATCAGTAATACTCGCCTTCAGTCATAAAAAAGATGCCATTAAACAAATATTAAAAATATACTGTCTTTATATTGTTTCTGCATTAATTTGAAGATTGAATGTGAAATTATTGCAATATAAAAATATATTTAAAAACTTTAATGTTAGGTGGGATTAATCGCGATTAAATTCAAACAAAATGTGCTATTAATTGACAGCACTACTAGGAATTAAATAATTCTGTTGTCTTTGTGACAGAAAACAAATGCATTTACTAATAAAAATATAAAAATATACATATTGTAATAAAAATATGAAATACATTTATGTTTAAAGCCCATTCACCTGTTACTGAGCAATAGTGCAGTACCACTAGGTGGCAGGATATCACAGCAGTCCAGTTTGGTATGTCATTCAGCCTGTATGATCATTTTATCAGCCTATAAAGATTTCATTCAATGTTTAACATTTCCTTTATTCTATTTGTCTTTTTTTCAGGATGAATGAGGAGCAGATTGCCACCGTTTGTCTGTCTGTTCTGAAAGCTCTCTCGGTCCTTCACTCTCAGGGAGTCATTCATAGAGACATTAAGAGTGATTCTATTCTTCTCACCCATGATGGCAGGGTAAGTCCCTCCCTGCTCTTAAAGGAAAAATCTACTTCAATTACGTCAGATGATAACTAGTTCTTTGGTCCTACTCTATGCAGAGCTGAAGCTTTACAAGTCATGTTTTGACTTGTGTTATGAGCTCAGAAAACTGCCCTACTTGCTGCCATTGTGTTGTTGTTTTCTGAGAACCTGTGTTGATGTTTAAACAGGTTTTTGGCAGCCTTGTTCTTTTGTGTTCTCAGACCTGCATGTCCACTCGTGTGAGAAGATGATCTAAATGTGTCATCAAGTCAGCAGTGTACTAAAGCAGAATTAAATTGTTGACCAAGTGCTGAAATCTCAAGAATATAATAATTTACTTGAATACTTCACTTAAGAGAACTCAAACCTGGTATACCCCGGTTTTAAAAAGAAGCTATCGTTCGTGATACATATTAGTGGTGGTTTACTTTTTTTTGTAGCCACATGCTTCACAGTGCATTTACAGAAATATAATCTTGTAATTTCCTGCCATGATACCAAACCCATATCTTTTTTTTTTTGATGGTGCTGAAATAAGCAGTGGTTTGTTAGAAGGGGTCTGTACTTCATCGTGTGTGTGGTTGAAATAGGCAGAAGTTCTTTCAGTCACCCTCAGCTGTTTCTCGGCAGGGGCTGATTGTCTGTGTATGCGTGTTTGACCTTACATGTTTCATTTCCTCTTGCATGTTTCTGACACTACTTCTCATGCAATATCCCAGAGGCGCATAATTTATTGCATAGTCAAAGTATTGCACAAGCTTTCAGTGAAAATTCGACAAGCTTCTTTGAAGCTAATTAACCAATTATTTGTGATTCAAACAGGCCTTTTTATACTTTCACATGTTCTTTTGCAGTATAATTTCATGAAACAGTGAATGTTTTAGAGCACATGAAGATAATTAAAATATTAACCAGCAGATGATTATTCACACATTTATAAATGTCATGTTTTAATATTTCTATCTGATTTAAGGATGTCAAATGTACTGGTTCTTTGATACCAAAATTATAGTGAAATTAAAATTGAAATCAGCCATCAGATCATTATTAAACTGAGTCAGAACTTTTAAAGTCTCGCATGTGTACTTGTGCACGTGATCTGCAGAGAGCACTTGCACTACCAGTGATCTTGCTGTGCATGAGAACGATTGCGTGCTTTTCTCAATTAAAATGTCATCTTAGTGAATTATTAATGGTTTGTCTTAAAATGCAACTCAACAGACCTGCCATTGTCTCTTTTGTTGTTAATATTAGTCTAACCAGTGTAGAAAAACACCAGCAGTTTATTTTTACACTTAAGAGGAATAATGACCTGTGAATGCATAATAATGCAATCCCAAGCGATGAAAAAAGAAGGCTAAATAAAAGTCTTGATTTGTTTTGGCAACTAATATAACTTTTCTCTTTCTTTTGGTGTTATCTCTGCTGTCATTTGCAGGTGAAGCTGTCCGACTTTGGCTTTTGTGCCCAGGTCTCTAAAGAGGTGCAGCGCAGGAAGTCTCTTGTAGGAACACCCTATTGGATGGCCCCAGAGCTCATCTCAAGACTCCCATATGGACCAGAGGCAAGTCACATCCCCCTTTACTACATATGTTGCATCAGAGTCCTACACACAGGCACGGGTGACCCGCTAATATCTGATGTAATGGGTGGAGTATTATTTACAATAGCCAAGACTATTACTTGACTCCATTCGATACCTCTGATTACTTTCAAACAATCCCGTGCTTATTTGTGTTCATTCTCTGTATTCTGAAGACAGTAAAAATGGTTTTATTTACAATACGTTCTATTCACACATGTTTCTGTTGAGCTTATGAACACTAAAAAATAATTTTAGCCTACCTGATTTAGTAGATTTAATGCGGGTGCGATCTTAATGTCAAACGGGTCGGGTACGGAATAAATAATTAATAATTATTAGTGCTGCTGTCAAATAATGGGTCGGGTGTTCTGTTAAGTACTGCGGGCACGGGGCGGGTGGGGGTTTACCAAACAGGACCCGTGCAGGACTCCGTGTTGCATTACTGCTGACAGCACTGTAACTCACACAATTAAAACTGTTTCTACAGGTGGATATTTGGTCACTTGGCATTATGGTCATTGAAATGGTGGATGGAGAGCCGCCATACTTCAATGAGCCTCCGCTCAAGGCCATGAAGATGATCCGAGATAATTTGCCACCCAAGCTCAAAAACCTCCACAAAGTAAACCCATGTCCTCTTGCTTAAGCATCTGGGCAAATACATATTAATGTTTAAACCAGTGTGTACTGACCAGATTAAGCATGTTTGGCACTGCAGCTTACAGTGTTGTTCTGTATCCATAGGTTTCGCCACTTCTCAAGGGATTCTTGGACCGGATGCTTGTGCGAGATCCTGCCCAGAGGGCCACAGCTCAAGAGCTGTTACAGCATCCCTTCCTGGGTAAAGCGGGCCCTCCCTCTTGCATTGTTCCCCTCATGAGACAAAACCGCATGAGATGAGAAGAGAAATCTGGGTGGGATCTGTCAGACCCTCTGAGTTCAAAGCAAAAACCCAGATGCAAAGATGGAGTCTGTTCTCTGCACAGTTTAAACATCTGAAATGATTGTACAGGTCAAGACTTTTAGGAGAAAAGACCACTGATGCTACGGACATTAAGAGGTTTTTTTTAGCCAGATATTTTTACCACTGTTTTTATTACACTATAAAATACACCACATTTGGTGACATGAAATAGACATGATTAGATCCTTCACAGTGTTCTGCTGGAAGAGGTTTCCCTTTCCGACTAATTCAGAAACACGAGAACATGTGTTCTCTCAGTGGTTTTATGCTTTACCTCTAACACTGTGCTTTTGGTGAACCAAATTAAGGAGGTTTAGACATTATGAAAATTAACCACTTGGAGATTCTAATCTGCCCTCAATGCAAAGCAATAATTTGATGGATTTGTTTGATGGAAGCTATTTTTTCCCCCCCTGCACTTCTTCTTTTGCACCATGACCACACTACTCAGTCCATTTTTTACAGGAAAACAACTACTGAAGAAAACCTTTTAAAAAAGAAAATATGAAACTTTCGGCTCCTGTTACAACACTAAGCAATGGTAAACACTGGAGGTGTTTTTTTTTTTTTTCAGACCATTTTTAATTTTGATTTAATGAACAGAGTTATATTGGTTTTGTTTTTATATTGCGTTTTGAGTGACAGTGTGATGTTTTAAACACTGTTCTGAGATTGCGCTGCACTCCAATATGAAACTTCCTCCTTTTATTCATTGTTCCACTTTATGTAATAAAGGGGGGAAGGGTTGGGTGTAGGGTTTTTTTTCTTCCAAAACTTTCACCACGGCACCGTGCCACATTAGCTGAGGAGATTGAGTTGTTTTCAATGTAGGGCAGTGTGTTCCTTTCATGTGTGCCCACATCCTCCAGCTAAGTAGCTTACATCTTTGAAGTATCGTGGCCTTTCATTGTGGATGGTTTTGCCGGAGAGATGTTGAACTATACAAATGTATAGCTGAGCTTTACATATGCTCTATTTTATGAGAGCTCGTTCAATGGAAGTGGACCATATAGGTATAGATCCCACACATTAAAATATAGGTCAGAATGCGTTTGTACTCGTGTAATTGGCCATTTACACTACGGCGTTTTGTTATAAGAGCACCATGACACGTTCAAGGATTAAGAGAAGAGTAGTGGAACAACCAAAGGCAGTTTGAAATTGTGAATGTTTATAATACTAATTAGTCCAAGTACACTACACCACATCACTTTAAAGGAATTGTTCATCTTTATACGAAAATTGTGTCATTTATTCACCCTCATGACCTGTATAACTTCCTTTCTTCAGTGTTTTTTGAAAAAACTTTCAAAAAAATAAATAAATCACGGAGTTGACATCTTATGTTTCACAGAAGAAAGTCATATAGGTTTGACATGGTATGAGGGTGAGTAAATGATGACAATTTTCTTTTTTGGGGTGAACTGTCCTGTATCTGTCTTCAGTCACAAAGATCCAGGACCAAAGTGGATGGGAACGATGAAAAAAAAACAAAAAAAACATTGAAAGGCTGTTTAAAAATGGTTCAGATTTGTTGTAGTGACTCCACATGAATACTAGCTAATCATTTGAGAATGTGAATGCACGTTTGTGAGAAGATCGAGGTCGCATTTACATTCAGTAATTCACAAATTGAGGAAGAACTGTAGAGATTAATCCTAGACTATATATATTTTGAGTTTTTCTAAAAATCGTTTCTTTTGCTGAGGGCCTAAACTGTAACACAGCAACCCTAACTCTAATTGTAGATGTGAAGGTATGAGAAAATTAATGACAGTTATTGACAGACGTAATTAATATAAAAACACTACTAGAATGTTTGTTTTTTTCCACCAGTAAAAGTTTTTAATGGCATTTCTTTACATACTGGAATTGCGTTACTTTTTCAGGAGGTGAAACATGAAACGATGACAATCATGCATTGGAGCAAGTATGCACATGCATTTAAATGTATATTCAGAGATGAATAAATAATGAAATTGAAAGAATAGCGTTTATAGGCTCACGTTGATCTGTGAAATATTGTAGGGATTGTAGATAGTTGTTTAAGATCCTCAGTGCACTGAAGCAACGGGTTAGCAATCCTACAAACAAAGAAAAAACGCCTTAATGCATCTTTAATGCAGAACTGAAAATGAACACATTCTGTTTAGGCAATGGATGTTCCACAGCGTGCTACTTGATTTGTGACCAGCCACACTTCTTTTCTTTTTCTTTTTTTCTTTTGATACGTCTGCAAATGTTTAATGACTTGACTGTTTAGAAAGAGGATACCTCCTATGACCACAAGCCTTATGTGATTGGATGTATGAATGGATATTGCTGTACCGTGAGCAAAATGGCATAATGCATGACTTTCTCAAAAGACTGATCCAGTGAAATGACTTCTCTATTTTCTGAATTACATTCCCAGGGCTGATCAGAGAATGATCTCTTATGTGGTAAGGGAATGATCTGGATTTTTCTTTTTTAACGTTTCCGATTTTGTTCCACGGTGCTCACGATCAGTACTGCAAATGCTCTCTGGAAGGGTACATTGTATTATAATATGGCTTTCATTTTTTTTTTTCTCACTTAGTGAGTCTCAATCTTAGATTGTCACTGCATTAAAACTAACGGATCGCTCATATTCTGCTGTTGACTTATTATAAGCCTGATAGGTTTCTAAATAATCTTGCACTGTATTTTTTAAGTTCGTCATCATAATTTCCTTTTTCATCATGTAGATAGTTTTAAAGAAACTTGTTTTAAAGGTGGAATAGAAGCATGAACTTTGTGCTCACTGCTGGCATTCTGAGATCATCCTGATGTTCCCCCATGTCTGACGGACTCGCTTTGGACTAATCATCTTCAACATCTATTTGAAACTGCTACTGACAGGCCTGTTTTTTTTTTGTGAAGTGTAAAATGGTTCATAATTGTTCATACTAGTTCTGTTTTTGTTTTTTCCTTTTATTTCAAAGTATTGTCATTTTGGTGGACAACTGATGTCAGAGTTCCCTCTATAATATGTGAATTTTTACTGGTGGTAAAATTAACTTTTTTTTTTTTCAAATACAGTTTTTAAACATGATCTTTCGGCTCCTTCATTTCACTCTTTAAGCCAGATGTGGTAGTATGATTTTGTTCTTGAGATGAACAGAACTGTTTCATACTTAGCACAGGATGTGTCATAATTTTTCTTGGTGATATGTGATAATTATCTAGATGGTGTGAACTGGGAAAGTACTTTCAGTGAACTCAGATGCATTTTATTAAATTATAAATAATGTTGAATAATTTCATAATATTTTATAATTTAAAAACTACAAGCAGAAGCTGCTTGTTCATATTTGATTAAATTAGAAATCTATTGTAATTTAACAAATAAAATATCAATACAGAATAGCTAGAGAGAAAGAGAGAGAGATAAGGCTGAACACCCCTGCTTTACAACATTAGATATGTTTAAATGCGCCTCTATGCGCCCAGAAATGCAGTCTAGTTAGGCTGCTCATAAGCTTTTGAGACACAGCCACCGTCAGTGCATATTTTCGCTCACAGGCGATGCATCCACCCTGTATTTTATCTCTTCTGTTTTGTTTCTGTTTTCTGCCTCTTCCTCAGATTTTAAGCCAAATGGGGAAGCGGGTGCGCTTTAGGTGTGATCGTAAAAATATTTGTATAAATAATAAAACCACAGTACTGCTTTTCCACAAATTGCTTTCGGTTTCCAGAATGTGGGCGGTCCGTTCTCGTCGCTGTGGGCGGGACTGTCGTGATCGCGCAGGCCGGCGACCAATCAGAGCTCGAGCTGCGCATGATAACTCAGCTGTGCGGTGAGTCATCTGACAGCTGCTCTGGAATAGATGCACTTGTTGAATCGTGTCCCATTCAGCCGGGGGTCACAGGTTGTGTGCTAAGTCATCTGAAATCTTTGACGGCTCCCTCGTGAATGAAAACACACTAAAGAACCGACTGGACTAGATCGATTTTATAACCTCACATCACCACGAGCTGCATTGCCAGGTGAGTTTCGTTTTGGATCAGACTTTAACATACAATACGATGCAACAATAGAGCTTTTGTGCACCTGTCTTCCTTTTCTCAAACCTACAGCAAGCGTGTGAATAGTGCTATTGAATCACACACGGGTTTTGTACAGTGTTAATAGTTAAAAGTGAGTGAAAATTGTTTTACCCCAATTTGTGACTGCAGATCAAAATAATTTTGTCACTACATTATATACACAAATATAATGGTGTAGTGAAAATCGTGTAGAGATGAATTGATATTTTTGTGACTGATAATGATTTTTTTTTGTTCCATAACCAATATGCCATATACAGAGGCTTTTTAAAATTGTTTTATTTCTGATTTTAACAATAGAATAAGTAAAATAAATAAATAAATTCATTAAAATTTTATTGAGACAGTACAAACTGCATTATAAATAATAAATAAATAAAATATAAAAATAAATAACATTCATGCCATTATTTTTTCTGCAAATCTAAATTTATCTTTATTTTTTCTTTGCATTTCATTTATTTAGTTGCTTTGCATTTATTGCATTTATTGATTGCTCCAATACTGATGATCTGAGAATCGATCAAACTGATTATTGTTCTAGTTTGTGGTCCATAGGATTGCAGTCATGACAGTATAACATAATATACCTACTCAATATTCTCCCTATGCACAGTATATATAATGCACAATACAACTTGCAGTATGCAGTTCACATAATCGTTGTGCAAAATGCACTTACTGCTGACACTCACATCAGTGTTCCACAGTTTAATAATGTATTTAGTAAAGGAGGTGGCGGCAAGCCGCCCATGTTGTGGTCTGTTTTGTGCCAAGCTTATGAGTGAAAATGTCAGGCTGCCAAGAAGGGACAATCCTGCATGTTACACAGATGACTATACCATTGCAGAAATCAAAGCAAGCGTTCAGTGTTCATGGTTCTGGAGTTGTTTTGTGTGCATCTTGCTCCACTTTGTGGCAAAACTGCCAGTCATTTTTAGACCACTATCGACTGACACCCTGACATTTAACGCCACCTTTGGTATGGGAAATTGCACTTTGGGTTGTGCAGGTTGTGCTATTCTTGGGTCACATGCTGGGTGTGGTGTGTGCCAGCTGTAGCAAAGCCAGCTGTAGATGCATCCCTTCTCTTTGTGTGCGACCACACCAACATGTGGTTAATGGTTTAAAACACCCTGTTAGTCACACATGTAATGCACTTAAAAATGCATCTTTGAATGATGCTTGCAATGCAGTAGATGCAAGACTCAGACCTGTGCATCTGTTCAGTAATGGAAACTGCTGATACGTGAATAGCTGCAGCTTCCTGAGCTCTGTCTTTGTGTTTGTGCGTTGTGTCAGCAGGACAGGTGTTTTTGATGTCTGCACAGCGATTGTCTCTCTGGCCATGTGTGCGTACTGCCCTGAGCTGCGGGGTTCTCTTGCTGGCTGCTCTGCCAGACTTCACCACAGGTATGAAGATTTCCTTTCAGCAACCCACATCTTCCTCTTCCAGATTACCAGCCACTAGTAAAGACTGTCAAATGATCAGTTTTGCAATAATCACTTATGAAACTTTGTATAGGCACTTGTGGGCCAATCAGTCTTGTTCAATCTATGAATCTATTAAAAAATAACACTCTTACGGTGAGCATGTTTTTAATTTCCAGATTAAAATTAATTTTGTTATTTTTGGGGGGGTCAAAATGTCAGGGTGATACAACTTTCTTGATCATAATGAAGAAAAAAATAATTAAATAAATGAAATGATTGAAAAGAAAATCATATGATTTTTTTTATTAATTATTAATAGTCATACTAATATTATTATATCTATTCATAATTATTATAACAATTAATATCATGTAATATTGTTTTATTAATTGTGTAATTAGTTTGTCAAAAAAAATGTTTAATTAGACAAATATTTTAACAAAATTGCTCCACTACTTTATTTGCAGAATGTCTGCCACCAAAAGTCGTGTAGTGCAACATGAATACAATGAGTACATGTAGGGGCTCGATTTGACCTTATCAGGGTCATTTCTAATTTATCTTTCTTATTTCAAGGCAAGAATTGCTCCCACCCGATTGTACCAGAACATGGAGGTTTCCGCTGTGAACCCTCTCCCTGTCGCGGTTTCCCTCAAAAGAGCATCATTCGCTTTTTCTGCGAGCCTGGCTACACTCTACCCAAAAGCCACCATAGGTCAAAGTGTGAGCATGGGAAATGGCATCCCAAAGTGCCCGTCTGCATGCCCCGACCAGGTAAGAGAAAAGAAGAAATGTTTATGCACTTGAAAACTTGACGCAACCACTGCAATTCAGCCATTTACCGTCTTTTGAAGCAAGAGACTGGAAGCAGCGTATGCAGATTTTCCATCTTGCATCAGTTGTCCATTAGATCTGTATTCTGAATGAACAAAAATGTGCTGGAGGAAGGCATTACAAAAGCAGAACCATTAATAAATGACCTAAATAAGCCCCAGGCACCCGGTAGTGAAGGAAACTCCTAAACTAAGGAAGGGAAAAAACCATGATGCTTCATTCAGCCACTCACTTCCTTGTCTGAGCTGAAACGTGTCATGAGAGGAAACCAACAGCTTGAGCAGGAAGTTAGCAAAGACACCAAACTAACCAGTATTATTTTTTTCTGTGATGCACATAAAGCCTTCGGAAACATTTGCATCATAGAATCCAAATCAAAGGATGTTATCCTCACTCAACCACTTCCAGAAACTTGCCTGGCATCCGGCCTTGATTTGTACGTCAGCTTGTTTTCAAGCTCTTTGCAATTGTCTTGAAATGGTTTGTGTGTTTTCTTTTAAACAGAGGGTCATCCTGAACAACCAGAAAAAATAGTCAACTCTATCCCAAGTGTGGCTACGACTGCTATTGGAGTGTCCATCTTCCTTCTCACCACAACGGCTTGTTTGGTCATCAAATCCCGTCTATTCTCCTGTCGAACGCAACGGTATGTAATTTCACTTGTTTTATCGTCCAAAAAAATGCAATGAAATGCACATGATACACAAACTTTCAAAAGTCTGGGGTCAGTAAGATTTTTGTTTTTTAAGAAATCAATACTTTCATTCCTGCAAGGATGCATTAAATTGATCAAAAGTGACAGTAAAGACAAGGTATAAACTCATAATTGTGAGATCTAAACTCATGATTGCAAGAAAATTATTAATTGGTAATTAGCAATTACCTTTTTTTTATTATTCCATGGCATAAACAAGCTTGACTTTTTCCCTTGCATTTACAAATTTCTATCTCACAATTAAGAATTTTCTTAATTGAGTTTATATCTGGTAATTATGCCTTTTTTCTCTCAGAATTAATGAGTTGAATTGTGAAGCTAAAAATGTGCAATTGAAAGAATTTTTATTCCGTGGCAGAAATAAACTTCCATAGAAGACTGGAGTAAAGGCTGCTAAAAATTCAGCTAATAAATTACATTCGGAAATATATTTAAATAGAAAAATTTATTTTAAATTGCAATAATATTTCACAATATTGCTGTTTTCACTGTTTTTTGATTAAAGAAATGCAGCCTTGATGAGCACAAGTGAATTCTTTCAAAAACATACTTCTTACAAAACCAGCCCCAAACGTTTGAACAATGCATATCAACATCACATTAACTGTTGTGTCTTTTTCATCAGGCGTTCCTCGGATCAGTTGGACCTTGTTGTCGATGGCTTACCTGTATCTCTTCCCACATACGAGGAGGCAATCTACAGCAGTTGGGGCCAGCGACTCCCGTCGTTCCGTGGACCCACTCAGCTCCTGCTGACCCAGGACGCATTAGAACACAGTCCGCTGACTTTGCTCATTCGCCCCGATTCCAATCGTTGCACTGACACAGCCAATCATAGCACAGATACTCCACCACCTCCTTACGAAGAGGTCCAATCACGATCCAGAGACACTGAGAATGACAGGGACGAACGGGCTTTGCAAAGCACACTTTCTGTTGATAAAAACAACTAATTACTGGACTTTAATGAACTCACCTTTAGCCTTTTGATTGTTCGTTTCCTTGCACAGTTTGGTTTTCCTAGGTAATGTGCTGCAATATTGATTATGTTAATGTTTTCACTGACCAGCTGGAGATGTGGCTACCCTCCGTGAGGGGAAACAAGGTGTTTTAAGGGGACTTTTATGATTAATTAATGACTTTTATTTAATGATGTAGGTATAGCAGCCATTTCCGTAAGAATGATATGCTGTGTAGTTACATTTTCAGGGTTATGATTTAAGATTAGCATGGAAATAATATGATTTCACCTCATTCAGTGTTTCTCAGAGCATTTAGATTGACTGAATGTAAGAAGCAGATTGAGATTGTGCCTGTTGACTGATGGATGTAGTATATTTTATTTAATTTTAATTCCTTCCAACTGAACAGATCTATTGTTAAATATTGCATTAACATATAGAACAGGGGAACAGACTTTAAGTATGCTTGCTGAATGTTTGAACAAATATATTGTATTTGTTTTTTGTTTGGCATTTTATGATATGTAACATTTACATCTTGTACATAATTCTGCACAATTAGTGTTTGTAAAAGTAATAATAATACACTTTATGAACTGAATGTTTGCTATTAAAAATTATTTTAAATCTTTTTAGGGTTTGTGAGTGGTGTTTCACACATATATTAAGATATATTCTGAGGTTAATACTCGCTAAAACTAA
Source organism: Sinocyclocheilus anshuiensis (assembly GCF_001515605.1). NCBI lineage: Eukaryota > Metazoa > Chordata > Actinopteri > Cypriniformes > Cyprinidae > Sinocyclocheilus > Sinocyclocheilus anshuiensis. Next base: position 106,725 of record NW_015539870.1, read on the forward strand.
CATTTTCAGTGGTTTACGTGTAAAGTTGTGGTCAACAACAGCGGACTAATGAGCTCTAATAGTGTCAAGCTTGTTAGCAGTTGTTTTCTGTCTAGTTTGAGCAGACAGATCAATGGTTGATTAAAAGTCATGACCCATAAGAGGATATCGTGAGGAATTTGTTATATAGAAACAAAGTAACAGCAAGATGCCTACACACTTATATTTGACCTACATAAAGCCTCTGTGAATTAACTTGATATCATGTAATGCTAAACTGGTTTCCTGATTCTGCACTAAAAGATGGCATATCTTCAGATGAGTTAAAAATAGCAAAACCAGCTAGCTAGCTGGTTCAATTATTACAATATGGAGCAACCTGAGGTAAAACTTATTCTTGCCCACTTGGCTACTTTTGTACTCTGATAAGAAAAATGTTTTACCTTGTAGAGACCGGCAGCAGGCCGGTCCGCATCTTGAGGTCAAAAGCAGTACTGCACACACGTGCTAGGAAAACAACGAGTGTTTTTGTGTTTATTAATCATCTTCATTAGAGATTGTTGGAATATAATGGGCTCTTTACTACATAAGCAAAATAACACCGCAATCTTTTACGTATTAACCACACGGTTTATACCAGTTTTGCCGTTGAAAAGTTCTGCATGGAAAGCATGATTATTGATGTCTATTAATATAGTTAATAATTACGAATTAGACATATTAGACGGTTGTCCGTGGTGATTGATACAAAACATCGCACTATGCTTTTTAATTTATGTACAAATATGATAGACGGGCATATGTCGGTTGCACAGCAACTCGCTAGTGCGTTTTTAAAACGCTGCGGAAGCTTTCGTTTAAAAAAAGTTTTAGAGACCTTTAAACTAAACTAAACTAAACCAAAAAACAGTGAGAGAGAGATCCTACATTCCCCCAGGTGCTGAGTTTTATGTTTTTGAACGCATGAACACGTGTGAACGGTCCCTTACAAACAATAATGTCCATATATTTAGACAGATATTATTCAATTAATATTGTGTATCAAAACGTGAAAAAAACAAAATCAAGGAAAGCTTTTAAAAGTTTTTAAGTCGGTATGTTTAAGAAAAAGCACACAACACTTGTGTATTGCATTTAAAATGTTTTATTTCTTTACCAGTCAATACAAGGTATAAGTACATTGGAAATAAATGATGCAAAAATACACAAGGTAATATAAAAAATAAAAAAAATTAAATAAAAAATACAGTCTAAGATATCTGAAGAGCTTTTATCCATATGAGAAAGGCATGTGTCTTATCGGACACTATTTGAATAAGGCCCCTTGAGTCACGTCTGTACTAGCTACAGAAATCAAGGGAATATATCTGATTCACAGTCAACTGAAAAAAAGCACCACACCTAATCCTGTATGCCACAATTTAAAAAAACTGCCTCTGCTGCATAAAAGATAGTCTAGAAACATCAACAAACGACAAAACTAAAGGCGATCGCTTGCTGCAACCACTTTCATCCAACTGATTAGCACATTTGTCGTGTTAGCATCTCAATCTTAGGATTCAAAAAGACATCAGACAAGGTTTTCAGTCAATACGACTGCAGCGTCAACACCATAGCCTCTTTGAAAACCATTACAGATCATTCAACATACTGGAAGTGACACAGGGTTGTAATTAAACACCAAAGACACATAAGTATAGATTGACTTACAAGCTGTAATTGCAAAAGTATATAAAATGCTTTATAAAAAGATGATCACCAATAGATTATTTGTTGCGTTTGTCAGCTATGGCCTCAGTGAATAATCTATGAACTCAAAAGCATGATCACATCCACTCAAAGTCAGCCCTTAAACTGCTCTAACCCATGATTCTAGACAGAACCGCTGTAAGAAATCCTCTCGTCAAGCTTCTTTCAGATAAACTTACAGTCAAGTGAGGTTATGCTTGAAGTTGATATTATAGGTTTAGATTAAGGCTACAAGTGGTAGAACAGCATGTTAACACTATTTCTAACATATCCTGACCAGTTTATCTTCGATTTCAAACACCCTTTGGCCACATTTGTGCTTTGGACGAACTCGGACTGAACGGCAGAAAACAAGGGGAGATCAGAGCACCATTATTTTTTTTTAGAAATGTCTGCTGAGAACTCATTACCAATCACTATATTATACTAATTCTACTAACTAAAGTCTATTTTGACTACTCTTGGTTATAGTATTTGGGCAAAAACAAATTAAAATAATAATAATAAAAATATTTGACATATAATGGACAGAGTGTTTAGGCCAATTGTCCTTCCTGTGTTTTGTGCGTAAAAGGTCACTCTCTGAAATACGTTATGTTGATACATGCGGAGCGTGGAAAGGGTTTTCATAACCCTCTTTGATAACGGTCACTGTAATTGCTGATGACTCGTCCACATTGTTTTCTCTTCAAGTAAGGGAGGGCATTGTTTCAGCAACAGGCCTCATCAAGTCAGGCGGGCGCGACAGGAAGGTGTCCCTCATGAGAGCTGTTAATGATAAAATTAAGATTCATTTATAAAAGCTTACTCGTTAACTTTTATTCAACAGGACAGGACTGTTTAAAATAAGTAGTGTACTTGCTGTGTCACACAACGCTTGGGCTCCACCCAGCAACGGGTCCCTGTCGGTCAAGAGCTGACTTCGCTTTTGAGGTGGCGGTTCAAATTCTTCCGAACCATCGTCGAATAAGGTATTCTGAAAAAACAAAAAAGAAATCACATATCATCTATACCAAGTATTTTTGTGTGAATAAAGTTTAAAAAGTGGAGGTCCAAAAATAACAGATCATTTGTCTTTACCAGTAATGTGTGGCTGAGCAGAAGCTGTTCCTCTATGGAGCCGCTCTTCGGTTTCTTCTCCCATTTGGCAGCCAGAATGGGAATGTCATCTTCCTCCTCATCTTCCAAACCTCTATTGTGGAGAAAGACATAAAATATGTGTATTATACACTACCGTTCAAAAGTCTGGGGTCAGCAAGATTTATTTATTTTTTTGACAGAAACACTTTTATTCAGCAAGGATACATTACATTGATCAAAAATGACAGTAAGCACATTTATAATATAAGATTTCTATTTCAAATAAATGGTGTTCATTTGAACTGGCTATTTATTAAAAAAGCATGAAAAAAAATGTATCATGGTTTTCACAAAAATAATAAGCAGCACAACTGTTTTCAACTTTGATGATTATAATAAAAAGTTACTTAAGCAGCAAATCAGCATATTAGAAAGACTTCTGAAGGATCATGTGACACTGAAGACTGGAGTAATGACTTAAAAATGTAGCTTTGTCAGCACAGGAATAAATTACATTTCAAAATATATTCAAAGAGAAAACAGGTATTTTAGAGTGTAATAATATTTCACAATATTACTTAGGGCTGCACAATTAATCGAATTTCTAATCGTGATTACAATTACGGATGCCACAATTACATAATCGTTCAAAGTCCACTTATGTTATTCTGCGTGCTTAAGATGTTTTTTTTTTCTTTCTTCAGGTTATCTTAAGGGTTTTTCCATTGTTTTAATTTTAGTATAACATTATAATACCATGCATTTTTTTTAATTTTTTTTTATTTAAAGAAGAAACCAATCTAATGTAGAGTTGACATTTGAGGCTTAATACTATAGAAAAGCAATAAAAGTTTTTCAGTTAATTAATAATCGCAAAAACAATTTTAAGGGCACAATCGACAATTATGATTTTTGTCATAATCGTGCAGCCCTAATATTACTGTATTTTTCATTAAATAAATTCAGCCTCAGTGAGCATAAGAGACTTCCTTTACAACATTAAAAAGATCTTACCAGTCCCAAACATTTGAACGATAGTGCATGTTACCATATTTGAAACAATCAAGTCATCTTGAAGAAACAAAATATGCTGAAATCATCATTATGACTCTTACCGTTTCCTTGAAGTGTTGGTCAGCATATCTGAAGGTGCAGCCGTTTCACTCTGGGGCAGGAAGGTCAACTGGAAGTCATCATCCATGGAGATATATGGAGCCAACATGTCCAAATCAAGCTCATCCATAGCCTGTCAAAGAACACCCATGACTTATCTTCTGAGATGTTTTAGACATGTTTGAAAGAGATCTTAAAACCACTTTGAGAACTACCTCTGACTGTCCTTTCAGAGTTATGCTCTCCTCCGGTTTGAGGGCGAAGAACTTCTCCACCCCTTCCGTCTCCATGGGCAGCTCTTCAGCGGGGCTCTGAAACAGACCCTTAAACGTCAGATAAACCATTCAAACCATCAAAAATACCCAGACAAACGAACAAAAACTCTCATACACACCGCAACGGGTGGAGATTTGGTGGGCCTGTCGAATATTGGAGAGAGGAGCTTGCGGAGTTCAGGCGTACAGAGGTCCTGAGGGCTTTCTGGGAGAATGTTGGGACTCGGTGGACAGCAGAAGGACAACTCCACACACTCTGTGAATAATATAAAGCACTATTAGGATGACATTACATTTGTGTAAGAATACACAACCAAATCGATTTTAGAGGACCAACAGCAAACATTCCCATTCTGTAGAAAAGCATGATTGTGAGCACCTGTTAGGGAAATGATAGTGTCTCCAGAGTGAGGTGCCAGCTGCAGTAACTCTTCTGGGTTCTCCTTCATCTGGAGGAAGAGCTTCGCAGTGTTGCTCTCCTCCTCCATGTCGGAGTCCTTCTCCTCCTCCAGCACGCTCAGCTTCTCAGCTCTGGGCTTTGGTTTCTCACAGGTCTGTTCTAGTGAGAACACAACATCTGCCTCTTCCACACCACTGCCAGAGAGAGAGAGAGAAACATCATTCACACCAGGGTTATTTTTGTTAATTGAAATTGAAACCATTTGTTGTGTAGGATATGAAAATTAGAAATGTTCCCTTTGTGACTAATTGAAATAAAATAAATTTAAACTAGAAAAATAAAAATTATACAGACATAAAAAAGCTTAAAAAAAAGACAACAAAATTAATAAAACGTAAAATAAACAAAATACCATTCAAAATATTAATGTAAACTATAATAGTATATTAAATTATACTAAAATACTAGAAACAGATATTACACCAAGTCTGATTGAGGTACCTGAGGATAAAGTTGAGGCAGACCACAGCCTCGGGTTGAGAGGTCCTGCTGTTGTAGAGGACAGTGGCTTGAGTCTCAGTCCAGACAAATCCTCCATTCTTAGCCAGAAAGCGGTAATGGCTGGTGCACACCTGGCCCTTGGAGAACACTGCAAGTAAGGAAAAGATAAGGAAGAGTTTAGCAGTTGGTCTTTTCTTCATTCTATAAAGAAAACATCAGAACACAACATCATCGTTGACACGGTCACAGAATTTTCAACAAATTAAGTTGATCACTGCGTGGGGTTATGGTTAATACTACTAAATGTATTGTGAAAAACTACGTTTGATTATGTCACGGAAATTAATGAAGACAAACTTAAACTTACAGATGTGTAAACTCCTGGTCACGTGATCAAAATCAAGGGTGTGATAAAACTCATAGGCAGACCGGCCAATCAGATCTTCGGGTTGGTATCCAACAAGCTCAGTGACTCTGTAAACACAAAGCAGTCAATCAATATATCAAGTCTCATAATTTTATTGCATATTTAAATACAATTTATTATAGTGATGCACCAAAATATTATTTTGACCAAAACCAAAACAAGAGTTTTCATTTAGCCAAAAACGGAAACCAAAAATAAAGTGTGGTTAAATTTGGGTAACTACACTGCTCTGCTGTTCAGGGTGTTGTGTCATCCCAAGTTAAACCAGTCTCCTTTGAATATTTTAGTTGAACCAATTTTATATATTGCTACTCTTGCATCACTTTATCACAAAATTTGGGGGCATTATTAATTCTTTCCACAATTGTTATTGCACAAGAGTATCCTTACACGGCGATGTCACATGAACAACTAATCTGCAATTTGTCAATGCTGGCAAATGACCATGGTATAAGCGGGCTAATGCATGGCTAGCTGTGCATTAAACAATTTTAATGTGCTTCGTGTCGGATGGTTCTTGACTTCCACGCCGTGCATTAAAATAGTTTAATGCACAGCTAGATGTGCATTAACCCTTCCTTAAACTGCAGTAAGTTCAGTAAGTGAGTCAGAATTTGATTCAGCAATTGTCCTGACTGATTCAGTGAGGATTCATCACTGATTCAAATAGGTAATTAGCAGTTTTCTTGTGCGAGTCTTTCAGGAGCCGGTTCTTTTAATGAATCATTCAAAGAGTCACTTGTTTGCGAGTTGGACTACACTGGTCTTGAAGCTTGTGAGGACAATTCAGCAATAACAACAAAAACAACAGTCATGCCATTATTTTGGACTGCAAACTCACATTCATAGCTCAAGAAAGCATCATTTCTTTTGCCATGGGGCTGAAGGTTCAACAGCAGTGAAGGAAACACTATATTTAGTTCATATGAATTTGCATCAATTTAAAAAGCCGTTTATGGAAATCTCCAGCATAAAATGTGATTGTTGTATCTAATCCCAACACTGAGATACTATAAATATACTGTGCCCTAAGTGCATGCCGAGAGAAAAACACTGGAAACCTGAGTCACATGCTTTCTCACACCATGAATGAAATCTGTCTTCAGCTGTCACACGTACGCATTTTAAAAACATCCAGTGAGAATAAAGCGTCCGCATCTACAAGGCTCATTTAGGTTTGCAGATAGAGTGAGAAATGTTAAGATTCATTTTTACATGTGTGGGTACACTTAACCATGAGAAGGAAGGCAAATTTGATTTTGAACACTGTATATCGCCGCTTCACAGAGGTGAACTGAGTGCACTCCTACACAGAGAAACTCAGCTGACCCGCTGTTATCAGGCACTGCGCTGTCATGAGATTTATTTTAACTTTTACGACCTCTGAGTGTGTGCTGTGTACTTCCGAGAGAGTATGCATGAGCATGTATTATTGCATTTAAATACATCTTACCGTCCGTCACATTGTGTGAAAGTCAGGTCCATGTTATGGCGTGTGAGGAAGGTGCTGCTGTCTAGTGGGAATTCAACGCTGGAGGGGTGAGGAATGGGTTCGCACAGCAAAGTCAGGAAGCTGCCAGCAGGGGGCGAGTTCTCATCATCGCCGCTGAACGTCTGCATGTGTCCTGTGCAATGAAGGACCTGGGAGAAGAAATTGAAAAATGACTGTTTGTACATGTCTCAATAAAATACAGATGACCAAGATGAAAACACAACACTGTGTAATATGACGTGCGAAACAAGCGGTCAGGCTGGACCAGTGCCTCCTGTCTTGGCACTGAATGTAGTTGGGTCTCTGCCTTCAGTGTATCTCTGCCTTCAGTGTATTTGTGTCCTGTTTTATGCACTCATGGGACTTGACCCCATAGCTCAACAAAGAGCCGGACTGATGTGAAGCGGTAATGATGATACAGTCCTGCATACCCCTCAGAGCAATCTACACCCGATAAAGATGAGCTAACAGGTGCTGCGTGTGAAAATAGCTAAAGGAAGTTCAACACCAGTATTGATTAAACCTTGTCGCCATTAAATGTTTCTAAAAACAAAACTAAAAAGCAGTGCACGTTGACATGCTGTACAATGTCACTTCTGTGAGTTTGAATGCGGCTTGGATTGTTTATGCACACTTTCTTCCTATAGTTTCCTGTCTAAAACATTCAATAGTCCAAACATAAAATAATAAGCTATTTTTACATAATATACACAGCTTGTGTACCTTCCAGGTTGCAGACTTGATATTAACTGTTCTTCCTGTGTGGGTGAGTGTGCTCTTCATCCGAAGGAAAAAATTATGTTTGGTCAACATCTCTGTCTTTTTCTTTGAAACACCTGAGGATGAAAAAAAACATTCTCCTTGTCAGTACACACAGAATATTAGACTTCAAAAAACTCAATACACAGTAGGTCACTGCATAGCAGCTAAAATTCAGTGAAAAGAAATCTTTTATTACCAGGTCTTGTGGCGAGGATGTCTCGCAATTCTTCTTGGTCACAGGGATGAACAAACTCATACACGCTCTGTCCAAGCAGCTCCAGCTGTACAACACCACATCAGAAAAAAAAAAAAGCAATTTAAGATAACTTCAAAACAATACAATGACACTAAAGACAGTATTAAAGAAAAAAGTCATTTATTTATTTAGCACATGAATTTATACAAAGTATGTCATACATGTAAACAACTTTTCTGCATTTAAAAAAAAAAAATTCCCCACCATTTACTGCATACTTAAAAACACTTTTTGGAACATGCATTGGACTGACTCACAGGAATAAAATCACCACATTTATGAAAAATGCAATTCAAAGAGTGAATGAGGGTCATGTGTATGAGATTTCATGCCTTTCCCATCAAATCGCCCACTATCATCCTTTAAATGCCTTTACTGTAACATAATTACGTTTTAATGGTCTAAATTATTTTAAAAGATTATTTTTATAATAACTTATAATATAACATTGCATAAATATGCACACACACACACACACACATATATATATCCTCAGTGTCATATCTGTTGGATTTCAGTACTTATTTCTTTTATTATTGCATTACTCAATACTAACCTAAATAAAACATTGTAACTCCCTCCTTTCAGATTATAGCACAACAACACATTAGACTGAATGTGTTCCCTCAGGAACAGAAAGGGTTTTAGTCACACACGTGACTTTTTTATGAACACTGTGCCTCATACCACAGCAGAGGAATCCAAAGTGACACTATTCCTGGGCCGCGTGCTGCTAGACTGCAGCCAACTTGTTTGAAATTCTCAACTTTGTGAAATTCACACTGTGCTGGTTTCAAGTAGCTCTTCAATATGGGGCAGGACTTACCTGTGTCATGCCGATGTATTTGCTGACACTCTCTGAGAGGAAGACCATGTCCCTGCATAAATATCTTTTAAATGTCAGTGGTTTCATGCATCTGGCAGCCAGTAATTGCCTGCACAAACATACTGTGGTCAGCACAAACCAGGTTTATTCTAGTTGAATGTTAACCCAAGTTTAATGCACTCTGGCCTGTATTTTCTTTTCTCTTGTGCAATATTGCAAGATGGATTTGCTCCAAAATACTGCAAACATCCCTCAACCTAACTATGCATGATCTTATTTAGTTGCACTTATTAATGGCATATAACATTGTGTTTTCTGCCTGCTGTCCACAACCCTATTAACACAGACCTGTGACCCATTTCAGGTCTCAACCAACTGCTAGACATCATACAGCTCGATTTCAGCAGAACCCACCTGATTGGATCAATCGGTTCATGCGCAGATAGCTGAGTGTCACCCTCATGATGGCAGCTTTGTCCAGGTGGGAGGCGATACGTCGTGGAAAGGGTAGTGAGTGGGCCAGTTCGTAAAACACCTCAGTCTCCTGACTCCTCCTACAGCGCGCTGCGTCACGTGAACGCACCTTCCGCTGCTCCAAACTGGGCCTAAATAAGGCAAAACAAGAAAAACAAACTTATTTAAATGACCAAACTCAGAATATCTAACCCTTAAACAGAAAGCCAAAGAAGAAAATCAAGTTTTTACAATGTCATTTCTTAGCATGAAGCTTTTTAAATTTGTAGTTTCCACCGTTTTTCTTTCCACAATTGGTCTTCATCCAAAAAGACAACAACAACAGAAAAAACATTCTGTTCTCTCCATCTCTTACATCTTGTTCTTTGTTTCTCCTCAATAAAACTGTCCCAGCTGTAATTGGTGAGCTCTGGTGCTCTGTGTATCCTAGTCTTGCCAGAGAGTGGGCCTAGGGCTGGACGATATGGCCAAAATTTATATCACGATATATTTCTTAATTTCGCTCGATACGATATAATTCCGATATCGATATGAACACTATTTAAAAAAGCCTTGTAAAAACTGCCAAGAACGCCCACAACAGATGTCTGTGCATACAAACTTATGAAAAATGAATTTGCCAAGTCTATGACACCTCATATAAAACCATATAATACTTTACAGAAAAAAAACAGCAGAAATAAATTAATGTTCACCTTTTATTTGTATTTAGCCTTCATACAAACAAGAAATGTGAAATCACTGTCAAATAAACATCTCAGACTCACCTTATTAATTATTAATATCTTCCAACATACCAGTCAAAAGTTTTTGAACAGTAAGATTTTTATTGTTTTTATGTGTTTTGGTTGGCCCCGCTGGATGCGACAAAAATTAAATATTAACATTAGTAAATATTAGCCAAAGAAGTATTTGAACATACTCATATATAAGATGTACACATTATCATTCAAAAGTTTGGGGTCAGTAAGATTTTTTCCCCTAAAGCAATTAAAACTTTCATTCGGCAAGCATGCATTAAATTGATCAAAAGTGACAGTAAAGACACTTTTAATTTATAAATTATAAAAGAGCATTAGAGATAAAAAAAAAACAAAAACAAAAACAAAAAAATAAGCTGCAGAAAAAAAAAGAGCAACAACAAAAACATGCTGCTAGAGACGGGCTTATTTAAAATGCAAACTGATTGTCTGCCAGCAGGAGGTGCTGTGAGAGCGGTAGAACTAGCGGTTTCTCCGGTATCGACTGTAATCAAAGCAGCTCCGCTCATTAACGCTACTTTATCAGATAAAATGAAAATGTCATCGAAACTTTTCTGAAGACAGTCGGTTCCCTTCAGAGATACATTCATATAAAACACCCGCGCCGTGTTATGATTTTGAAACGTGCAGTGCTCATGTTTATTCAACGAAGTCAAACGCCACAAATAAATCAATGCATGGGAAACACTGGTAATATATATCGAAATATCGGAAATGTGTTTAAAAATCATATCACCGTTATTGAAAAGAATTATATCGCGATACATATTGATATTGAATTATTGTCCAGCCCTAAGTGGGCCCCAGATAAACTTTTCCTTCACTCTGCGCCTTTCACTCACGCTCCCCTCCTCCACTGGCCTTATGTAGACAAGCCTGTCCCATGGCCCTCCCCCATGCTTCCTATCTGACAGAGTCCCCCCCAGCTCTGTCTCTGACCTCCTTTGTGCTTTGAACAGGACTGAACTCTGCCGACACTGACATTCCAAAATGGCCCATCAAACAGTTGCCAAACTCTCAGTATATACTTTTTTTTTGGCACAGTCAGACAATTCCTTCAGATATACAGTGCTGGAATTACATTTCTGCTAGCAGAACATAATTAGCATTTACTGCAGATACATTTCTTCTTTCATGAATCTTTGATTAATAGAAAGTTCAAAAGAACAGCATTTATTTGTAATAGAAATCTTTTGTAACAATATAAATGTCTAAACTGTCACTTATGATCAATTTAATGCACCCACGCTGAATAAAATAATTACTTTCTTTCAAAAATAACCCAAAACTTTAATAAGGTTTTTTTTTTTTTTTTTTGCACAGTCAAACATTTCCTTCAGATATACAGTGCTGGATTAACTTTTCTACTGTCAGAACATAATTAGCTCTCTTATCGACATTGATTTATTGTGTTATTGTATTTCATGGTGCAGTAAACAGGACAGATATGCCGCACAGCGTGTCTGCACAAGCTGGGCTCCAGCCACACGGTTTCACTTGGCACGTAGTCTGTGGTCAGTCAAGTCAGGCTCTGTACACTTTGTTAAAGAAAAACATTCCCATCCCAAATCATGCTTGAATGACATGTAGTGTACTAAAAAAAAAAAAATAAAAATCACACAGGAATAAGTCTGTATAAAAACTTGCACAGCCAGAATAAACATAAACAGTCATGTATCGCTGGCCTGGATCAAAACCTGTATTTGTAAGCACATGACTAATTTAACAACGGGGCATAAAAGTAACTGTATGAAGATAACGATGCTGGTTTGTGAAAATGGAGCATTAAAGAACAGATCCAGTGATTTGGTCAGTCATAATAACGCCATTTCACAGAAATATGAAATATTACGCTAACATAAAACTAATTAGTAAACATCCAAATGAAGGGTAAAGTCCTAAAACAGAACAATCAATGGAAATCTGCCAAAGCTAACATAGTTTTATACATCTATAACAAACTTTACAAGCTGTCAATATTTTGCAGGTCTTTATTTTACACACAAAACAGGATTCAGATGTTGATCCTTGTACAATCAGTCAATGCATGTTTTAGGTCAGAACAAAAAACTAAATGTCTGAGACAAGCTGAAGCAAGACCCAGCATCCAATTTCAAGCTGCAGACGACCACATCAGATTACACAATAATCTCAGAAGAGATTAAAGAGTCTCAGACGGTGGTCACTCCTGGAGAAACTCGTACAGAATGACCATTACTGAAACCTACCATCTAAAAATAACACACACAGAAAGAGCACATATGACAAATCCATATGAGATGAGCCTATTCTTGACAATAGAATGACAGGTTTTTCGACTATCTGAATGTTGAGTGCAAATACATTTAATCTTCAGCAAATCTCATAATGAATATTTATTTTTCATATATTTGTACATTATAATGTTGTGATGGCTACATTTACTAGCAGCATTTAAAATGACAGATTTTTATTTTTATTAGGGTTTTATTTTTTATTTGGACAAACAATACTGAATGTAATAAATAAATATTAATAAATATTTTACATAATATATTTATATATTAAAAAACCTAGTTAAACACATCCATGTACACTACAATTCAAATTTTGGGGTCGGTAAGATTACTCCAATCTTCAGTGTCTCATGATCCTTCAGAAATCATTTTAATATGCTGATTTGGTGCTCAAGAAATTTATAATCAATATTGAATGTTTTGCTGCTTAATATCTTTGAGGAAGTCATGATACATTTTCATCAAGATTCTTTGATGATCAGAAAGTTCAAAACAATATTTATTTGAAATAGAAATCTTTTGTAACATTGCACATGTTTTTACTGTCATTTTTGACCAATTTAGTGCATACGTGCCGAATAGAAAAGTATTTGTTTTTTGCAAAACTGACCCCAGAGTTTTGAATGATAGTGTAACGAAGTAAACATGACATCTTAATGACTTCAAAAGCAGTGCACGCAGTCTCGTGCCAAAGCTGCTGTAAATCAATGCAGGAACACTGTGTCCTTCAGCTACGTCACAACAGTCACACCCAACCCTTGTGCTGTTTGTATGGTTAGGGATTTACTGTGAGTGTTATTATGTATTCTGGTAAAATGTCAACACCCCATATCAGTGTAGGTGGAACTGGAAGTGCAATACAACCCATCCCAGCCTGTTCAAACAAACTCCTCTGAACCTCATGGGATAAAGATGAGATGGGCATGACAGGCTTTAATGGGGAGGAATGTTCATGTCAAATGTTATACCGATTGATATGAAGCCGATGGTACATCATCTTATGAAGCTGTATGACTTGTCATCGAGATTGATGCATGGTGTAAATGGCACCTTATGACTTCACTGACTACTTTACAACACTCAACCTTTCCTTTAAAAGTAAAAAAATACTCCTTGCAAAGCAACAATATCAATGTGTCCATATGTGAAACAGTCTTTGCTTTCTCATATAGGTTGTTTCAGGAACACAATGTTCTCTTTGCAAACTTGTGGTGGATATGCAGTAAATTTGCATCACATTTACTTTTTCGTCAATCGTCAACCCTGTGGTTTTAGTCAAGAGTGTCAGACGAATGCTATGGGATGTTTGTTTTCTATAGGACTGATTCTTTGACTCTTGCGTGCTTCTGAAGCACTGGGACTCCTTCCAACTGCTCTGCTGCTGAGGCACATGCAGTTCCTTTGACTGACTGAGTGAGCAAGCGAGAGAGCGAGGGTGTGTGAGAGGTTCGGCTCATTTGCACGGTGGTGGGAGGGGGAGACAATGGGAGCTCTGCCAAGAGTAAGGTTGAACACAGGCAGTGGTCGCTAGACAGCAGAGAACAAAATGTTCTCTGGCCTATTTACTTCATTCTGAAAGTGTGTACTTAATTTCCTTCAGATATGTGGGTTGATAAAAAATATTTTTAGGAAGCTGGCATGTCTTTTGGTGTGATGTGCATTACTCATAATTTAAAAAGCATTTTGATCATTCTTTTAGAAGTAGTATAAATGTAGCTTTCATTAAATGAATTGGTCTCACTTTATTTTAAGTGTTTTTACTTCTAACATTTAAATGAAACAGTTGTAAACAATGCAACAAATATTGTGCACATGTAAAAACATGTTATGTTTTTGTAATTAATTGCTGAACACATTAAGTACATTGTAACAAACAACTGATGTAAATACATAGTAGTTACAGAATATTTTTACTTTCAAAAATGCATTTGCCTCTCTGTAGGCCCATTAAAATTAGATTTTTTTTTAAATGCAAAAGAAATGATGACCAGTTACAGGATGTAAGACACACAATTTTCTTTAAATATTCATATCTACCAAAAATATGTTAATGAAATTGTTTAGAGAAGAAATAATGCTCTCAAAACAAAATAACAAAGTTAGTTTATCATCAATACATTATCCTGCAATGTCAAAAACTTAAGAAACTTCATGTTTTGTGCAAAAGAGGAACAACAGAATTTGTTGTTTTGGCAAAAGACAAACCTTGCATTTTAAGCCTATGAAATATGCTTTTTCAAGCATTATTTCGCTAATATAATTTATAGGGTTTCACTAATATCATATATTCACCCTTTGTGTGTCCTTACTTCTCTAAAAGTACTCTTTATCATATCTTATTTATCAGCCCACTAAATATGAAAGTGTCCATCAGATTTCTAAATGAAACAATAATCATCACAAACAAACAGCTCATTACATAGATTATGCAAGATTATAGTCTTTTAGGACAAAGGTGCCATTACAGGACTTTATCATTCCTCTGACTGTGTAAACAGAACCTAAGAACACTTCACTTCAAGCAGTTTTATTGACCACCATGTGGTCCTTAAGAGCACTCAGAGCTGTTTTTGTTGTCTGAAGACGTTACTGACGCTCAGCTGGTACAAAACGATCACTCTTAATAGTTCAGTGTCTATGGTTAATTATTTTAAATGGTGTATTTGATAGCTGTGTACACAATAAAACCGATAGCATATTGTCTTCACAAAATATATATAAAAACAATCACTCCAGCAAAAACAACCGGAAAACCCTCTCAAGAGCTATGAACAAGAATATGAGATAGATATGAAAAAGAAAACACGGAACCATTACTATAGTATAAACTAAAACCAACGTCAATATAGATCACTAACGCTCATGAGGCCATACGCCTACATACATCGACTGGAAGATCTGTTTTCCCCTTTTTATCGCTTATTATTAATCCCACACGTCTTATCTCATATAAAAATGCTCCAGGAAAACAAATGCCTTACCTTTTCATCGCTGAGTTCACCATCTCTCAAACTGAATCACTGAAATCCGAGTTTTGAGTTTTGTATTTGTAACGCTTGAATAGACCGCAGACGCAACTGTCGTCTGAACTGCAGCTTGTTTATCTCTGTTCTAAAGGGGCTCGACTGTAATCTTTGTATAGGGCTGAGTGTCAAAATAAAAGTCACGGCAGAGGTATTTTTAATGATAAATAAATAAATAAATAAAACAATATCTATCTATCTATCTATCTATCTATCTATCTATCTATCCCCCCTCTCTAATTACATAAATGAATTCTAGTAAAAAAATAAGATTAGATAGATAGATAGATAGATAGATAGATAGATAGCTTTCTCTAAATAAATAAACACCGTATTCTTAAAACTTATAGCGCTTAAAACATTAAAGAGATCTGCGGACTGTCAGCTCAATAAGAAAAAAAAACTACATTTCCCTTTGTTTCCTCTCGAATAGGACCTAAACAATATCCGGGTCAGAGGAGGCGAATTTCCGCGCCTTTTCGTAGTCGGGATGGGTGAGAGGGTTAAACAACCTGCAATATTTCAACCGTATTATCATATTATGGACTAAATTAAACTTTAATACACATACTTCAAATGCAGACGATTTGGTGGCACAAGATACCGTCTAAATATGTTGCTCCCGTCTGATGTCGCCAGACTTGTGCTGGGTAAGGTCACTCTTGATCTGTCCCTCTTTAGGAGAAGCTAGCGAGCCAATACTCCGTTCCTAATTACAGTATGTGTAATTATGTGATTTGTCTCCAGAACTGCTGGGTAGTTGTAAATATTTAGACCATTACGAAAGGCTGTGATGTGTCAAACTGCTGAGATGATCGATAACAGAATTTTAGTCTGCTATTCTCAAATGAAGATATTTAAATGTGAAATTATGTATCATTCACTTTCAACTTTTAGGCTACCTGCAGCAAGAAGGGCTCACTGCCACAAGCCGAGCCTTCATCTATGAGAGTCCAAACCTGAAGGAATATGCCGAGCACAGCTCAGAGGACGGGGTCATCCCTGCCTGTGTGTTTGTACGTGTCGAGTTCATGATTGATAACAGGGTGGTAAACATCAATAAATTACTGGTGTGTGTTAAAAAGATATGTTTACTAAATAACAATTTTGCTATTGTTGATTTTTCTTCTTTTCCAGTCTCTTTTTGGAAAAAACCTGATCACGATTTTAAATGAATATGTTGCTGTTAAAGCAAAAGGTGAGTGCCCTTAAAAGTAAATGAAATGTTTTGATATACACTGTGAATCTGTTTCCGCTTTAACATGTTTATTTAATTTCTTCTGCAGAAACAAGTCAAGAAAATCAAATCCCAGCTGTGATGACATCATTATGGAAAAAGCTTGACTTCACACTCAACCAAATCAAGTGAATGAGCATTTGTTTACATTGTCACACTGAATGTTTACATTTTTTTATGCACTGTCTTTTTATTAAAATCTTCCGGTATTGTCCACAGGTCTCTGCAGAATTCTCCTGCAGTGCAACTGAATCAGCGACGTGAGTTTTACTCTATTTGAACATTTCATTCTATCTGTTTGTTTTCTTTTTATTTATTATACAATTATAATTCTGACTTTCTGACTTCTGATTAACAAAAGCAAAAAAGGCCTCTAACACTAGCTTGCTCTATTCTTTTTCTA
>NW_015539870.1:124250-128810 GCF_001515605.1 Sinocyclocheilus anshuiensis
AAAGCGTCTGCTAAATGTCTAAATGTAAATGTAATGTAAATGTTTAAGAGAAATTGTTTTCTTGATGACTTGGAAGTTGGAATTATTGAAATTAACCAAATATAATAGATATATAGTATAAATATAATATATACATATGGCATTAAATGTAAAAATTCATGCACATTTAACATACACTACTGTTCAAATGTTTGGGGTCAGTAAGATTAATGTTTATTGTCACCAAGGCTGCATTTATTTGATAAAAAAATGAAATATACAATTTAAAATGAGCATTTATCTTTTTTTTTTATTATTGTGATTGCAATGCTAGATTTATTTGTGATTGAATGTTTTTGTGGAAACCATGTTTTTTAATTTTTTTTTATTCTTTGATGAATAGAAAGTTCAGAAGTAGAGAATTTATTTGAAATAGAAAACTTTTGTATCATTATATCTGACTTTACTGATTATTAATTTCTTTAAAAAAAACTTACAGACCCCAAAACATTTGAACAGTAGTGTAATTTATTTATTTATTTTTTCTGTCATTAAGTTCGCACTATGAATAGCATTCAAAATATGAGACGTCAGCAGAGACCCTTGTTGGCATCACAGTCTCCCATCACTGGGCACCCGCCCGTGACTCCAGCACTCCAGTGTGTCCCCAGCACTTTGTCCACCCCTCAAGGCATGCTGGGACATTCCACCCCAGTGTCTTACACTTCCCAGCATACCAGACCTTCCACTCTCTGCCTTAGTCAGCCAGGTGAGTCCTGAAAAACATGTTTAAATTGCACATTTGTATGAGATTTGTAAGTACACTCTGTACATCTTTATAGGGGAGTCACCATTGCAGATACTGGTCCCTGATAATAGACTGAATCCAGGTCCTTTGTCTCCAGCCCGCAGGAAATGGTAAGATGAAAGTGGTGATGACACCAGAAGTATGTTACAGTTTCGCTCTTTCTGCCTTTTCCAGATCAGTCTGTAACAATAATTTATTTGAAAGCGAAACTCTGTTTTCTGCTGCAGTGACTCGCCGAGGCGGAGAGGAGGTGGACAGTTGTGTGCCAGCGGGACCAACAGGGCCACCGTAGTGTCCAGCACACTCGTCGTGGAATCTCAAAATGAAGAAACTGTGACGGAGAACTTATCTGTGAGTCAGGCTGATTCATTAAGGGTTTTTAAAAATGTTTTCAAGGAGTTTCTATTTACTTCTGCTTAATTGAAGATCATATGTTTCTTTTTTAACAGCAAATAGTTATAGAAAATGCCAGAGAAAAAATTCTCAATGATAGATTCTTGCAAGAAAAACTTGCTGAAAATATCAACAAAATCTTGGCAAGGTAAATGCTAAAAAATGGGCAAGAAACAACTTCAAATAACAAAAAAATTACATTGATATCTTACTAAACACATGTTGTAATATCACTTTAACAGTGATAATACCTGCAGTGCTGTTGAACAAGAGCAGTCGATTGATGAAATCCTGGGCCTCCAGGTGTGTGAATGCACATCTTTTACTATTTTTTTATATCTTGACAGCCATATCAAGCCTTAACCTGCAAAAAATTGTTTTAGGGTGAAATTCATATGACAGATGATGCAATCCAAGACATATTGGCACAGACAGAGTCAGACCCAGCATTTCAGGCACTCTTTGACCTCTTCGACTGTGGTAGGTTTAAGCAATTGATTAAACAGAAAATCAAATTCTGTTATAAAAGCCAGACTGATTTTTTTATTATTCAGAAAGGTCTCACTGATAACCTTTCATCTCTTTTGAAGAGAAAAGTAATACGGCTGAATGCAGTGAACAGGCTGATGGGAGCTTCAGTACTAGTACTAGCGCACAAGAGAGTGATGAGACTGGGCATGTAGACAGCGCCTCTGAAACAGGTAAGATGGATCGGCTTTATGTTGTAAAGCAGCACAGGTAATACATTTTATTATATGCACTATGGTTAAAAAGTTTTGTTTTTAAATGTTTTTAAAGAACTTTCCTATGATCTCCATAACTGCAATTATTTGATAAAAAAAAAAAACACAGTAAAACAACAATATTATGAAATACTTTTACAATTTAAAATTGCCTATTTTATATTTTAAAATATTTAAAAATGTATTAAAATTGTATAAAATTATTTATGTTATGGCAAATTTTCAGCAGCCATTACTTCAGTCTTCAGTGTGACCCTCAGAAATCATTGTAATATGTGGATTTGATGCTCAAGAAACATTTAATATTATTTTCAATTTTGAAAACATTGGTCATAACAGTTGTTTTGGGGAAACTGATACATTTGTTTCAAAATTCTTTGATGAATAGAAAGTTCAAAAGAACTTTTTTTATTTGAAATAGAAAACTTTTGTGACATTTTAAATGTCTTCACTGCCACTCTTGATCAATTTATTTAATCCTTGCTTAATACAAGTATGACTTTCTTTTAAAAAGACTTACTGACCCCAAACTTTTTAGTGTAGAGACAATATATAAACTGTTGTATGATTTTATTCATTATTTTAAGCCACTGGACAGGAGGATTCCACATCAGGAGGAGAAAGTAGTGCACCAAATATAAGCACCAAGTCTGAGTCAAAAAGCAAAATGAAATCTTCCAGACTTCGTAATGCAACAAAGTCTGCTTCCACAGCTCCACAGCCACGTATTGTAACCAAACAAACTGGACGAGGATCCACAAACTCCAAAAGAGGGCTAGTCAGGACTAGAGTTTTATCCAGTAATAAACAATCCAGAAGTGCCACTTCAACTTCTCCAAGTTTGAACGATAAAGTGGATTCGCGTCCACCTGACCAAACTGTATCAAGCTCTTCTTTGACAGAGGAAGGAGTTGGCATGGAGATAGATGAATCAGAAAATGAAACCTCTGAGAGCGTAAATATTCAGCTAGTTCCTCTGGAGAGCTTGCATGCAAACGAAACATTAAATGATAATAAAAGCAGTCAAGTTCCAATTTCAACATCGCAAACCACATCCACTACTGAGACCTCAAATAATGCATCTGTGAATGAGCCTGGGAGAGTAACAGGAATGACCACGGGACAGAATGAGGATATGGGAACCTCTTTATCCATTCAAAGTGAGACTGTGCCCTCACTTTGCTTGCCTCAACCTGACACAGACACATCTGCCAAAACGGCTTCTCCGCCCTATTCAAACAAGACACCTTTAACTCCTTCCTGCATTCAAACTCAGTCCAACACTGTCAGAAGCAATCTCCCTGCATCAGGTGCTTCATCTACCGCTACTACGCCGTGCATTTCTGAAGCTCCAGCCAGGGAGCCTGATCCCAATAAGATTGTGTCTCTGAAAATCATCATCAGTGATGAGCAGGACGAGGTCTCAGCTGATGTGGCACTGAACCAGGCAGTTTCCAGCATCACCAGTGACCACATCCCCACCATCTTCCTGTCCTCCCCTGCCAAATCGCCTGCCAAGACTTTGCCTGCAAACTCTGCGGTCATAACACTAGAGGAAACGGCTCAGGCTGTGAGCTGCTTACAGGGGGCAGAGGGTGTCAGATCATTCAGAACACCTACAAGGAGCACGCAGAGTAGAGGACAGCCTGCGCTGGGATGTCCTGCAGGTCAGGAAACCGGCTTCATTCAGCTGTTGCAAGCTAATCCTACCTTTGGGCCTTCAAGCAGCTATATCGTTGTAACCGAATCGGCTGCTGCTGAGCAGCGGTCAAATGTTGTGCTGCTTCCAAGTAATGTGCCGCAAGGGACCGTGTCTTCAATGCCGCACATGGTAGTGACTCCACCTCGCCAGAGGACTGTGGTGTCCATGGGAGCAAATGTCTCTCAGACCTATTCGCCTGGTGAGTGAAGAGTTAGTGTGATTATATAAGACACTTTATACTTTGATTTGGGTGATATGTTTCTCTGTTTATGTTGAGGTACTCATTTGCAGACTTTGTCATCCTCAGGATTAAGGCTACGTGTTTGAAATTCCAATTATTATTATTTATTTTTTTTTAGGCTCCACAATCATTATATCCTCCCCAGTTCAACCCATGTTACACAATGTGATGCTTCCAGTGTCTGTGATGGGGCAGAATACTGGAAAACTCACAGTCCTTCCCAATCAGGTTAGTAACTTTAAAGCATACAGGTTTTGTCGAAGTCTTTCGACAGATTAATAGTTTTATTCAATTTATGATTACTACTTTTTTTTGTACAGATGTTGACTTTGCCATGTTCAGCAACTGTAAGGCAGCCTGTCAAAGTTATTTCTCAACATAAATTGGCACCCAAGGAAAACACGGACATGGGTAAGACATTTTTCATTTACGTTTTTTTTTCTTTCATGTATTTAATTTATGTAATTATATCTTTATTATATAAAATATTCTGCTGCACAGATGTTTTCAGAATTGATAAGTTTACATTTATTTAATTATAAATAATTTATATACTTAATGTATTTATTGTACTTGAATATACACACACACACACACATACAGTGGGTACGGAAAGTATTCAGACCCCCTTAAATTTTTCACTCTTTGTTATATTGCAGCCATTTGCTAAAATCATTTAAGTTAATTTTTTTTC
>NW_015539870.1:129233-145312 GCF_001515605.1 Sinocyclocheilus anshuiensis
GCAAATGGCTGCAATATAACAAAGAGTGAAAAATTTAAGGGGGTCTGAATACTTTCCGTACCCACTGTATATAAGTCCTGTGTTAAATATATATATAATTAAAAAAGAAAAAAATGATGATTTTGTTTTTAAAAAGGTAATTGTATTAGAATTACCTTTTTATATACATTTGGGGTTAGTCGTGGCCTAATGGATATAGAGTCGGACTTGTAATACAAAGGTTGCGGGTTCGAGTCTCGGTACCGGCAGAGATTGTAGGTGGAGGAGTGAATGAACAGCGCTCTCTTCCACCCTCAATACCCAGGTGAAAAATAAATGTGTTTAAATTGTGCTTTTTCAGACATACTTACTATATTTAAATTATACTATACTAAGTGCATACAAATTCTGAGAATGGGACACCATACTTGGCTACGCGTCACATCATTTTCACTTTTCAAAATGTCAGTTAATGTTTTTCCAGAGATTTAAGTTTTAACTAGATTCCTAAATCTAGGAATTCTAATCTAGGCTGCCAAAAAACTGAAGTCATTGCATTTGAAAACAAAGATGAAGTTCTTAAGGTGAATGCATACCTTGACTCTAGGGGTCTAACAACTAAAAATCAAGTCAGGAATCTTGGTGTGATTCTATTCTAAACTGTTTTAAATTGATTTTAAACCTCTTAAATCAATTTTTAAATCATTTTCAAAGTTTTTAAATTCCTTGTTTTATTGTTGTGGTTATTATTATTATTTTTTTAATTATTATTATTTTCTTTTCTTTTATGTAAAGCACTTTGAATTACCATTGTGTATGAAATGTGCTATATAAATAAACTTGCCTTGACTTGCCTTAACTTAGACATTTTTTTTCACTTCCTCCTATCTTTAGCATGATTTGAAATTAATTAACATTCTTTAGTAACTTTTTTTTTTTTATCTAAAGGTTACAGTTTTTGTAACGCATGTTTGTGGATTATGCGTCACTATAATGATTTGTTTACTGATTTTCAGGCAAAACTAGCACATCTGGGTCTGGTCAAGTGCTTCCCCAGGCCTCTGAGCAACAAAAGAGTGTGAGGGCAACAAGCCCCAGCCATCGACGGATACTTTGCTTTGATGTCACACCTGGAACCACTTCAGCTGGCCAGAATTCTTTACAGACAAGCAGACTCACATCCTCTGCTGTTACTTCCTCAGCTCAGCAGGTTCAGAAAGAAATCACACAGACTGAACCGAAACAGCCTTTAGTTTCTGACACTTGCAGAAGAAGAATAGAAACAGTTAGGCTGTCAGAAATAAATCCCAAACCGGTTATTAAGGACTCTGAAAAAGTCACCATATTTCATCAACAAAAAGAAGCCCCAAAACGCAAAATGAATGAAAAGGGGCTAGATCTAATTGTTGTATCAAGTACCAAGTCTTCCAACAAAGCTGCCATTGAGCCAGAGGCTCTCATTAGACCAGAATCACTGAAAAAATCACAAGCATCACAGAAAGAAGACGGCGGAGTTGTTTCAAAATCATCTGCTCCAGGGCCAAAGCAGAAACCAGCAGGCAACACAAAGGACGGCTCACAAGAAGAAGCCCCTGAAAAGGAGTTAAAACCAGCAGAAAGATCCTCAGAAAAGACTTCCTTACAGAACTATCCAGGCGTCACTGCAAATAAAGAAAATGAGCTGGAGAGCTGTCAGCGTCAGACATCCGCACGCCCCACTGAGGATCTCGCACCTTCTACAGCAAAATCTACAGTACCCGTATCGAGCAGGTCCAGTAAAACTTTATGCAAGACGAGCCCTCTGACTAAACAGGCCGTTGAGATGCTTCAGGACATACAAGGCCAGGCTCCTGCGGCCACTCCACCGAAGGGACAGGTGGCTGGATGTCCAGACCTCCCGCTCCCGAGAACACCTGAACCAGGACGTGCACAGGAGGAGCTGACGGATGGATCGAGAACCCCGTCCCGACAAAGGCTCAGGAGGGAGGGTGAAAGCACGCCGAGGCATCTCCCCCCTCCCGCCACCCCTGATATCCCCTCCTGCAGTCCTGCCAGCGAGGCGGGGAGTGAGAACAGCATCAACATGGCCGCCCACACTCTCATGATCCTGTCACGCGCCGCCAGGACAGGAGGTCCTCTGAAAGACAGTTTGCGTCAAGAGGAGGCCAGTGCTGGGAAATCTGCCATTCCTAAAGGAAAGAAACGAAAGCAAATTGAACCGAGCCCTCCTGCAAAGAAAGAGCTACAGCTTTCCAGCTCCTCGAGCAGTAAAAAGAAATCTAAGGTGAGCTTATATTTTATTGGTTATTTGTTAAAAACAGTAAAGATTGACCGCACCTTAACCTAGTAACCTATCTTAGCCTATTTTTAAATATATACATGTATGTGTGTGTATTTATATATACATAATAAATATACACAGTACACACACATGTATTATGTAAACACACTTTTATTTTGGATACGATTAATTTTGACAGCCCTAATAAATAATTGTATACATGTATATATGTTTGTATAAATAAATATTCATAATATTGCAATTTTTTTATTTAATTATATATTTATAACAATGTTTTTAGAATTGTTTTATATATATACAGTGGTGTGAAAAAGTGTTGGCCCCCTTCCTGATTTCTTATTTTTTTGCATGTTCAATTTATTTCTCTTTTAATTTAATAAATATGAATATATAACGAACTACTCCCTGTTAATACGAAGTAGTACTAAATAGGTTACTATACAGTATATATAATGCTAAAATCTGAATCAAGTCACTTGAGTCATGTTGTGCAAGTGGCTTAATGTAATTGCCACCAAAAAAAAAAAAGCATCTCACTCAGACCAGTTATTTATTCCACTTGTGTACCTATACCATTCGTTTAGTATTTGTTCTGGGTAGATAACAGTAGGCAGTAGACCGCAGGTCAGCTCACGGTAGCCCAGCCAATTAGAGAAGTCTGACTCATTTTTGTCTATTTGTGTACTTCAGCCTGCATCATCTGATATGTTGACAATGTTCGGCTGAATTCCTATTTATTTTTCAGAAACAGAAGAAGCTGCTGGACTCCTTTCCTGAAGACTTGGATGTAGACAAATTCCTGTCATCCCTGCACTATGATGAGTAATAACACTGGGGACGAGCCGTGCTGCTTGCCACAATTTCAGGGACATAACAAGCCATGTGTGCTACTGAGAGCGATAAAACAGATCTATTCAGCTGAGGACCCATTCTGAATAGCTGCTTTCTGTTTTACATCCAGAATGTGAGATATTGTACATATACACCATATTAGCTCAATAATCATATTCATACATTAAATATGTTCATATACAGGCCCAGATTCAAAACAAACAAGAAAATAATTTTAAGACTAAACTGTAATTTTTGACTACATATGTGAAAGTGTCAGTTCAGTTGCTCCAGTGCAACAGCTGTTAATTAATTCATTGTCATTTTATTTCTTTAAATGAACGTTTTCCATCAACTGCACCATGTGACTACATTTCTGTGAACATTTTCAAGAGAGATGATTTCCTTTGTACAGCCTCTAGGTGGTATTCTTCCTTTACATTATGGATAGAGAAGTTGAACGTTGTCGTTTTCTGTCCTTTAGATGGTTTATTATATGTATTTTAATAAATCGATATTTGATATTTTTTGAATTATTTAATATGTTACTATGTCCAGCTATGGCATATTTATTTGGAATAGACCTGCAGCAATTGCATATGCCCTGCTTGACTAAACACCTTAGTCTCATTTTCCTTTAACAGCTATACATTTCCTTTGATAATAATAAGATGAGTCTTGAGCAGCAAATCAGCATCATTAGAATGATTTCTGAAGGATCATCTGACATTGAAGAATGAAGTAATAGCTGCTGAAAATTCAGCTTTGCCACCACAGGAATAAATTACATTTTAAAATATTTTAAAATGCAAAAGTTATTTTAAATTGTAATATTATTTCCCAACATTACTGTTTTTAATCAAATAAATACATAATTGGTGAGCACAAATATGATGATCTTATATACTGTTACTCAACATGTTTTGGTAAACCAATTGAATGCACTTATATATGATATGTATTGTGGCTTGTGAGGTAAAATGGGGATGAAATCAGGGCAAGCAAGGTCCTGTAAGCACTGGAGACAACAATAAATCATTTTTCCTAGCAGTTCAACATTCTCTGTACTCATATACGCTGTTATTTTGATAGCTAATCCAAACTATTTAGGTCAAGTCATATCAGATCAGATCAGATCATATATCAGAGATGCCAATCTTGGTGCTTTTACATAAGTTGTTCTTTTTGCCCTTTTTTCTCATGACTTTCAGGCCAGCACTGCATCAATGTATTTCTCTCAATGTACATTTAGGTGTAAATTGAAATGTAAATAAAAAATGAAATAGCAACATAATACTTTAGACACCCATGAACCAAAAGTGACGTGAAAATTAGTATTGTTTTGCTAATAATCTCACATATACTCTTAAATATAAAGATTCCTTAAATTATTTTATTTTATTTTGGTTCTTTGGGGAACCAATTGTTTTTTTTCTATTGCATTACATGAAAAAAAAAAAACTGAAATCTTTAGTTTGAACTAAGTTATTCATTAAACTGTAGTTTATTAATAATGATCAAAATGTTTGATGCTTGATGTTCAAAATTATTTTAAAAGCATGCTGCTTGTATGTGCATTTAATTTTTAAAGCATAATGCAATCACAAATATGAAATGGTTGTTTTCAAAAATACTGAATATATGTCTATAATTTGAGAAAATGTATTAATTCACTGACGATTCTGTAAACACATGAAAGATTCAAATAACTCCTGATACTGTACAATGAAACTTATTTAACATGTGATATGAGGTACAGTAGTCAATCACTCATTTCCTTCCTGTACTTCTTGTGAACAGTTCTTCTCATTTTTCAACTCTTAGCAGCCAAACCAAGCATTAGTGTTCATAATGTGTAGCAAACGTCTTTTCAGATGGCTGAAGATAAATACCTTTGATCTGCAGAAGAGGTGAACACGTCCTGTTGAGAAAAAGCATGCATATAATTCCAGGGAAAAAATGGTTTACAGAGAACACTGGTAAAAAAAATTATACAGTCCATTACCATCGAGTTCAAAAGCTGCATCCACTTTCCCAACAATGCTGGGCCAATTCTTATGAATTTTCCTTGGAAATCCAGGATCCATCACACTTCTTTTCTCATCATAACCACAAAAAAATGTTTTAAATGTTAGTTCTCTGTAAATGTCTGAAATGATCGTTATCTGATAAACTTGTTTTCTGGAAGGAAATTGTCAAATTTAGCAATTTTTACACACATTTTTTACACTTGACTACACCTGAAATAGTAATCTCCTGTGAAAAAATAGGTCTTTTCATGTTCACTGATATGAACAGCAGAATCTATTTGTTTTACCGTTTCTGGAAATCCAAACTCATAGAATGTAGCCATAATAGCTCTTTGACTCCAGTCTCTGAACCACCCAATATTTAGAACCTAATAAACAGAAGAGTAAAGGATATTTACACTACTGCTCAAAAGATTGTAGTCGTTAAAATAATAATAAAAAAAAAAGTTTTTAAAAGCCATCTCTTATGGTCACCAAGGCTGCATTTACTTGATCAAAAATACAGTAAAAACTAATATTGTGAAATACTATTACAATTAATATTATTACTGTTTTCTATTTCAGTATATTTTAACATGTAATTTATTCCTGTGAAGGAAAAGCTGAATTTTCAGCATCATTACTCCAGTCTTCAGTGTTGCATGATCCTTCAGAAATCATTCTAATATTTTGTTTTCGTGCTCAAGAAACATTTATTATCAATATTGAGAACAGATGTGCTGCTTAATATTTTTGTGGAAACCATGATGTTGTAACATATATTATTTTCCTGTCACTTTTGACCAATGTAATGCATCCTTGCTAAATAAATATATTAAAGGTAGGGTATACATAATATATCTTCTGTGGAAGTCTCAGGAGGACCATAAAATGTTCGTCCAATCATTGCATTCGGTAGGATGTCCCACCAATAGATATCTACCTCTCCCTATCAACTGCATACCTCCGCGGCCGCGCAGCCAATAGTGAGAGTTCGGGGTGTGGCCACTGTAGCAGGCTGCAGCGAGGACCTCTTGAACTGATCACAAATGCCTTCTGACCCAGTTAAAGAGATAGTTCACCCAAAAACACCCTTATATCATTGCAAAACTGTATGACTTTCTTTTGTGGAACATAAAATAAGATATTTTTAGAAATGTCTCTTTGGAATGGAAGTCAATGGTCACTAAAACTGATTGGATTCCAACATTCTTCAAAATGCCTATTTTTGTGTTCCACAGACGGAAAAAAAAGTCATACAGGTTTGGAACAATATGAGGGTGAGTAAATAATGACAGCATTTTAAAAACCTACCATCAGAAAAAGTAATATCTACGCAGGAAACTAATGCTGTAGTGTGACCAAAACATTCCACATTCCTTTAGTCATCCATACATGTCTTTCATTGAAATATGTCTTTCTGCCTTCACTTTTGAACGCAATACCCATATATCAAAATCTAATGAACAACTGATGGATAGAATCAAGTCCCTGCCCTACATTTTTCTTTTTTGGTAATCCGTTACACTTTGATGTACGTCACAATCCGAAAGAAATGATCTTTCGCTACTTCCATTTCATCGCGACTTTAATTTACCAGTATGCTAACAACAATAATAGACAACACAACACTCAAGATACACAATGTGTAAAAGTTAAAACTGAATGGTAGAAAACTGTCTGTAGAAATAAAATGAACCTTTATCACTTAATTGTCATTATATGAAATACCAGAGAGAAATTGTCTTTTTGAAGTATTGTCTTGAATGTGGACAAAAGTTATCCTTAGCTTCATAAAAAGGCCCATATTTACTTCATGAGTGCCACAAGATTGGGCAGATATTCCAACAGAGTTTGTAAGATTCCTAGTGTTCACCAGTCCTGTCCATTAGTCAGAGATCTCACCATTGCTGGAGTTAGACAGCAGTGCAGATTTCTGTCTCCTGCTCTGGCTGCTCCTCCTCTTCCTCCGGCCAACCATCCTAAGCCTCCGCCGGATAATGTCTGGAAAACACACGTCACCTCTCATAAGTCTAAATCTTGGGGAAAGTAACAGAATAAATGGTTTGTGCAACATGAAGAACTTGGTAGTGTACTTACTTACCACCCACATTCTCATAGTCTTGCTGGTTGTCGTGCCAGTAGAGACTGGTTGAAGATCGACAGTGGCGATAGAGGCGTGTATGGAGCACAGACAGGGTGAGGAGCACCAAGAGGAATCCCAGAGCGCCTGCTGCCCACACGGCCTCATCTGTACGTGGTATGGGTATCCTCTCGCCCCTCAGCGGCCCTCCTATGTGAGGAGACTTTGAGTCTGGGACTCCACACTGTCCAAGCTCCACGCATTCAGATCCAGACATCTGCGCCTTTGTGTCAGTCTTAATGCGATGTCTCTTACCTTCCATTATAGTTTTCTTATGTGTTTTTTTGTCTACGTGGTATTTATGTCTTTCAGTCACATTATGCTGTAGAAATTGCTTCTCAATTGTCTTTGTCTTGTCTTTAGCACCATCTCCAGGCTCCTTAGAGTCCTTTGCTGAACTGAAAGATTGTGTAACAGTTAGCATCGAGAAGGAGGCCATCTCTTTTGTATTATTTTGTGGTAGTGTGTCTGTATGGTTCAGTTTTGCGCTCTTTGTGTTGTTAAGTTAATCTGGTTTGACGTCATCTTTCAGTTCCACTTCTTCCAGGGATTGTTTGACGACCATCCTGCTCTTCCTGGTTCTCCCTCCGGTCCTCTGTACCTCAATGAGACTGAGAGTCTCCATGCAGCAGTTTTTAAGAGACTTGAACAGTTGAAGGAGAATGTCAGCATAGAAGGTTATTGTTAGCATTTCTATTTACATAAAATGACTGCATCATCATACAAATCTTGACTGATATATTGGTCAATGTAATGCAGTTTCTTCACCTTTAATCTCTCCACTTTGGACATCTCTTGACTGGTGTTTGTCAGTTTGTCCACAGGTGCTGATTTGGTCAAATATAGATTGTACTTTTCTCTTTGGCTTGTGCGAGCTTGACTAATATTGGAGGAAATGGAAAGCAACCAATCACAAACCCCAAGTGTGATGCGAGACATCTCTAGTGAACAACCCCATGAGACCACCGCTAAAGGCTTTGAGAAAGATAACAGTCATGAGATATTTGTCAGAAATAGTGCTTTTTAAATGCATAAAAATAACTGGTAACATTTTACAGAACGGCTCAATTTGTTACTGATAGTTAATGCATTAGGTGTTGTTAACTAATTAATCTACATACAATAATGTTCATTTTGACATACATTACAATTCAAAGGTTAGGGGTCAGTAATTTATTCAAAGTAATTAATACTTTTATGCATACATTTCACAGTTTCCACAAAAAATATGTTTTCAAAATTTATAATAATAAGAAATGTTTCTTGAGCACTAAATTAGCATTTGAGAATGATTGATTTCTGAAGGATCATGTGACACTAAAAACTGGAGTAATGGCTGCTGAAAATTCAGCTTTACCTTCAAAGGAATAAATAAATATAAAAAGGAATATAAAACAAACATAAAAAAGAAAAAATATATATTCAAATAGAAAATACTAATAATATTTCATCATTTTCTGTGTATTTGTTGTCAAATAAATGCAGCCTTGGTAAGCATAAGAGACTTCTTTCATAAATTTTATCATCAATTATTTAATAAACCCCAAACTTTTGAACAGTAGTGTATACTAATAGTTTTTTTTTACATTTAAATTTGTATACAATCGCAAAAGTTAATGTATTAGAAGTTAAAATGTATAAACGATAAACAATAGCACTAGATTAACAAAATCTAAAATGTTTATTGTTAGTAAATTCTAATGGTTTAATGCTAATTGAACTTTATTGTAAAATGCTACCAAATAAATCTGATACTAAATGTAATCTATATTTATTTGACATCAGTCAGCCAATTAAATCAATCCATGTGAAAGTTCCCTTCTCTTTCCACAACTACTGTGAACAGACAGGGTCTGATTTAGAGACCTGTGTTACATGAGCTGTTGTTGTGAATGCTGACAGCCTGTGACTCACTCTGTGTTGGCTGAGCCAGGGGTGAGGTGTGAGGATATAATGAGACAGACACGAGTGAACCAACCCCGCCAAACTCCTGTGAGCTTCCGCTGAGACACACGGGTGATACAGAAACACCAGCGCTCCATTCTGTCACAAACAACACGTGCAGAGCTTATCAAATTATCTTCAGTTACAGGTTTAGCTATAGAAATACCGTGATTTTGCTTTACTTTGAGGTTTTGTAGCCAGCGCTGAGGGGGGCAGTAAAGGTACTCTCCACTCTCTGCCTCAACAGGCCGGTAAGGACCACTGAAAAAAACAATAAGTCATTAAGTTATCATTTAAACAGAGGCGGACAGTAACTAATTACATTTACTTGAGTATTGTACTTAAGTACACTTTTTGAGTATCGGTACTTTACTTGAGTATTATTTTTTTCTGGAAACTTATGACTTTAACTTCACTACATTTGAAAGACAAATATTGTACTTTTAACTCCACTACATTTCTATCAAGATCCTCAAAGTAGAAAGTTGTTAGCAGCTTTAAAAGTCAGTGGGTGATTTTTTTCTTCTCTAAAACGTGACTTTCTTTTTTTCAGACAGTTTATCGGTAATCACTCTTGTAGGGCTACATGAAGTGATTTCCCAGCATTTTTTGAGCACTGACCAGTTCCAAATGTGATATTTATTTACAACAATTCAATAATAAGAAGTTAATATTGTGGTTTATATTAGACACAATATTGTCTGATTTTGCTAAATTGTGTAAGTGAAAATATTACCTATAAAGACACAGAAGAACTGTTGTGCATCTCCTAATAAAACACAAAAGGTGTTTGAAGCAGCACTGCACAGACTGTTCTGTGTGTGACATCAAAGTACAGCGAGAGCGATTAGACAGCATTTTTTTTGTTTGTTTTGATGTCAAATAAGTCTTGCTGTTTTGCTTTTTTGTTAAAGCAGTGTTGCTGTTGTAAAGTTATACAGCTACAGTTGTGTTGCTGGGTTTTAAAGCAAGTTTGATTTTTTTGATTTTCTTCCTTATCAGTCTGTATTTATAGCAATTTCATTGTCCACTCTGTTCAAATGTGGATGAATGGCTACACATAGATATGAAATGAATAAACTACACATATTTAAGTAGAGTTGGAAATTCTTATCGAGTGACGCTCGGTTCCGTTAACAGTTTGCGCACAGTGCATTCATCTGCCGATGCGGACGAAATGTCGTGCTAAACTTAACATTTTCTTTCAGTACTTATTACAGTACTAACCAGTGTTGGCAACTCATTTTCAGGGGAAGTTGCTAAAGGCAGATTGATTTGTTGCTAAAAGTTGCTAAATTATGTTGTGATGTCATTGCGCGATGACGACATTACGTAATCACGACACAAAATTGTGTGACTACATCAAATCACAGAAAAACAAATATTTTTTTTATATGTTAATTTAGATTTGTTCGTAAAATAATATAAATTCATAATATAATATGTGTGGCACCAGCGTAATATACAGTAAATAAATCAATAATTCCACTGCTCTGTTGTCTCCTCTGAGGCTGGGACTCTAAATACTGTTCTGTGCTCATCAGTGCAGCCAAAGACAGAACAGTTAGCATGTTTTGCTCAAACTTTTGCCATGGCATTAGCATAAAAATATTATAAACATAAAATATTTTAATTTGTAAAAGTAACATAAGTAGCACATCTTTATGATCTGATTTTTTACAACATTGAATTATTGAACAGTTACACATTTTATGTATTTTCTTATTAACTAGTAAAACTGCACATTCTGAACAATTATAGTTTTAAGCAGTGTACTAGTTAATTAGTGTGCTACACAAAAGTCTATAAAAATAGGACACAATGTACTGTTTATATGAAGGGACAATACGTATTTATTTTTTACAGGTGTTTTACCTGTGTTTTAAATTCCACATTGCATTTTGTGTTTTAAGGTTACAGGTTACAACTTAATGGATAACATCCTGGCAGAAAATGACTAGTACTTTTTCAGTTTTTCCCACATATCTTTTCTTACAGTGTACCTAACTGAACAACAATTACAAGCTAATAACATGCTGTATCATAAATGTATATTTATCATTGACCAATTGGAACTAGCAACTTAATGCACATTTGTTTGTACTGTTTCTCTAGCTCTCTCCAGGTTGATGTGCTGCTTGGCTGGCTAGCTGTTCAATGGTTTCCTCTTTTTGTGTAATTTAGATCAAAATCTACATTTTTTATCATATGAGTCACTTTACAAAAGTTGCTAAAAGTTGCCAAAAACTTTTTAAAAATAGCTAAATTTGTTGCTAGGTGCTTTTTGAAAAAAAAGTTGCTAGGGTAGTCTGAAAAGTTGCTAAATCTAGCAACAAAATTGCTAAATTGGCAACACTGGTACTAACGAATAACTCATATGAGCCGGTTCTTTTTAGTGAATCAAAGTAGTCCGATTTTAGAAAGAATGACTCTTATGAACAGCTTCTTTTTAGTGAATCAAAAACATACAACGTGACGAATGTAGTTTGAATTTCGAACAAATGACTTAATGTGTCGATTCAACACACACACACACACACACACACACACACACACACACACAGAGGTTTGTTTTTGTGAAAAGTGGGGACATCCCATAGGCGTAATGGTTTTTATACTGTACAGACCGTATATTCTATTGCCCTACACCAACGTGAATCAAAGTAGTCCGATTTTAGAAAGAATGACTCTTATGAACAGCTTCTTTTTAGTGAATCAAAAACATACAACGTGACGAATGTAGTTTGAATTTCGAACAAATGACTTAATGTGTCGATTCAACACACACACACACACACACACACACACACACACACAGACAGAGGTTTGTTTTTGTGAAAAGTGGGGACATCCCATAGGCGTAATGGTTGTTATACTGTACAGACCGTTTAATCTATTGCCCTACACCAACCCTACCCCTAAACCTACTCCTTACAGGAAACTTTGTGCTATTTCAGATTTTCAATACACTCCATTCTGTGTGATTTATAAGCGTTTTGAAGAGTGGGGACATGGGGTAATGTCCTGAAAAGTCACCTTCTCCTTGTAATACCTATGTCATACCTTTGTCATTATACAAATGTATGTCCTCATTTGTCACAAAAACGCCCACAGACAGACAGACAGACAGACAGACAGACAGACATATTGTAAAAGAACTGAAAAGAAGAAGAAGAATGAAAAGAACTGTACCAGGATAGTTAAGAGGAATCGGAACTGGAACCGGATAAGGAATCACATATAAGATATCGGAGTGTTTGTCAATGCTTACTGAGTGGGTATGCGGTCGTTGTATGTAATAGGTGTTTCCATACAGATGCAATCAGCAGCCTGCACAGGACAGAAATCAAAGTTAAAAGATACTTTAGCTTTATTAATACTTTTCTTGTTACTTTTATCCGTTGATATGATGCACAAACATAACATCCTGCTATATATAATAAATAGTTTATTTAGTCATTACAGTGCACATTGAGAGTGAACAATGTTGTCAGTATGACTCATTTGAAATTAATTTACCTTTATAGTATGTTTTGTGTCAATATCAGGCATATTCTGCAATACAAATACAAAGGAGCATCTGTCAGTCATGTTTTTATCATCAGTGCGCATTTGGTACTGAGTAAGCTAGTTTAGTTTTGCACTGTAGCCTATATACAGCATATTTTACCGTCTGTGACTGTGGCCAAAGCTCTTGACACAAAAGCTGGTCAGGTCCTGGTAGGTCTGTGACCAGATTTGTATGTGATAGGCTGTTTATGACATTGGTTACAACAGTTTTTACCAAAACACCATTGTTCCTACAGTTAATAATGCAGACCCGAGCATGTTATAAATAAATGTAATATATAAGTAAATATTAATATAAGTAAAATATAATATTAATATATAAGTAAATATTGATGACTTAAAAACTGGATGAATAATAATAATAATACAGGAATGGGAAAATGTTGTTTTAGATGAATCGCGTCATACAGTAGGATTACAGCGGTCACTGCTGTCTGTCAATTACTCCTGAATGATTATTATGGTTGTCGTTTGAGTTAACGTGCATGTTGATCTGTTTAGACTGAATTGAGCAAATGTCTAATAATGTTTACCTTGCCATTGTCGCAGTGTGTCAGTCTGGAGGGACAACACCGTGTCACACAGAGACAAATCAATCCAGAAAGGATGATCACTTGACGGCTGTGTAGTCAAATACATTCAATGCGGTAAGGTTTACTGTATCTCTGCCACATAATCACAACACCCTGTAGGACTATATAAATGCCAATGTCTGCGTTTAAACGCGTCTGATGGTCCATGCTGAGCTCGAGGATCCACATTTTCACTGTTGGAAAGTTCGTTTTGTTTACTTAAAGAATCACGAAACCAACAAGTTACGAACTCGTTCGGTTATAGAGAAAGGCATCGCGATTCGTAATCAAGCAGGACAGAACCGTCGGACGAGTTTTGAATCCGAGTTTTAAGTCTTGGGTCCCGTCCTTATATAAACATCGCAAGTTTCTCTTTTGACAAGTTAAAAGTCATCAGTATCCTGAATCGCAATATCGCGAGCTATAAACTCATGTACACCTTTCATTCACGTACACGTCTGCTGCTGTTTATCACGTAAACTTCACGCACATATTAATGTTAATGTTAGTGTTCATGTGGTGCCTCGCAAGGATCAAAATCGTTTTCGACCTTTCGGACTCCTTGATGTCATCTGCCAACTAGGAAATGTTATTTATGAGTACAATGTTCTTGAAAATTGTTTATTATAAAAAAACAAACAAAAAAAACGAAATGCTAAATTTCCCAGCAAAGTGAGAACTTGTAATTTAAGTGTGTTTCTATGTTTCCTTCTGGAAACATATTTACATGTATTTTTATCATAATTTCTGATATAGAGCTTAATAATGCACTAATAAAATGCCTTTAAACAATATGTTCCAAAAATTTATTTAAAAAAAAAATGTAAAATTTAAATTTAGAACAGTTTGTCAACTGTTTTTTTTTTTACATGTTTATTATACCAGTGAGATTAAACTCTTCTGCTGTGAAGTGCTACACAAAACTGTAGTCAACATGCTGTTTTTTTTAGAACTACATTTACTTAATAAAGAGATGGGGAATCATAATTCATAAACAATAATAATAATAAAATAAAAAAAAATAAAGATTGTTTGGGTTAGGTAAAAAAATCCTCTTTAAAAAAAAAAAAGTTCACTGGTGGTCAGTATCAAAATGCTTGTCAAAAAAATTTAATAAAAATGCACTGACAGCAAAAAGCAGACAACATCAAACTGTCGATATAAGAATCATTATTGTAAAGAAAATTTCCATTTGAAATCAGATCTATAACCCCAGCTGACACATAAACAGCTTGTATGCAACCATCCAGCTGCTGGTAATCATAATTCTATAAAAAGTCAGACGTGATGTTGTACTAAATTCACTTTTATTACAGCGGATCCTCTGACCAGTGTTCCTCCATCAACACAACAGTAATTACAGAACAGAAAAAAATAGTTCATTTATCTCTAGACTTTTGTTTTCTCTGATTCATGAATACTTTAATACAATTTCAAGCCATTTATTCTGTATTTTTTAACTTTTTGTATAATCTTTTTAGACATTCAATAACATGATACACGATCTATACATTTTGATACAGGTTACATATGAGTTATAGTGGTGATGCTGAGCCAGAGGACAATGGATGCGTGTGAAACGGCACACTATCATACTACTTTTCAGTACACAGTACGTTAGTATGCCAATTCGACCACAGCAAATGAATACTGATGTTCTTTACAGGAAATGTAGCCCTTCCCTGTAGACCAACCCCTCTCTATCGCTCCCCGTTTCATTTCTTTGTAGTGTTGGCGATAGGAGTGTTCAAGTCCATGCAAACTGAAATAACCATCACTCGTTCATAGCCTGTCAACAGGAGAGGAGACAATGCAGTAGTGACCGGGCTTGGCAGCTGTGGGATGGCACAGTGTTTGACCAGAGGTTGAACCTCCATTATTTAGAAAATAAGTTTGCATTTCAATCTAGTGTTTCTCATATATCAGTATTACTTACATATCCCCTAAATTCAGTCAGTAGGACAAGTTTAAAACTAGGATAAAATAAAAAATAAAATGTGTAATCTATATCGGTGACAGGTATGACACAATTATGAGTAATGCCAACCAAATTCAAACAGCCCTCACCCAAAAGGTATTAAAAAACAAACAAAACTGATCATTTGTTGGTTACAAAATATCAAAATGACCTATGTGAGGATTTAAAATAGAAACATTTGCCTCTTTTCTGTGCCTTTTATAGCTCTTATGCTGCACCTTTTGACATTCGTATGAATGGAGGGTCCAGAATAAAGGCGGTGAGAATACAGAGGACCTGAAACATTCCTGTGAACGACAGACAGATTTTCTAATACAAATGGAAACACAAAGTGTGCAGAGGTGACGTGTAAACACACACTACTCCCTGAAGTTCAACTCTGGGGCCCCGGAGCCCCGAGGCTCCTTGTACACAGGCCAGAAACTCCTTTAAAAGCGCAAGGTACATAGTTTACAATTCTTAATAGATTTATTTTAAAACCTTTGTCTATACGCAGAGAATCGTGATGGGGGGGGAAAACATATGCCGCCATCAATTCAGTTAATTTCTAAGTATTTTAAATCTTTATTTTAAACCAAATATACAATATGAATACTCTCCCCAGACGATGACTCTAGAGTTTGTTAGGTACATTTTATACTCTCTCTTTCACATTAGAGCCGGATTCATTTGGTAATAAAGGTCACACAAGATCTTTTGGGATATTAAGGAAAGGGAGAGACACGTCCTGCCCGGAGAGTTTTGTTTTCAC